>NC_053161.1:55097588-55408421 GCF_016835505.1 Polypterus senegalus
CCACAGAAATGGTTTTCACTTGGTTGCTAGGAAATGTTAACTGAAAAAGGAAAGCTCTTCAGCAACACGTTCCAAAAGCTTCACCTTCTGATTTAAAGTGGTCCTTACATTGAATTTGAACTTTCACAGTATTTAGTTAATATTTAGTTGAAATTAGCTTTTATTTACATACTCTTAACATTCTTCCGTTAAAACAGGTTCAGCACTTCAACAGATTGAAAATATAAAACATTAAAAATGAATAGCAACAGGATGTATAACCATGTGCAACATTTTATATATACAGTGCATACATAATCTGTATACTATTTAAATGGTAAATGTTAATTATTCAGTGGTGCATTTTATGTTTTTAAATTAAAACACAAAGAAACAATTATTAAATTATAAGAAGATATAAAATACATTGTGAAGGGGTGGGGTTGGGTTTGGGGGGGCTAGGTGGTTTGGCTGAACGCACGCTAAAGAGAAGCGATCGGATCATCTGCTGGCTTTCAGTTCCTGGCGAGCTGCGTGTTCTGCTTGTCGCACTGCGCGTTGATCGTTTAAAAGCCTGTAAGGTATCTGTCCTTTTGCCACTTCGTGTCTCTGCTGCTCACGTTGTGAAGTGGGGGGGCTGGATGCACGCTAAGGAGAAGCAGTCAGATCATCTGCTGGCTTGTTGCTGCTGCTGCTGCTGACGAGCTGCGTGTTCTGCTTGTCACGTGGCACATCGATCATTAAAAAGCCTGTGCAACAGCTGTCCTTTTGCCACCGCATGTCTCTGCCGCTTGCGTTGTGAAGGTGGCGGGATGGGGTGGGGTGTGTGGATGATTTGGCTGAACGCACGCTAAAGAGAAGTGATTGGATCATCTGCTGGCTTGCAGTTGCTGGCGACCTGCATGTTCTGCTTGTTGCTTGTCATTGTTTTAAGAGCTGAGAGTACATGAAGTGTGTCTACCAAAAGCATTCCAACAACTGCTAGGTTAGATGTCCGTGAACATGTTTTAAATGTTGTCTCACGTGCCATTTAAGTGTCTCTCGTGGGACGTCGAATTGTCTTCTGAGAAGATCATATCTTGTCTCCCTAGTCTTTTTTTTTAGAATAGAGAGATAAGTAGCTGTGTTCCCCAGCTTTGCCCAGGAAAGTTTGTTAAGACAGTGAGCCTCCATTACAGTGCCATTGGTTAATCATGTGTATCAGAAGTATTATGTAACTAACTAACTAACTAACTAACTAACTAACTAACTAACTAACTAAGTGCTTTTCTGTATACAGTATTTGTAGGTTTTTTTTGGAAGATAGTGGGGTCTAGTAGTTAAGGATTTGAACCTAGGACTTTAAACCCAGTGTCTGTGGGTTCAGTTCCTAATACTCAAACTTTGTAACCATGAGCAAGTACTTCACCTACCTGTGCTTCAATTGCAAAAACAAAAGAATTGAAACCAATTGTAGCTTGTATCTCTGTTGGTGCTTTACAGCGCTTAATACTTCAAGGGGGACCACCACCCCTCCAATCATTGCATGTGTACAAGTGCTTTGCAGTGCTTGATATGTCAGGATGTCAATTGAACAAAAAAGGATAACAAAGATGAGAACCATTTCGTATCTAAGGGTGCCAATAGTCAATGGTAAATATCAGTGCTTAATAACCATTGAACTTAGCATCTGTTTTGAGGTTCGACGAACTTTATCTTTCCATTTTCAAACTTGACCATGGATCTTGCTTTCCTGTCCAAGTCACCACCCTATTTTCAGCCATCCATCCACACTAGTACTAGTTGTACTGTTTGCGTGGCTTGTCAATCACTTCTGCTACATCCTTCAACTGTTTAAGGCATGCTCTTAGTGCAGTACAGAGCATGTAAGTTAACATAATATTCATAAATAGCAGGTCAGGTCAGGTAGGGGAGCATGCTCTGGTACAGCACGTTGCTCCACCCGCCACACAACAAAACAGCTCATGATCCCAGTTCACAAACCCCCCCAAGCAGGCACACAGTCTAGTCCCACCCTTCAGAAATGACCATCTATCTGCCACAGCCAGGTGTTATGTGGGAGTTCCCCTGGCCTGGTCCAGCCCCTCAGAATCCTGCGAACTGGATCACCTTCGAGGAATCACGCCACATGCTGTAACTGATGCTTCCTCACAGTGCTGATTTAGGACTCCAAGAGCAACTACTCACTCGACACAAAGTCAAACAACCAGTACCTAAGGATTCTCCGAAAAGACACAGCACCAAAGGAGTCCAGTCTTCATCTGAAGTCACTGGATAGCATCCATGTTTTGCAACCATATTGCAAAACAGGAGGCACCAAGACTTTAAAGACTTGGACCTTCGTCCATTTGCAGAGATAAAGGGAGCATGACACATTTCCTTTTCAGTGACCTCATGAAACCCCATACTTTCCCAGTTCATCTACTGACTTCATATGAAGAGTCACCAGAGACATTAATGTCGCCACCGAGGCAAGTAAACCTCTCGATAAGGTTGACTTTCCCTCCACAGGCAGACTCACTGCTGATGGCTTTGCCCAATAAGTTATTAAAAGCCTGGATCTTGGTTTTGATCCAGGACACTCTGAAGCCCAGATTCTCAGACTCCTTGTTCAATCTTTTGAGAGCCCCAATCAGAGTCTCTATTGACTCCACGAAGATCACAGCATTGTCAGCAAAGTCAAGATCAGTCATTCGTTCTTCACCAACAAATGCCCCAGAGCTGCTAGACCCCACTGGGTCCTATGTATGTCGTTAAACTGCATCCAGCCCTGCAAAACTTGAGCGTTGTTGGCAGGATTGGCACTCCAGTCACAATAAAAATTTCATGCACCTCTGAAATGGCAGACAGGACTCTTTTCTGGTCTCTGCAATATAACTCTGCTGTAGCCATCCACAAGAAGGCTGCTTGCATTATGAAGTGAATGGGGGAAAGCCCTCAGCAGCCTTATCCCTGGAAGAGCCGAAACCTCTGGAGAGCCAATGAGGTCAGGTCTGTTGGGGATTGAAACTGGTGTGGTGTTGAGGCATTGCCTGCTGCACTCAAGTCCCCATTTGAGGCAGCCCATCCAGGTAGGCGTTGGAATAAATGTCAAAAAATCAAAAAATATGTACCTAATTTTCTTTTTTATAATGTCACCAATTCTCAATCAAATCTGAGATTTTGAGGTATTTAGTTTTTCTATGACTGACCCCTAAGTGTTGATATACCAGAATGCCATTTCTTAGCTGATACCTACTGGCCTAGATGTACCATCCAGACAAATTTCAGATTTTAACTAAATGGGAAATAGTGTTTTTGTTGTGAGCGAGTGAACTTTGCATCATATATATTTATTGTGACACCAGTAGTGGGTGTGCCACTTATAAATGCACACAAGATTTTTATTTTGTTTCTTAACTTGTGAGCAGTATCTTCCTCGTTCCCACAAGTACACAACACAGTCTCAAGCACAAACAGCACACCTGAACTCAATTATCTCTCTTCTTGTTCATTCTTTTCTCTCAGTCTTTTTCTCCTCCACTCCTCTTCAGCAAGCTTTGTCTCCCTCCTTCTGACGCTGGCTCACTGAGTACTGTCTGCTGGCTCCTTTTATACATTACCTGGAAGTGCTCCAGGTGCTTGGTGAACTACTTCCGGCAGCACTTCCAGGTGCGATGAAAGAACTGCCCACATGAGCTCAGAAGCAGCTGCAGCACCCCCTATCGGCACCTCCAGATCCCAAAAGGGTTGTATCCAACTCCAACTCCCATGAAGCCCTGCGGGAGTCCGAAGCACCATTGCAATCCAGTTTTTGGTTGAGAGACATGCAAGTAAGAATTTCATTGTGCTATTTACAGATAACATTAAACCTGAACTTGTATTTGAAATGTAAAATATTAGAAGTGAAAAGAAATGATATAAGAATGGAATATGCTTCACAATTTCAAGTTTATTATTTTGATATATTGTAAATTGATTTTTTAATGTTATTTTTTCCACAAAGCCATTTTGAATTTCCACAGATAACAACATATTGTCACTTTGGCTGCACAGATTGCAAGGTTGTTGCTAGGCATATGACAGTGTTGTGATGTGAGTGACATCATCAGGTTTCAGTATAAAATATACCACCTTACAAGTTGTCCTGTAACAATATTGGGATAAATCCTAACAAACTACTTGTGCTTTATTTGAACTTTGACTTTTTAAATCTGGTTTTGATCCTTGATCTGCTCTTTTAATTTTGCATTTGGACTATTGAAACCCAAGTTTGCTTTGGCATACTCAATCATTTGAATTCTTGTTAATGACTTTTGCAATATTTTGACACTTTGTTCTGTACAGTACTTTCTCTTTGATCATTTTCTGGTTTGCTTTTGTTTGCATTTCTTTTTTTTCAAAACAGTTCAGAACAGAGGTATTATATTTTTCTTCTTTGTACTGTGACCAATTTTGAATTTACTTGGAATGAATGTGTCAGTAACCAGGAACAGACTCGAGAAAAATAAAAGATTTGGATTATCAATTGATTGCCAGTTTATTACCAATAGAGGATAGATAGATAGATAGATAGATAGATAGATAGATAGATAGATAGATAGATAGATAGATAGATAGATAGATAGATAGATAGATAGATAGATAGATAATCAAATTATGCCACCCCAGGGCACTGACAGAAGACATCTTCTCTGTGTCTTTTCAGATTGTCTGTCCCTTGCTTTTCCCAGGTTTTCATACTCTTGAATGTAATTGTGAACATCATTTATAGTTAGGTCAGGTGTTTAGAGTTTCTCATCATATGGGAGGTGGGCTTTGCTGCTGGGGTTTTAACTTGTTGAAGGGTGCACACCTCCCTTTGCCCTCATAAAATCCTTTCTTGTAAAGGATGCAGTGATCACCCATGTAACAAGTGTAAATAACTCAACCAGTGTGCTAGTGATATTTAAAAGGTTTTGAAAAGAAAGGTGACACTCTCAGAGCACATGACCTAAAGGGTTGAAATTCTTAGCTTACTAATACTATGCTTGTAGTATATAAAAATAACACATAAAAAAGGAAAAAGTACCTGCTTTTTTAATTCTGGTGTTCTCCTCATGTAGGAGTTTGTAGGTATAACGAATCTCACAATAACAAGCATTGGCATCTTGGAGTAGTGGTGAGTGCTCAGTGTGTGCATAGGTGTGCTCTGTGATACATTGGCACTATCTCCATGGCTGAATCTTTCCTTGTCCCATATACCGCTGGGACAGGCTTTTGCCCCTAATCTTTGATTACTTGATTCACAAAGTGAAGGGATGAATGACTTAATGTAATAAGAACTCTTTCCCTGAGCCTTCATGCTGGTATAGTGATACAATCCGTCTTTAGCAGTCTGCCTGTTAACCAGAAAAAATCTGTTCAAGCTGCCCACCTACTGAACAGCTTGTGCAGATTTTTTTAGTTTAATAGGCAGACTGCTAGAGGCTGATTGTGTCACTATACCAGCATGTAAGCCTGGCAAAGGTCTCTAGTACTGATATTTAAAAATTCTAAAAACTACCCAAAATATACGTTTTAAAATCATGATTGCCACAAAACCCTGAATTGGATTAAGCAGGTTTAAGAATGTAAATTTCTGTCAGGTTATGTTGTACACAAACTCAGCACATTAAGACAGAGACATTTTCTAGTGTTATTCTTAATATAAAATGAAGATACCTGTATGCTGACATCAAATGGAGAGCATTGAGCTTAGAGAAATGGGTACTTTGATTTCGAACACAGGTAAAACATAATTTTTTTTTGATCAAGTATTTATTGGACTTTATTTTACATTTTTTGAATCAATAAAATCGAGTAGCAAAACAAAGAGTTGGAGGAAAATACTGTTGTGACTTCCTTTCACCCCTAAAGTTAACCCAGCCCTGAAAAAAATATTAAATGTTTTTTGAGATAAAAATCAGAGTGATTGGTGCTACAATTGTGGCATGCTAAACATGGAAGAAGTGTAATAACAAAGAAAGTATCGACCATTAATATTAGGATTATGTGCTGGTCACGGGCCTTTGATAGAACTTTAGTTTCAATATGTTTACATAAGCCATTTGAAATGGGCACTGCTTTACAGAATTTTGCCTGACAGGTTATTTGTCCTCCTATTTTTTAGTTCAGTAGCAGGTTCAAGACTAAACACTTTATATTCAGTTCTTGACAATGAATACACCTTTAATCATGACCCAAGTCTTGATTGTACTGTATCTGAAGTCACCGAACAGACCTGAATCCACTTTGTGTCATTGTTCATGTGTGAATGATATTTTAGTAAATGCTCAGAGCTGGATGCAGTTTAGATCTTTGCACTAACACACATTCTGTTTTAGCCATTTTTCACAAATGGTGGCAATTTTGATTAATACAAAGTATTTATTTTAGTGGATGGCCAGACTAGAATATGATGTTAAAGTAATTATTGTTAAGGTTATTCAGGGGAGGATTCAGAGATGTAGTAATTACTCACAAATGTAAACTGTTGACCATTACTATGGACTTTCCCCAGGATGGAACAGGGTTTTACTCTTTTGTAAGCACTTGGTGCAATTTTAGAAAATGCTCACAATTAGTTGTAATTTACGGTGAGTGCAGTAGTTCAGTAGGGAGAACAGCTACCATGTACCCCTAGTTTTGATTCACAACATGGAGGTCTCTGACTAGAGTTTGAATTTTTTCCCTGTCTTGATTTTCAGAAAGGCACTGGTAGAAGGGATTCAGTAAAAATATTTGATTTTAATAGTGAAAAGTACCTTACTCTTAAAAAAAGATGTGCATGTAAGAATATATATACATATACCTGGATCCAGATTTTTTTTATATCATTGTTGAGGATGGACAGTGCCAGTGCTAGGTTATTTTGTGCCCTAGGCCAAGCTTGTTAGTGCGCCAACCGACTGTTTGGTAGCTAACCTGTGCAGCTGGGTTTCCTCCACCTTATCATCTGTGCCCTAGGTGAATGCCTAATTTGCTTTAATGGTGGTGCTGACCCTGAGGATGGAATGATACTTCAGTAGTAGGACAAAAATACATTCTGTTCTGCATGAAAGACCTGTAATAGAAAGTAAACAACAGAGGCAGGGATTAAGTAAAGACTTTTAAATTAGCAACTAATGGAACAATTCTTAAAAATCCCAATAAAAAACAGACACCCCACGCCTTATATTTTCCTAATACCATTACCTTGTTTAAGGGGCCACATGATTCGTTAAAGACTTTAATTCTGGAGTGAGCACTAACTGAAGATATGAGAAAGAGAAGAAACAAAGTCTGAAAATTGGGTATTTGAAGAGCCCAAGGAGAATAAAGCAGACTTAGTTAATTAATGTTTTGGACTACCATTCTAGACATAATTTGTAATATTACTGATTAGCCACAAGACAAGTAATAGAATAATTTAAAAATATTTGCTATCTCTCACCCTCCGTGTACCTTCAATGTCTTTCCTCTGTATCCATGCTTGTCTGAACCTCTATTCACCAACACCCCCTTTCCTGAGCATGTTCCCATGCAGCCTGCATCTCAGACTCTGTCATTATTTTCGAGACGCCTTTCTTGCCTCCTGCCTAGTTCTGTACTTTCTGCCTTTGAAGGCATCTCTCTCAACATGCACTTTTACTCCTACTTGCTCATCTCACACTCACAGTTCCTCTTTTCTTGCATCACCAAAACCATACTGACCAATCACACCTGAGCCAAACTGACCAATCAAATTGCTGTGAGGGACTGGACACACAGACCTTTGTGTTTATTATATAGAAGATCGTGTCTAGTGTGTCCCTTGTTTTGTTTTTGCTGTCTTCTTTCTTGACCCATACACATGTTGTTGTGTGCTGCAATAGATGACTAAAGCAGATTTGCATAAAAAAGGGCATTGTGCTGTTAAAATGTCTGCTACAATACCCCTTTGAAGTGGAGCAACTGGTTAACCTTGCTAAACACAGAAAGTGGCTTTAAATCAGAAGAAAGAAAGAGAGAGAGAGAGAGGTCTCTTGTTCCTTAACTAACAGTGGTTGTCAAATGAAAAAAGGCTGAAACTTACCGGATTCTGATTATAAAGCAGGTATTTTATGTGCATCTAATTTGAAATGGTTGAGAGACATGGGCACTATCTAGTGACCTGAGACAAAGACTGGATTCATTTGGTACTGTTTCTCTTTGGAGAATCCCTGGGGACCAATGGTTTGACTTTTTGTAGAAGTAACGGTTGCTCACAGAGTCCCAAATGAGGTACATTACCTGTGTCAGTTACTGCACTATGTGCCACGATTGTTGAGAACCCAAGAGGCTGGACGAGGACAATGGGATGCTTACATAACACGTGGCTGCGGCAAAAAGATGGTCATTTCCAGGGGGTGGGACTGGACTGTGTGTCTGCCTAGGGGTTGCCAACTGGGATCACGAACTGTTTCATCATGCGGTGGGTGTGGTAATGCGCTGTACCAGTGCATGCCCCTGAACCTGACCTGACCTAATTTGAAACCATCATCCATCCTCTATCAAACCTGCTTAACTTAGTTTGAGGTTGCTGGAAATAATAACATTTGGCACAAGACTGGAAACTAAGCAGAGTACCTGTATCTTAAAACATTGCCTTGTTAAATAAGCATGTGCTTATGAATAACGAAAATATATACCATGCTATCTTTAGGTGGGCTTTTCTTGTATCCTTGACTTCATTTGTAGAACTAACTATTGATGTGTGGTGACATCTTCCATAAAGTTATTAAAGGTATACAGTGTGGACCATTTATTATTAACTGTGAGGTGGAGAATGAAGATGAAGTGTGAAACAGAACCAGAATTATCAGATGGAATTTGGTTGAAATCATGCACAAGGAAGATCCAAAAATAGAGTTAAAAACAGGGCAGTGATCACCACCCAGAAAGATATAATATAATATAATATAAGTAGACATTAAGCCCGTTACAATAACGGGCGCTAGAACAGTAGTGCATAAACATTAGTAGGAACAGTCTATATTAAATGGCAAAGGACCTTGTATGTGACTGTAATATGCGTCACTGTATTGTGTGCCTTTAATTTTCTCTCTCAGTAATACTGGTTTGTATTTCTGTAAAATGCCTGTAATTTTGTCGGACAGTAATACAGTGGAACCGAAGTAATTTCCCCCATGGGATTGTACGTAAATACAATTAATCCGTTCCAGACTGTATGAACTTTTAAGCCCAAATATTGTTAATTACACCATTGAATGCACAGCGTAATAGTAAACTAAATGTAAAAACATTGAATAACACTAAGAAAACCTTAAACAACATAGAAAACTAACACTGCAAGAGTTTGCGCTATAGCCTTACGACCCGCTCGCTAAAAACACCTTTTTTAATGAGTTTTAAGCACAGGGAAAAAAATGAATATTTGAAAAATCCGTAATCTAATAAACAACTAAGAAAAGTAACATTGCAACAATGCACGTGTGTGCCTGTGTGTGTGTGTCTGTCTGTCTCTGTTGTGGGCCTGTGTATGTGTGCGTGTGTGTGTGCGTGCGTGCGTGTCTGTCTCTGTGGCGGCCTGAGTGCGTGTGTGTGTGGGCCTGCGTGCGTGTCTGTCTCTGTCGCGGACATGCGTGTGTGTGTGCGTGTCTCTCCCCCATGCGGGCCTGCCTGTGCAGGCATCCATGCGTGTCTGTGTGTGCGCGTGCCTGCGTGTCTGTCTCTTGTGAATGTGTGCGTGCGTGACTGTCTCTCACGCGGGCCAGGGTGCGTGCGTGTGTGCATGCGTGCGTGTTTGTCTCTCGCGCGGGCCTGCCTTCCTGCGTGTGTGTGTGTGCGTGCGTCTGTGTCTGTCTCTCGCGCGGGTGTGCGTGCGTGCATGTCTGAATCTTGCGCGGGCCTGTCTGCCTGCGTGCGTGCGTGTCTGTCTCTCGGGCGGGCCTTCGTGTCTGTCTGTCTGTCTGTCTCTCGTTTGCACGCACCTGTGTGTGTGTCTCTCTCTCTCTCTCTCTGCACACACAGGAAATGCACAGGAAGAGACTGAACACGTGCCGTGTGGCCCCGCGCATGTGCACTTCACCAGAAGACACACACACGGACACCTGGATGCACACAAGGGGTTTTATTAAAGAGGAAGATATAATATAATATAATGCGTATAATATAATACCATGGCTGTCCATTTGTATGTCCAGGATTTTAAATCACCTGTTTCTGAAACCATTTGAGATACTGACCTGAAAGTTGGTACACATATACTACATGATGTCTACTATCCGCTTTAGGGGTGATGATTGACCTCCAAGGTTATTCCTCTTTTTATTTTTATTTTGTTTTATTGTAGAATCAACTCTCGAGAGCGGCCAGCAGGGCGGCCATGCGGTGCATGTGTATGGGCGCCGTTCTCATCCCCTACCTCACCTTCACCATCACTTCCTGTACCTAATCGTATCTTAAATCATTCTTGAGGCAGATTGAAGACTTAGGCCTTGTTCACACGGGCGTTAAAATCGAGCGTTTTTTTTGCGTTCGTAGCGTCCGGTGAGTGCGGATCAAGCGCCGAGTGTTTTCTACACGTAGGAGTCAATGAGAGTGTTCACACGGGCTTTGGTGACGTGCGTTTGTCCGGCAGCGCGTTTATACGGCATCAAAAAAACGTTGCATGCAGCTTTTTCTTGGCGTTTAAAACCCAACAAATGCAAGAAAACCGCTTCTAGTTCATTTTCTGCGCGTTTATTTTACGTTTCGGAGGACCGGATATATCCCATGATATTAATATTTTTATGTTTTCATATACAACATATATATTTTCATATTGCTTATTTTATTTTATTGTCTCATGTAATTTGTAAACCATGAACCTATTAATTTATGGAAGTTTTTTTGTGCTTTATGAAGAAATGCGAAAATTTTCGCGCAAGTTTTTTAATTACTGTCGGATGTCGGTTTCCACTTTTGATTGTCTGCTGCAGCTGGTGCAATGCCACATTGCACGCCGATCAACCAATATGCGACTTGGTGTTAGCCCCGAAGAGAGACTACTTGTCACTTTGAGGTAAGGAAACAGTAGTCAGTATGCGCTTACACGGTGTTATGCACTGAAATGCCCCCCCCCCCGCCATGGATTGCCCCCCCCTACATAATCGTTATCAAATATTATATTAGAACATAAATTAATAGGTTCATGGTTTACAAATTACACGAGACAATGAAATAAAATAAGCAATATGAAAATATATGTTGTATATGAAAACATAAAAATATTAATATTTTTTCATATACAACATGTAAACTTATATATATCCGGTCCTCGCGTAAAATAAACGCAGAAAACGAACTAGAAGCGGTTTCCTTGCGTTCGTTGGGTTTTGAACGCCAAGAAAATTAAGTGCCAGCTTAAGTGAAAAATGAAAGAAAATGTACTAAGTAATTGCAACACAAACAGACGTAATCAGTTTTAATGCGAAAAGATGCAGACGAAAGAAGAGAGGAAGCAGGCTGCTAGGGTGGAAAAAAGAAGAGCTGCTTAGGAAGCAGCAAGCACATCAACCATCAGGGACAGAGTATGAAAACTATCAAAGCTTAAGTCAAGTGTAAGTGCAGTGCACTGTTACTGGTGTAATATAATATAATATAATATAATATAATATAATATAATATAATATAATATAATATAATATAATATAATAACAATTCAGTACCACAGGGAAGTGAGCCTCTCCCAGCACCATCAGGGGTAAAAAAGGAACCAACCCATGATAAGATGCCAGACCATGACAAGGCCCCCACATATACACACACGGACACTTGAAAAGAGACAGTTTAGAATTACAAACTAACCTGACATGCACATCTCTGGACATAGAAGAAAACTGATGCAACTGCATGAAGATCACACATAATAGCTCATTCTAGAAATAAACATTTGAGAATCTTAGTCAAAATACTGTAGTTATCAGGAATCAGTTAAAAAAGTAGACAGCTCCACAAAATGATCCAGAGGGAACAGCTCATAATGAAGGATCACCTACTGATGACAATGTTTTATTTTGTACTTTACTTGACATCTTCAAGGAAGTGTGGCCTGATGTTAATTGCCTGAATGATAATATAATCCACACAAGAAAATGGCAGGTAGTCCAGGATTGGTGTCTAACAACAAAATGGGTAAGAATCTCAAGGCTTTTTCCAACGATTGTTATTTTTTGAAATTGTTTTTTATGATTATTTAGGAGACATAGCGCGTTGAGAAAATATAGTAGCTGTCCTCAGTTAGCAGAGATATAGGGCTTTCAGAGGACAGGAAGATGAAAAGAACCAAGATATAAAATCATCTAAACATTTTACCTCCAGTTCACAAGAAAGATCTGATTATACCACTGGGAAGCAATTACTTTCTGAGAGCATGAAGACTCTGTCACCCACTGAACAATGGACCTCAACAATTTCATTGATTTTTCAAGTTCAGGTCTCACAGCTGAAATCTCTATGTCTCCCTGGAGACTTCATTATTCAAAAAAATTACACTTATCTGGCGCTCCTGTCATGGGAGATTTTTTTCTTAATTTTCTAAGAACACATTCATATGTTCCGAACTTCTGATAAATGGTTGCGATTGCAGACATTTAACCTATGAAAAGAGGTAAAGTAAATTATATTTGCTTTACTGAATGTCAGTGTTAACTGAACTAAGCATTATTGTGCCAAGAATCATTTTGTGGTGCTCTTCATAAGATACACTTCCAGGGCTGTTTCCCCATCTTGCAGTATTTCGTATAGTCATTTCCATGGTAGAATTTTACAGCAGTGATAATGTTCATTGCTGACAGACCTGTGCTGTTTCTGTAGCCCACTGAGCACAGTGGTATTGAAGCAATGTGGAGGCGTGACAATATTTTTAAAGCAGGAGACAGTCCATAAATTCTATAAAACATAATAACTTAATCCCACATCACAAAGACACACGCGTGTGTTAAAATAATTGGTGACTCTGAATTGACCTTGCATGAATGAGTGTGGGTGGCTGCGTGTGTGTGTGTGTGTGTGTGAATGAGTGTGACTTACGAAGGACCTGCAATCTGTCCAGGACTGGTTTATCCTTGTGCAGCCAGGATAGGTTGAAAGTAGGTTGGCATTAATTGCATTTTGGCTTAATATACAATATTCAGTGTCCAAAAATAAAGTGACCTAAAAGTAAGTTAAATCATTTTACTTGTTAGTACAGATATAAAAATTATTTTGTTCGAAATAAAATGAATAGATCAGTCTGAATTGTTTTTATGACATTACTTTCCAATATGTTGTATAATTCTATCTTCCTTTTATTGATCACTTCAATGTAACATTGAAACTGCACTGTCAAAAATTAATTAAATTGAATTACACATAATATAGTGATGCAATGGTTAGCAATACTGCCTCCAACTCTGGGCTTTAGATACTATTATTCAACATAAAATGTTAGTATATTATATCCTGAAACTGTGTAGATGCCTGTCAGCATGGTAGTGCTGCAACAAAGCCAAATTCCCACCCTGGGTGCTGTTTACTTGTTTTCTTCATGATCGTATGCATTTCATATTTTAAAAGCTATCAGGCGAGTCTAACATGGCCAGGTATTATTGAGTGTGACAGACCTGCACCTTAACTTGGGCTAATTCTTCCCATGCACCAAAATCCACCTGGACAGAATCACAGTATTGGAAAGGAAATGAATTTAACATATAATGCATCGTGACAGTCAGATACTGTGCTGTGCCTCTGCATAGAGAACAAATTGGTTAAATGTTTAAAAAAAAAAAACAAAAACAAAAAATGGTTTGTTAATAAAATGCATGGAATGATAATAAGAAAAGTGATTCAAATCTATTAAAAGACTTTTGTGATATAGTTAGTTAGCCTCCACTGTAAGCATGTAAGCATTTACCGGCATGTTTTTTGGTCCACTATTTGCTGCTGGGTTTACCATTTTATGTATTTTTTTTACAACTAGCTACCTTCAGCTATACATCAAACAGGCCCTTTAAAATTAGTTATTTTTAACACTAACATTCAGTTACTAAGCAGCAAAATGCCCTTATTCCTCTAATCAATAAAAAAAGAAATATTACTTTAAAAAAACAAAATGATACAATGCACTTTACTTGATTTCTTTTTAACGTTGATCACTTACAATCAGTTGAAAGCAGCCCATCTGGAGAAAAGAAAAACAGATCATTTCTGGATAAGCAAAGCAAAAAAAAAGTCTGCTTGAGATTTATTTTAAAGTGGCATGGTTTTGTTTTATATTTTAGTATTCTTCAACTTTTTACCAAGGTGTATTATATTTTTCTACAGCATCCTTTAATACAAACCAGCAGATAAAAGTATGTTATTTTTTACTAAGTAACAAACATTTTGACAAACCTATTCCCATACATCCTTCTAGAAACAATCAAAGTTTTGACCATAAACCAGCTTTTTATTTCTCTACTTAACATAATCTACATTTCCCAAGCACACATATAATTATTACGTTCACATTTTCCAAACCTTAGTGATATTTCAAAATATCACTATTGCTACACTAATCATCAGATTAGCACATCCACAGTGATAATCTGCTGTAAGTCTAACTTTAGCAACCAAGCAATGGTGCAAGTGTTGTACAAATGGCCATCCTCACAGACCATATCAGACCCCCAAATACACTAATTAGCACTATGTTCACACAGAAATTATAAGTGGACCCATTTTTAAAGGCCCTGATTTAGCTGTTTATAATACTTTGACGTGACTTTATTTTCCAGTGAACATCCATTTCTTAGTTTAATGCAGTTCTCTTGTTTGTATTACTGTATAAATTCCTCTTGTTTCAATGCCAGACATTCCTGGGTCCCATGGAGATAAACCACAGGTGGTTAGCAGCGTAAATTAGCCTGTTAATGGACAGGAAATCATAACTGCCAAAGGAAGGTCAAGTAACTCATTACCTTGTCAGTGCCATCCCTAACTATACTGTAGAATGCTTGGTGCTTTGACAGATAATCATTCACACAATATGATGTCTTCACATAAAAACAAATTATGCTTTTCTGAAAATTAATAAATTATAAACTAATTGATCATTTTAGAACTATAAGGCGCATAACACATGCATTTTTGGCATGACCTCTATCTTAAACAAATTAAAAGCATCTTCATAGGTGGCTGTCCTCTCAGTGTGACCTGTTGACAGTAGCCCTATGGCACTGAAATGAAACAAGTTAAGGTGGAGAGCAAAGCAATGCCAAGTCCTGCTTAGCAGCCAGGGTGTGTCATAAGGGAAAGTACGGACCCAGACTAGCAGAAAGGAAATTGTAAAATCACGATAAGCAAAAAGAAAAGCCCCAAGACGCAGTCCATTAAACAGGCATTAGTCAAAAAGAATAGGAAACACTAAAATTGGGGTAACTAAAGTGGAAGATTTAATGAAAGTAAAAAGCACAATAGTAGAGTGGGGACAGAAAGCCCAGTTCCCATTTTTATTTTCCTTCACCCTCTCATCACATGACTGCAGCCCAGTTATTATTGCTAAGCAGCATATTGTGATGGGTGGGGCCAGAGAAAACAGAAATATCAGAGAAACAACTAGGGGCAGGGGTTTCATGCTGGTAATTGTGTCAGGGTCCACTATGAATTGTCTTCAAGCAGAGTTTTTTAGATTTGTCATTTTAAGTCTGACAGGTGACCAATGGATGAATGTAGATTGAGCTAAGCTTTAATGTATAATTATATAACACAATTAAATATGTTACTTAATTTACACTAAAGTAACCAAGATGCTGGTTTGAATGGTATAAAGCATGCTTTGTGTCAAAACTGGCAGAAAACCCCAGAGTGGCAGTGCTACTTAAAATGCAAATGTGTTCATTTTTTCAATGTTCCTGCTTGAAGCAATTGTGCAAAAAAGGACTGAAGCAATTTGAATTTCAAATACATATCTATGCCCTTTCTTGACTCATGGTGCTGGAGAGTTGTGACGTGTTGCGTGTTTCTCAGACATCTGTGTTATTTTGTATATAATTTTATTTTTTGAAAGTTTCTGCAGTCACTTATAATGATTTTTAAGTGTGATAAACAAATCCTTTTTAATATCAGAACAAGCCTTCAGAATTCAATTTTTAGTCTATTAAATATGGAGCAACTGCTATAAGTTATACTGATGTAACACAACTAATAATAACTGAACGAGAAGAGCTAAATAAAGGGGTTAAAGGGGAATGCAACATTGTGGAAAGTAACCTCCACAGCTCATCATTTTTTCTTGCCAGTATGTAGTCTAAGGTTAATAAACCATGAGATATTAAGGCAAGACTGGCAATATAGATAGACACCAAAAACTGCTGTTTTTTGTTTCTCTGGAATGTGGCTAACTGCTGAGTCACCAGACAGATCGGTCTGACTGGTCGGATAAAAGCAAAGAAGGAGGTCTGTACTTAATGGTGAACAACATGTGAAGCACAAATATTAAAACTATTTACAGCAACATATTATGGCAAGCCAAATTATCATTCAGAGATATCTTTAAAACATTCAAATATTTAAAACAATAAAACATATTATGGCTGCCATATAAAACTGCCTTAAAAACTGTTCTTATAATCTGGAATATTTATTAAGCAAGTCTCTTCCAAGGGAGTTCTCCAGCATTTGCTCAAAAAGGTTAAAGGAACACTTTGAAAACACATCAGACCTGAATGAGAAAAAAATCCTGATGCATATCTATACCGATATGGACTGGGTAATGTGTTAGGAATAAAAGGATGCCACATCGTTTGATGTACAGAGGGGTGAATTAAAAGACACCCCAAAAATTAAAGTGAAAAAATGATGTGGCAGGCTAGTCCATTTTGCTGAAATTTCAATGCAGCAACTCAAAATTGTACTCAGTAGTTTGTATGGCCCCCCCCCACGTGCTTGTATGCATGCCTGACAACGTCGGGGCATGCTCCTAATGAGATGAAGGATGGTGTCCTGAGGATCTCCTCCCAGATCAGGACCAGGGCATTAATGAGCTCCTGGACATTTTGAGGTGCAACCTGGCACCGTCAGATGGACCGAAACATAATGACCAGAGGTGTTCTGTTGGATTTAGGTCAGGTGAGCATGGGGGCTAGTCAATGGTATCAATTCCTTCATTCTCCAGGAACTGTCTGCATACTCTCACCACATGACACCAGGCATTGTTGTGCACCAGGAGGAACACAGGACCCACTGCACCACCATAGAGTTTGACAATGGGTCCAAAGATTTCATCCCGATACCTAATGGCAGTCAAAGTGCCATTGTCTAGCCTGTAGATGTCTGTGTGTCCCTCCATTGATATGCCTCCTCAGACCATCACTGACCCACCACCATGCTGAACGATGTTACAGAAAGCATAATGTTCTCCACGGCTTCTCCAGACCCTTTCATGTCTGTCACACGTTCTCAAAATGAACCTCCTCTCTTCTGTAAAAAGCAAAGATCGCCAGTGGTGGACCTTCCAATTCTGGTATTCTAGTTCAAATGCCAATCGAGTTCCAGGACCCACTAGAGGACGTCGGACCCTCAGGCCACCCTCATGAAGTCTGTTTCTGATTGTTTGGTCAGAGACATTCAAACCAGTGGCCTGCTGGATGTCATTTTGTAGGGCTCTGGCAGTGCTCACGTTGTTCCTCCTTGCACAAAGGAGCAGATACCAGTGGGTCCTGCTGATGGGTTAAGGAGCTTCTACGAAGGGCCCTGTCTAGCTGCCTGTCTCCTGGAATCTCCTCCATGTTCTTGAAACTGTGCTGGGAGACACAGCAAACCTTCTGGCAATGACATGCATTGATATGGCATCCTGGAGAAGTTGGACTACCTGTGGAACATCTGTAGGGTCCATGTATCACCTCTGCTATCAGTAGTGATCCTGACTGTAGCCAAATGGAAAACCAGTGAAAAAACAGTCAGAAAACATGAGAGGCGAAAAATGCCAGTGGCCCCTACCTGTTAAACCATTCCTGTTTTGGGGGCCATCTCACTGTTGCCCCTCTAGTGCACCTGCTGTTAATTTCATTCACCTGAAACAAGTTAATTAACAGCTGAAACTCATTAACAACCCCCTCTGCTACTTAACTGACCAGATCAATATCCTAGAAGTTTCACTGACTTGATACTATACTCTGATTAAAAAGTGTTCCTTTAATTTCTTGAGCAGTGTATATATATGTCAATATATATGTGCAAATATGTGTCCACCTTAATAAAAGGACATGTTTGCGTCTGTGTATCCACCTGGTTCCTATGTCTTGGTTGTATGCCATTTACAGTGCTAGGGTGTATGACGTGCCGTCTGTTGGAATGACAAATTCAATACATTGTATTACTACAAATGCTTGTGATGTGCCATGTGCTGGAATGACAAAACAATGTATCTTATTACTATACATGTTTATAATGTGGCATCGGTTGGAATGACAAGTGCAATGCATTTTATTGTTATATGCGTTAACAATACATTCCAATAGATGGTGCACTGCAAACATTGCAGAGTTCTACCCTGTTTGCTTAGATTTCAACCTACCTTAGATGGGTAGCACAAATAGTTGTGCACAGTTGTATATGTTTTACATGCTTTATTTTTTTTAGTGTGTTTCTTTTTGTGCAGACAAAACAATAAACGTGAACTTTAGCAAGGTTGGCGATTGTCAGTTTTACTGTATATTGTAGTCTTTCCAGATCTCTTGCAAAGATGTTTTGGTGTTGCCCTCTGTTAATGACGCTTACAATAAAACACATCACATTGTGTGTATAGTAAACCTTAGTTATCATCATTATCCCTTGATCACATGGTTTCAGCAACAACTTTGTATTTATTGCTAAGAACACAACATGAATTTGACCTTCACACTTGGTAATGCCAGATGGTTGAGCTGCACTATTATTTACTATCACAAGACATCGATTATCAAGGTTATTTTCTCCACAGTATTTTTAATCAAAAGGTATCAAAATGTATCTTCTCATGTACCCAGAAAAAGTTATTTGGGTATTCCCACCACCTGGATGTGAACAAAACACGATAGAAAGTGTATTCTTATAACACCTTTAAGTGCCATCGGATTTTCTGAATAGTACACTAGTGGTATTAATAATAGGCTTTAGGGCAAACTTGTCCCTCAATGCGTTGTGTATGTTTAATTGCTTTTCTTCTATGAAAATAAATGTCATGCTTGGTTGATTGTTTCAATACATTGCAGTTTTGTCACAGTTAAACAGTTGCTTATATGAATAAACACCTGCATTTAATTTCTTAAGTTCTTCTGGGAACTTTTCGACAGCTTTAATTACCTTTAAGCTATGAAGCTGCCCTACCTTCAAAATAACTACATTTACATTCCACATCCACAACACTTTTATCACCATTGTCCAGGGCTTTCTGTTTCAGCTTATTTGTAAGACTAACTGATTTCTTCTTAAGTAAAAGATAACTGAACACCAAGCTTTGTACACCTATCAATCCATTCAAGCAATAGTCTTTTCATTTCTATCCATTATTGGGTGGTGACTTAGAGACCACTTTTCTACTAATATTAACTTTGGCAGCTTTCAACTTTCTTTTGTTATGTGCGTAAATAATACTAATGGTGGACACAAGAAATTTCAAAACATGCACAACGTCTTTATTTTGGTCATCACGAAACGCTTAATTACGTCCAGTTTTACGCTAGCCATAACACTTTTACAAGCTTTTCTTTTTTTACATTTGAACACATCTTACTAATGGATGCACAAAATACAAGAGAAATAATAGATGCTCTCAGACACAGCTTGAAGCTATGGCACTTTGAGGCTGAGATGCTGAGTTTACTTCCCAGGTGACAAGCTTGGTGGCGCCACCCTGGCTTCTTGGGCTTGCTGGAAAGCAAACACTGAAAGCTATTTTTGATATTCACCTTTTTTCACCTTTTTGAATTCTTTATTTTTTCTTTTACCTTTGGTGTCCATTTTAAAATGGTTAATTGCAGTGAGTGGTTAAGAAAACAGTTGGATGGCTGGAGAGTTGGAGAGGGTTACAGCATTTGGGAACTGTCACCTCCTTTTCCCCCAAAATGCATACCTGCATGTAAAGCAGGGTTATACCACTTGGGGAGGGGCCATCTTTTTACAGATATACTAATCACGTGTCCATTTATTTATGAGAATTTGAAAGGGTTTGAACAGCAGCTCGACCAGCCCAGATACAGTACTGTATGTCATCAGCCCACTGGGAAATCTCTCGATGTTTCTGATGGTCACTCTGAACTGTGTACGAGAGAAACTCATACTTGAATGGGAAATAAAGCTCAAATTCAAAACTATACCACACTACAATAGTTCAGTTAAATCGTAAATCAAAAGTCAATGTCAAAAAGGAAAGCAAAGATCTCAAGCCCTGGGTTAAAAAAAAGGTTAATTTTACTATTATAGGGTTTATCTCGGCAACCAAGAATCGTGATCAGCTTCTGCATCCCAGTGATGGCTTTAATACTGTTGTGCAAGATGATGTAATACAATTCGACTTCTAAGACCGTGTGTCCTACCAGTGGCCTGTTACATTATAGTAACGACACTCAAAATGGTTGTGCCCACCAACGAAACAAAATTATATACAATAATAAGAGTCCCAAAACAAAATAAATGTCCATCCATCCATTTCCTAACCCGCTGAATCCGAATACAGGGTCACGGGGGTCTGCTGGAGCCAATCCCAGCCAACACAGGGCACAAGGCAGGAACCAATCCTGGGCAGGGTGCCAACCCACCGCAGACAAAATAAATGTATAAAATTAAAGTAAAACTCTATAAGACAAAAGCACCATAAAAAATTAACAGGTCTACCAGAGAAATTTATTAAGCTCAGAAAAAAATGAGCAAAGTAATAACCACAAGCACCTATTTAAGACTGCTGTGTGGACAGCAGAAATCAAGCCTGGTCTGGGTGGCAATTCGTTGCAGGGTATTTCTGTATGTGCAAAAAATATTTACACCAGTCAAGTACTGAGATGTTGAGGAACACTGGAATACACTGAGAAAACCCAGGCAAATATAGAATGCACCCATCCTTTGCACGCTGAGAGTGAGAAGGTCAACAACTGAATACAAGTCACTGGCGCTGTCGTAAAAGCACTAACCACTGCATCGCTCTTCTGCCTAGATATTGGTTTTATTTTATTTATTTACTGAATTTTATTCATTGTTTTTTTTTATTTTTTAAGGTTATATATAATGCTGTGATTTTTGTACTGGGATTGGCTCCAGCAGACCCCCGTGACACTATGTTAGGATATAGCAGGCTGGATGATGACTGACTGACTGCTATTATATATCATTATTGTTATGATCTGGATTTATTTTTCATTATTTCTGAGTACATTCTGCGTCTTGTCTGGTCTTTTTTTCCTC
The DNA here is from genome assembly GCF_016835505.1 of Polypterus senegalus. NCBI lineage: Eukaryota > Metazoa > Chordata > Cladistia > Polypteriformes > Polypteridae > Polypterus > Polypterus senegalus. The sequence continues at coordinate 55,118,964 of NC_053161.1, forward strand.
CCATTTATGTAAAACTCATTTTACCATATCATTTTTATTTGAATTGTACTTAAGAAAGACTGCAATTTTGTGAACTTTTATGTACAGTTGCTATGGTTTTCCTAGCCACGGGTTGACCAGAAGTGTGTGGTGCTTGATGTCATCAACACAATGATATGAAGGTCAGCTTTGTGTACTTCCTGGTTATCTGAAATTATCGATATAAACTCTCTTTGTTTGTGTGTACATTTTCAAATTGTTTATCCTGCCATTTAAAGATCTTTCTATAATTGTATTTTTATTGACTAGGATTTTTGACATTACAACACAAGGTGAAATTCAACTAAATTGCAATTCTGCTAACAGGAGTTCAACATGTTCATTTAACTGTACTTGCTTAATGATCTAATATGTCTAATATGGACTATATGATATGGTCAATGCGTATAGTTCAGAACAACTTTAATAGTTCCACGGTACACTGGCACGAATAACTTTTAAAAATAGATGGGTGAATTATTAAAGGGTTACATTACAAAGAGACATAACTGCATGTGATTAAAATGTCATGTTTAAAATTTCATAAATTAATGTTTGTAAAATTTCAGTTAAGATCTGACTTCCTTGCTGACCTGGTTTCTTGGTGTTGTCTATCTGTGATGTGAATTACAGTTTTTCTCATCTGTTATATTAACTTAATATTTGTGCAAACTTTAGTTTAACTCACTTATGTTCTTAAATAAAGCAACAGTGCTGAATATTTTTAACACTGTAGGTTTTTACACCTTACACCTTTGATTAGTTCCTTAAATATTAAGTGCATAAACAAAGCCTTAATACCACCAACACCAATTTTGTCTATCACATCGGAAGAATACCTATAAAAGCACTACCCAACTATAATTGGAAAATAATAACAAAGATTGTGTCTTTGTCAATTACCAAGATGTTGATGTCTAAATGACAAAATCAGAGATATCCTTTTACAAATGTTAAGCGTCTTCAGCATGGGAAAGGTTCTATATAAATAAAATGTATTATTATTATTATTATAATTACTGGTAACGGCACACTGCATACACTTGACTTGAGCATTCATAGTTTTCAGACTCTTTCTCTGTATGTTTAGCATTTGTTTGCTCAGAGGTTGATGCGCTTACTGCTTACTGAGCAGCTCTTATTTTCTCCACCCCAGCGGCCCGCTTCTTCTCTTCTTTCTTTGGCATCTTTTCACATTAAAACTGATTAAGTCAGTGTTTGTGTTGCAATTACATAGTACATTAAGCTGGCACTTAAGTCTTCAATCTGCCTCAAGAATGATTTAAGATATGAAGAGGTAGGAGAAGTGATGGCGAAGGTGAGGTAGGGGATGAGAACGGCGCCTGTACAAATGCAAAACACAGCCACCCTGCTGGCCGCTCCTGAGAGTTGATTCTACAATAAAATAAAATAAAAATAAAAAGAGGAATAACCTTGGAGGTCAATCATCACCCCAAAAGTGGATAAAAATTGCTTAAACTGAATTGTTTAAGCAACTAGTTGTTTCTTATGATAAGTCTGCAATAGAGTTATTACAGAAACAGAAATCAAACTAGCCTACTTGAACTGCACAATTTTAATGAACAATTCATAATTTCCCCACATCAGACCTCAGAAATTTTATTATATATGTAAATATACTCTCCAACCACTTGAGTTTGCGATCACAGCTTATATTGGTATCAATGGGCACAAGGTAGGAAACAATCCCAAGTAGGCCGCCAGTCCATCACAGGGCATTTCTCTTCCTCCTTCTCTCTCTCTTTCTTTTATTCAGTTACATATTGCATATTATGTCACAGTTCTCTTTGTCTACGTTTGAAACTGAAAATATGAAGGAAATGTAAAAGAACTCCAGACTCTCCAAAGCTTCTTTGCTTTCTTGAAAGGCAGGGCCAAAAGGTCATGGAAATAGGCATCATAAGGTCTCCAGAAGCTGAACAGAAAAGCCACAACCCTTAAGGTCCATGCAGACTCTCATTAACATTCTGTCAGGTGAATAGAAAAGGGAAAAAAGGGGCCAGGGCTGAACAGAGTTAGTTCTCTTCCAGCACAAGGCTGCTAATGATCTCTACCTTAATGAATCAGACAAAGTGACAAAGAAAGGGACATTAAGGGTGAAATTAGGGCTGGCAACCAAAAGGGCATTTTCCAGTTTAGATTCTTTTATGAAGTGGGCTGTGACAGAAAGGTATAACGCCTTACAGCAGGAACAAGCCTGGAAAATAATAAACTGGAACTATTGGCTTGTTGAATAAAACACCAACTCCTCATTCAGAAGGAGTAAGATATTGTCTGGTTTGTTGTTTGGGCTTATTAGGAAATCCACTCTGGTTTGTGTATATAAAAGTGACCTGCGCAGTATTAGCAGATGGAAAGAGATGTTTATTTTATTAAGTGCAGTGCAATCAGCAAATACAATGGTAAGTGAAGAGAAGCTGATTTTTATTGTACACTGTCTCCAAATTTTTTAATTAATCAAAAATAGCAATATGGCTAGGAAAAATGTTCCTACTACAGAAATCTATTTTCTAGTGTGGTGTATAGCCAGCCGTTCATCCCGGCCAATACCCCCAAGCCGCCAGGTGGAGCCCTCCCTGCAGTATAGAGGTGTCCCGAAGACCAGCAGGGCATCATGGACATTGGAGTCTTTATGCACAGCCCTGCTGGATACCATGGGGGCCACTAGGAGATGCTGCAGAGAGGAACGATGTTTATTTGCCATACGCCCAGGAAGTACGTCCGAGTCACATGGACAAGGGGAATGACGTGCTTCCGGGGTGAAGAAAAGGACTTTTGATCTGACCCAAAAGTGATTGGAGTTACATGGATTGAGGATTGGAACACTTCCGGGTCAGGGAATATAAAAGGATTGTGGGACCTCCCAGACGGAGAGCTGAGCTTGGTGGAAGGGTGGCAACGTGTGTGGGAGTGGTGAAGAGTTTATTGTAGTATTTGTGATTGATTTAATGAGTATTGTGGAGAGGAGGGTGCTTTGTGCACTGTGCAGAATTAATAAAGTCTACTTTTGGACTTTTATCTGGTATCTGGCGCATTGGACAAGGGTTCAAGGGAGCGATAGTGCCCCCAATCTGTCACACTAGAAAAAAACATTTTTAACTGAAGAGATGCAGAAGGGCTTGATTCAAATGATTATTCATCTTAGAATTGATTCCACCTTTGCATATATTTTAGTTCTACTACCTCCAGAAGCATATTAAATCATTTTGTACTATGTTGCATTGTTACCAAACTGTTGCATTTATCAGAAAACTATTTTGGTCACCCTAGTTTATTTTTTTTGGTTCCTGTCTTGCACCCAATTGTTCTGGGGTAAATCTGGTCTTCCAGCTGGAAGATCCCGTGCGGGATAAGCAGAGGAAACGTCTGACTGACAGACACACCCAACTTATTTTCTCAGGCTTGGGTCCCTGCTGTCCCATAGAATCCCAGCAGGGTGCCCATTCCAAGCCTCACCTCGCTCCTTCTGTCTCTCACTGAAGGCATTGGGTGACTCCAGCTACACCATACTAATTCTCAGCCAGAGTGGACCTCTTCAGCCCCTGAGCATTGGCCCAATGATCTTCTAGGGGCTTCCTTCCCAGCTGCCTGTCTCCATTCATCTGCACCCTGCCGTTCCCTGATCCTGCCTTCAATCGTCCTTTTCCTTTAACCTCCTTTCTACTCTCCATCTTGAACATTTTCTTTTTTGTCTTTTCTGTCTGTTCTCCCCTTTCTGCCGTTCAGGCTCCTCTTATCTTACCCTGCCTAACTGGGTGCAGGTTTGACAAGCCAGTATCTCTGAGGTGCAAATGAGACACTTGACTGACGCTTGCATTCACATATGTGCGTGTGTGATCAGCCAGGCACCCCAACCATCCCTAGAGCAGAACACGGTCATGCACACCCGCACTCAGTTGGAGCCTGCACATTACCAGGACCTGATAATTTATTTAAAATTTGCCCAATACCATGGACCACTTATCATAAGGGCTCACTTGGACACACCAATGCTCACTCACACTCGACCAAATTGAATTGGCCAGTTAGCCTAACATGCACCCACATGGACATGGAGAGAATCCAGTCAGAAGTCTTATGGTTTGAACCTTGGACTCTGGAGATCGACAGCATCAGGCACATGTTGTTTGCAATAAAGAGGTGCTATTGAGGTGCGATTTCATTACCTTAAAGAAGACAGGATAAAAAATGAGAAATGGATGTGCTAAGCTTCTTGCCTCTGTAGGTAATGACGATACAGAAAAGGAGATTAAGATGACGGATGCCTGGAAAACAGCAATCAGAGTGTGTTACAATTTGAGAGAGTGTTATGCCCCAAAACACACAATGTTTGAAAAACAGACATTTTGGGAATTATACACCAAGATGAAGTTGTGTGGGGAAACTAAATGACCACATTTCATTAGTAACACATGACAGCACTATAATTTCAGTGAAAAATAAATATATGTTGGGAGAGATAAAACAGAAGAGTAAAAATCAATAAGGTAATGGTCAAAGTGGATGAGTCTAAAGCTTAAAAATAAAGCAAATAAATAACTATATAGGCTACCATTATATAAGGATTAAAAATATACATCTAAAAGGATATTAAGAATTACTACTGGAAAATGAAAGTTTCAGAGGGAAACAGAAAAACAGATTACAGTGACAACAAAAATGAACAGTTAAACATTCAAATAGGTGTAATCATTTTCTGACTCTTCTACTATCATTTTAGGGTTATGAAGATTCAAGCAGTTTTAGGCAGGGGCAACCTGAAATAAAAAGACAATCCATTGAATGACGTGTTGACGGAGGGCACTGCTGGATTACATAACTGGTATATATTTGGTATATAGAGGAAAAATGTATGTACCCAGAGAAAACCCACAGAGACATTAGAAAAACATGCATTCTCCACTCAGACAGTGAATCTGAGCCAGTTCTCTGAAGCTGAGATGCACTTACTAGGGAATCCATTCCTGGGTTCCCGATTACCTGACATTTTTAGTTCCTGCATTCCCGGTAATGCTGTAACTGGGAATGACCAAGCTTGCATATATAGCGTGTAAAAGTGTAAAAATCGATCAATAAATAACAGAGTTGAAAATAATTAAGTGGCACGGTTTTTTGGCCCACAGTGTACTGTGTTGCCGATTAATTCAGTCAACAACAGACCAGCAGCAGTCAGTCTCCCGGCTCCCACTAAGACTGAGCACAGTGGACTGGGAGGAGTCTGCACTCTGCGGCTCACGAATGCTGGGACGGGGCAGACTTCATTGACGTCTCTCGGACAACAGCTCTGAACAGCAACTTGAAATTGCAATGCGTCAGTCTGTTACATTCACATTATTTGCACCAAGAAACTTGCCATCACAGAATGGCAACAGGGGAAACTCTGGTTAATGTCCTGGATGTCCAAAGGACAAGAAAAACAAAAAACTAAAAAGGAACCACATAATGGCCATAAATGCTAAGCAGGTGCTTATCTTAAATCTGAGCTGCACCCTCAAGGCAGGAAGGGTACGGAATGAACACTACCTTCAGGTGGGCGGCCATTTTATATGAGGCGAGAACCAAAAGGGGAGAAAGTGCTCTCAGACATTTCCTCCATTCTAAGTAACAAAAATAGCAATTTATTTCTTGTATAGCCCAAAATCAAACAAGGAATGCCTCAATGGGCTTTTACTGCCCTGTTTTTTGATAGCTCCCCTGGCCTTAACTCCCTAAGAAAAGTAGAAAAAAAAACTCCATTGTAGTTAGGTGGGGCTTGCAATAGGTGTCAAAAAATGGGATAAATGCAATACACAAAACACGACACAAGTAATCCTCTTCACAGAGCTAGATGACCAATCTTTCACTGCCACCTCAGAAATAAAACCCAGTAGTACAAAAAACTACAAACTACTTTGTTCTTGCTCAGCGCACCTCATGATGTGCAGGCAAAGAGCGCTGTGACAACTCTTAAGGTAAAATGCAAGACTAGATTATACCACTCACTAAATACAGAACAATCACATGTAAGGATACAAAGAAATCAAAAACAAAGTAGAAACTAATTAACATTAATGAAAACAACAATATTTGTTCTCCCACTAATTGTAGAACCACTGCCAGATTGCGAAGGAGGAATCAGAGACGAGCCAGACGCAGTCAGAATCCTAGAGACCACAGCCAACTAGTCACTCTCCCCTACTGGCCATTCTACACCTGAATCAGTGCTGGGAGGCCAATATCATGAAAGGTGCCTTCTACCTTACCAGTGTTCCTTTACCCGAGATGAGTAAGGAAACAGACATGAAGTTAATGGTTGTGCATCACCTTCATCTTTCCCCTAATCCATCAATATGTCCGTACCCACAAGGCACTCCCTATGCTAACGTGCGTGCAATTATGCATAAGTTAAATATTTTTCTGAAGTACAAAAAATGTGATATTTAGAAGAATGATGCAAAATATGCACATGCACATTCAGTAGGTACGGAAAGTATTCAGACCCCCTTCAATTTTTCACTCTTTGTTATATTGCAGCCATTTGCTAAAATCATTTAAATTAAGAAGACTTATGGCTGTATTAGCTCAAAAGGGTGCTTCTACTAAATACTGAGCAAAGGGTCTGAATGCTTAGGACCATGTGATATTTCATTTTTTCTTTTTTAATAAATCTGCAATAATTTCAAAAATTATTTTTTTGTCTGTCAATATGGGGTGCTGTGTGTACATTAATGAGGGAAAAAATAACTTAAATGATTTTAGCAAATGGCTGCAATATGGGGTCTGAACACTTTCCGTACCCACTGTATTTATACTAAGTGCCATGAAAACAAACCTCATGAGCCATAACAATTTTCTGAAGTGCTGAATAAAATAATGGATCTTGCCTTAAAACTGTTATCAAATCTCCTCTAGCCTGCTTTAAGGTTAAGAGAGGCAAGTTGTCAATTAAAACAATTTTACATGATGGGGGTTGATTAACTTCCACTCTTTAAGGCCTTACCTTGTTCCCATGTACAACAGTGGACATTACAAACAGACACAAAACTCCTATCCATTATCTGAAGCTGTTTTTTCTATTTCAGGGTTGCAGGAAGACCAAATTTATCACAGAAGCATTGGGCGCAAAAGAAGGAACTAAAAAAACAAACTAGGGTGACCAAAATGGTTCTCTGATAAATACAACAGTTTGGTAAAAATGCAACATAGCACAAAAAGATTTAATTTACTTCTGGAGGTAGCAAATCTAAAATATATTCAAAGATGGAATTGATTCAAAGATGAAAAATACCTTTGATTCAAACCCTTCTGCATCTGTTCAGTTGAAAATGTCTTTTTCTAGAAAACAGATTTCTGTAGTGGGAACATTTTTGCTAAAATTACAATAATAATCTGTTTTGAAATAGTAAGCGCTAAATATCATTAGTGCCAAGTTGATGAGTCAATAATTGATGAAAGCAATGCTGGAGCATGCCAAAGCTGAGCTGATGAAAACATTGGATGAAGGATGATTTTCAGATCCTCCTTGGCTGTCCTGTACTGAATGCATCTGCTCATCTGCAGATGTGTTAATGTCTGTTTTTGTACTTTAGATTACTCTGCACTTGAATTATTCAGTTTACTTCTTTTGGGTTTGCTATGAACACACCAATTGCCACTCCTCCTGGCTTTTTTCTGACTCTGTCCCTTGTATGCCTTAATATGGTGGGGACACTCGAGAGAGATTTATCTTTAGTTGAGCTTGTTGTATTAGTTCATGCATTCATTACTCTATCATTATTTCAGTTAACTTTGTCCTATAATATTCCCACAATCTCCCTTTGTGTAATTCATCTGTCATTAATGCTTTCAAATTCAAATATTACAAAATTTGTTTGGTTTAAATCAGCTCTATTAATTCAGCTTTTACATTATATTTAATGAAGATATTGGTCATAAAAGTGAAAAATCAGCACAGAAAACAGTCAAAGTTGGCTTAGAGGATATTAAATGACTAGGAAACAAAGATAACCGGAGCAGGATCCACAAGATCTAAAATCATTAGTGAAGTTCTTCAGAGATATGTACAAGGAATGTTCAATTCACCCATCTTCAGAACTAGTTGAGGGTCGAGGGTGGGGCATAGCCTCTTTTAGTAGCATTGGGCCCAATGCAGAAACAGCCTTGGATGGCGAAGCCTCTACATCTTTCTTATTGGCACAGATTCAGCTGTAAGGAGCAGTGATGAGTGAACCTTACAGAGTTCACTTCGCTGACAGGTTGACAAAATCACAGAAATGTTCAGAAACTTCACTGAACTCTGCAAAATGCATTGAAGTCAACAGCGAAGGAGAAACTGAACTAGTTTTGATTGCATTATAATGGTGCAGTGGTCTTTTAAGTGCATCTGAAGTCCAGAGACATGTCTGCCAACTATGCATGAATGATTATTGTGGTGAAAAATGTAATCTGTGCTGTGAGGCAGCAGTGTTGACCACTGCTTCATCATGCCTCAACAAAAGACACAAACGGAATAATAACCACAAACAAAATACAATAGTGGCCATGAACTAGCAATAAGTTAATTAAATATAGATTTTTATACTGACAAAGTTACTGTTTTGGGGCACACATTGGTCATGCAATAAAGAGGTGGTGTGGAACTGTCTTGTTCTATTGCTTGAAGTTGTGGGTTTAGGTGTGGCTGGAACTTATTTTGTGTTTCTCATGATGCTTTACTTGTTTTTCTTCCATCCAAAGAAGATAGTAAGAAATCTTTCATTGTTATTATATTATTTAACAGGGAGTTGTTTTGAAAGGAGGAGGCTTTTGCCAATGTAACACTAGAGGGCGATGTTGCTCCTCAAACCCAATAGACAAACGCCCAAGACACTAGGTAAAAGCACCAAAAAGATCTTTTATTCCTTCTCTTTTAATAGTGATGCCTTGAAGCACCTCCACCACCATACAAAGACAATAATAACAACACATTAATTCTCCTCCTCTCCTCCCAGATGCTCTGTCACACTCCCTCCCAACTCCAGCTCTCTTGCTGTGTCTCCCCTGCTCCTTTATATTGTCCTTGACCCGGATGTGCTTCTGTCCTTCCGACCACGTGACTGGCCGGCACTTCCAGGTCTAATACAGAACAGGGATTTTCTTCAGCTCAGATATACTGAAATAATATGTCAGCAGGTCTTTTGGCAGCTACTCCTGCTGGCACCCACGGCACCCAGCAGGGCTGTGTATCTGAACTTCATGTCCCATAGTGCCCCGCGGGAATCCGGGGTACCACTGCACTCCAGGGAAGCTGCCATCTAGCATCTTGGAGGAAGCAGTGTCGGCAAGTAGCTGCCTTCTCCCATCCTTTTATTCCAGGGGCGTCCCAGCCGGGTTTATCTGCTGGCCGTCCATCACACAGTAGTGCAGAGCTGCTAACTCACAGGGATTTGTGTTATATATCTGGTCACAGTACACATTATGGTCAGCTGTACCTCTGAAATGAAAGTTTTTTTTAAATGCATGAGGGATGGAAATCCAGCTGAACAACTGATCGGGTGTAAACGATCAGCTCTTGGCTGCTATAGCTCTGTGATGCCATGTAAGCCTCCCAAAGCATCATGAGGCACTGGGAAAAAATTCTTAGCCTAAACTAAGTGCAAGGAGGATTTCCAAGAAGAAATGTGGCAGTCAAGGTCACTGGCAAATTCAACATATTTACTGCCAAAAATCTTTAGCGAATTTTCCTGATCAAGACTAGTAAAGAGTAAAATTATAAAATTTGTGCAGACAGCAAACATGAAGGAGTCATATTTACTCTGACATAAAAATAATTATAAAATAGTTACAGATACAGCAAAATGGTAAAGGTGAAACTATAAAAGGTATATTTTGTAAAAAAAAAAATACAAAAATATGCTGAGACTACACAGTCTACAGACAGTCAGCAGAAGAAACCAAACAAGTGTAGTATTGTGTAGGATTTCAGGCATTTCCATGTCATACAGGACAGGAAAAATGTTTGTAGAAGGCCTTGATAGTACACGTCCATTGGCAATAGAGACACCCCTCTCCTCACAAGTTCAATAGTAGGATAGGCGCTGGTAGACCTTATGAGTGTGTGGGGTGCCCCTGAACTGCTACAGCCAGCTGCCTCATCTTTTCATTTTTAAAACCTATAATCCAGTTTAGAGTTTCTGGGGGCCAGAATCTATTCTGACCGCACTGGATGCAAGTTGGATGGGGTGCCGGTCCATCACAGGGTTCACTCATTCCCACACTCTCTCTAACACAAGTCCAATTTCATATCAACAATGAACCTAATCTTGCTAACTTTGGAAAACCTGAAGGAAAACTTATATAGATACAGGGAGAATTTACAAACATCTTAGAGACAACAACCAGGTACTGGATTACAACTTTGGATGCTGGGTCAGTAAAGCAGTAGCACTGAACACTATGTTATGTATACCACTATATTTTCACAGGGAGCCAGGTCCTGTAATGAAGCATCAGATACAACACAAGAACCAACCCTGACTGAGACTTCAGTTAATAGCAGCACATACTCACACCAGGCAGTTCAGACTTTCCAGTCAACCTAATACCCACATTTTTGGTATGTGGAAGAAAATCGGGAGTACCAGAGAAAATGCAAAAGAACATCACAAAGAAACACATTTGAACCCTGGTGCTGGAGTTGTGTGGCAGCAGTGCTAACCTCTGTGCCCTTCTAAAATCTTGAAAATCTGAGCCAAAACCATTAAAAGAGAACAAAGTCTATCAAGTATCTAAACCTACAGCTGTTTTCATTGACAAAGGTTTCAGTTCAAAAAAGTGTCAGCAGTTATCAAAATCTTTCATGTCAACAATTGAGAAAAGAAACTGTGAGTAATAAAAGCAAACCCCAACGTGCATTTTAGTAAAGTTAAGTGACTCCTAACACCGCTGAAGGATCAAAGCCATTCCTAGAAGCCCAAAATGGTAACACTTTGATTGTTTCACAGTAGCTTTCCCCTTCTCACTCCTGTCCTTCTGTAATGCCAATTGCCTCCGTTCCTGAAGGAATTACAAACGATGGCTTAGAATGACCCTATTGTTATGTGTTGTTTTATGTGTCATTAAATAATAAAAGCACCTGCAGTGTGCACTTCTGATGCAGTGGTTTTGTATTGATCTGGGTGGAATGAGGAGTGTAGGAATCCATTAACACCATGTGCCACATATGATAGATAAAGAAGGATGTGACGTGGAAGTCATTGTACCACTGTAACTCAGAGTGTTAATCTCAACACAGCAGGGGAGGATTAAAAATGTCACTGGTTTTAGTTGAGGGAAAAAAAAAACCAAAAAAACAAGAATCCTTCTTTGTACAAACCTGACTCTGATTTAGAGAGCAGTGTTCACCTGATGGGCCTCTTATCTTGTGAAATATGCATTGGCACAAATTATTTTCTCAGCTAATGCTTTTAACATGACATGTAAAATACATGTCAGTTTTCTAAGTTGCTTAATGCATTTCATTGTTACAGGGCTGGCACGTAGGAACTAGCCCTGATGGGGCAACAGTGAAGAGGAAAAAGGAATCCTTGGCACTCCTGGCAACCCCCTTTGAGTCCTCTATAGGGCTTCCCTGCTGCCATATGTCATACTAGAGAAATAAAGGGGGCTTTCTTCCTAACTACATCTGTCATTCTCATACACTCCTCTGGAATACAATTAAAGGGCTTACCATCCCCTGTGTTATGATATGGAGTTTCACACATAGTAAAAGGGATGAGAGGCTTCAGAAAGGCTTCACAAGCCAGGCCAGGCCTCACCCTGCTGGGCTTAATCCCCGCTCTACAGGCCTGCTTCAGGCTTTGCAGATACAAAATGTGGATTAAGCCTTAAAAATAAACTTAAAATTCCCCAAAAAGTTAACAAAAGCCCCAGAAGAATAGATGATGTAAACTTTTGGTTTGTATAAAAGTCATCAAACAAAGAACTGTTATAAATAAAGGATTTATTAACAAAAAACAGATAATACCAAAATATTAAACATAGCTGGACAAGGGCCAAACAACATTTGCCTAAATTAACACAGTGTTAGATAATTAAAAAAAAGTAAATCCAAAAAGACAAAGTACTTACATAAAAATCCACTATAAAAGAATAACCTCCCACTCCAGAATCTTCCCGATAGACTTAAATAGCCAGAGAGGGGGCTCAGGAGTCGTGATGTCAGGATAGATCCTTCTCCAAGGGGCTGCACTTAGAAGGAACAGGGAATGTAAGCACATTTAATGAGTCAGCACACATTAAAACATTAATAAGCACAATCAACAAAAATAATTTAAAACTATGAAAATTAATAGCAAACAGATTACAATAAATACATAAACACACTTTAATCCATGACACTTGGTTGGTTTCTGTTTATCCTAGACTGGTGGTACAGGAGCTCTCTAATAATAAGTGTTCACTTCTCTCTCATTAAATTGATCCCCATTGGATTTTCTTTATTCAGCAGCTCTTCCATCTATTCTTGATAGTATGATGCTCATTTAAAACCATACCTTGCTCATCTTTCATCTGCTTTATCTGACTAAAATCCTTTCCAGCCTTGTTCCTAGTTTTCACTATTCTAAAAATTATTCTTCTCTCCCTCTTATCTCTCAACTAGTTCTTATTCTCTTCATCTTTTAATCAATAATTTTAATCTATTGAAACAAAGAATACAGTCCATGTAAATAAATAGTAACAAAAAAAAAAACCCCATTATTTAACTGTGTGTCAAAAAAGGGAGTGGAACTTTATATTTTTCATTAATCCTTCTGCAATGAATTGTTATGCTGCGTGGCTTGCTGGAATTCTTTTGTGGTCCAGGTATTGGACTGGATCCAGACTATGTCTGGGTATTTTATACAGTATGTCTTTTGTTTCTGTTAAATTATTATTCTTGTATGTTTTTACATCTTTAGCTCTTGTGTCTTACCTTGGTGTTCTCTATTTCTGTATTGTAGTTTTCTGTTCTGCCCAAAGGATGAAGCCTCAAAGGAGTAAATGTTGGGGCAAGTAGGATCACTGTGTGAGGTCCATTCAGCTGTCTTGCATAGGTCTAACAGTTTGGATTTGATTTGACACTGAAAGATGAAATGTAGTCAAAAACAAGTTAAGTTCAAAACCAGGAAGTCAATTAAATCAAAAAGCAAAGCCAAAACACTAAGATCTAAACATAATAGAGAAAATAAAGGAAAATAACCTAAACTGGGAAATTACAAGCAAAGAAACTCAAGCAAAAGCATATTTGATGGAATCTGTAATCTCAGACATTTATGTCCTTTATACTCTTGATGTGATTGCATCAAAGGTCATCACTATCTGTTATCCTTTAGTGGCAACAGTAAATATAAAATGGCGGTGCCCATGAAATGGTGTTATAAAACCTATACTGTAAATACTTTACAATTAAATTAAAACACTTCAAAGCAAAAATGAACATCAGAAATGGGATCAAAATAGTAAAAACTTATCATGGAAAATAAAGGTTTTCTAAATATTTCAGAATTAAAAGGAAAAGAAATTAAACTGAACTCAGATCACAACATCAAGAAGGCTTCTTATCCAAAAGAGTGATGATGAATGCCACTTTAGCTTTGTTAGTGACATATGTTTGGGCCAGTAAGTCAAAAACTAACTGGGTTTGGTTTAAAAAGACCCTACATTTTATTTGCTCAACTGAGATTTGAGATGGGAGAGCAATTTGCAGCTCCTTTGTAATACAAACCACTGAGCACCTTGAACCATACCCGGTGTTCTTGCATACTCTTAGGACTTGTTTATTTCTGTGACTAACTGCTGAAAATGAAGTACGGTAGTTAAGCTCTGCACTTGTTTGGTCACTTCACCCAGCTTTAACTTTATTTCTCCCACCTCCCCCCAATATGTATTAATTCACAGAATATGTTTTTCATCTTGGGGTCATTCAGGATTTGATCCACAATTTTGTTCTGCCTGAAGTTTCAGAAGATGAATACAATGGACCAGGAATTGGATCTTATTCAAAGGTATTACTATGTAGATTTGCTTCAATCTCCATTTCTATTGGTGGTCACCAGTGTCCAAATCTCAGTTAACGTATCTGGCAGTAGATGACCATGCTTTCATCTAATCAGCATTAGTTTTATTGATAATTCCTTTTCATTTTCCACATATTCCCTTTATCTTCTATACACCTTTTTTCATTGAAACCTAGAGCCATTGAAGCATCCTAACAAATACAAGAATGGTACTTTACCACAGAAAAATTCTGCGTGGTCAGAAGGCAAGCAAATTATGTGTTACATGCAGATTAACGCCTTCTTTTTCTACTTTATATTTTCCCACTTCTATGTGGGGATGATATTTTATATGTTTTCAGTGTGACTTTTACAGCTAGATGCCTTTACTGATGCCAACCCTCCCAATTTATCCAGGCTTGGGATCGACTCCAAAATGGAGAGTAGTTTCACGTTGATTAGTACAGGCAAGTTGAAATATACTGTTCTCTGTACATTTGATGTAAATGGGCCTATAAAATAAATCCACATACAGAGATTTTTTTAGCATTATTGTTGGAAACCATTGCCCATGCAGACTCGGTGACCCTGGATGCATGAGGTGGCACTGTTATCCAGCACATCGCCTGCCTTATTAAATACCTGATGCATTTCTAGGTACTTCTGTCAACAAGTTAAGAAAGTACTTAATTAATTAATATGTAATTTAGAGTAGTGCTGCAGTGCTGTTTGAATCTATTTATAATGTGGTTTCAGAAGCATCACAGCTAGTAGATACTGTATGTTCATGTTGCTTAAAGCATTATGGAGGACAGCAAACAAAAAGAGTACACAATGCAGGCTGAATACCTTCATGTAAGTTCAATGGGGTGATGATCATTTTATGCCTAACTGAAGCGGCGCTTTTAATTGGTAAATGTAATTATTGTTGCTTATCTGGAATAATTAAGTGCCAAGCTATTCCACACAATTGCTTTTTCTGGTTAATCAGGCACTGCAGTTTCTCAGTGTCTTACTTTGTAAAGTAGCTAGACCGCTGAGAATCAAATCCTGAGGGCCGTCCTGAAGAAACAGGGGAGCTGACAGTGTAGCCGCTTTTTCTCGTACTTCTGTTGATTTCTTGCAAATTAAACAAAAAAAAAAATCTCCATGCCAGGCTATGTTCTCTGCAATGTATGCCACACAATTCGGGGGAATACTACCTTACACTATGCTTATGGACTTTGTATAATACGAGTTTATAAAATGGCATCTCCTGCACTGCACAGCTGGTATTTCTTTTTAATTCCTAAACACCGTTTTGAAATCTTACAAGTAGGTGAATTATACAATGGTTAGCAGTGCAGCCTCACAGTTCCTGATTCTTTAGTTCAGTTCCCACATGTGCTCTTTGTCTGTGTGCAGTTTCCTTATTCTCCCCAGAGCCAAGTGATGTTCCACCTTTCACATATGAAGTTAATTATGGGTACATGCAGGCACCAGTGGTGTGAAGTAATGGGTTACCTTTATTCTTGTTGCTGCACCTGAGTTATAGCAGAGGAGAAATGCTGGGTATGTTGGGAGGAGGATGCTAGGGAGAGTGCTGCCAGGCAAGAGCAAAAGAGGAAGGCCTAAGGGGAGGTTTATGGATGTGATGATCCACTGTGGTGACCCCTAACGGGAACAGCCAAAAGAAGAATAAGAAGCTGCACCTGAATAGATCATGTAAAAACTGTAATTTTAAATGCAAATACCTTTACTCCTTCAAAAGTATTTTAAAAATTGGAGTTTGTTTAGCTTATTACATAAGACTCCTATTATTGCTCTGTTTTATTTTGTACATTCAACCAAAAGATTAGTAAAATGCTTTGAGAATAAAGCTAATACAGGTACATCACAATTAGCTGACAGGCAGGCAATAACATCATACTGTCAGGAGATGTGACAGCGAGGTCAAGGGGGTAAAGCTGAACGAAGACAAGTATTTCACGTGCTAATGACAGAAGTAAAAGCTGTTAAAAGACATTGTGGGCCAGGTCTGACACCACTCTAGAAAAGGGGTCTGTTAGATCTTTTCTTCTTTTGAACTGTTACAAATTGATGCAGATAAATATTATATTTTAACAGAGTGTTGAATCCTGGGGCATGCAAATGAGATGAGGAGCCTGGAAAGGAAATGAAATGTAGCAAACTTTAGGAAGAAGTGGGATCTATTAGAATGCTTTATGTTTCAAGCTCAAATATATGACATCCTTGTGTATATCCTTGCAAGGAGATGTGAAATTGGGTTTTTGGGGACCTTATTGTTTAAGTGGTTTCTTATAATTAGCGATTCAGATGCAATAGCCTTTGAGAGATACAAGTATGAGATTTAATGGAAGGATGACAATGCAGCATTGATATGAAAGGATGTAGGCAGTGCTGAAGCCTGTTTTATTTGTTCTGTTCTGTGTATTGTATTGTATTGACCCCCTTCTTTTGACACCCACTGCACGCCCAACCTACCTGGAAAGGGGTCTCTCTTTGAACTGCCTTTCCCAAGGTTTCTTCCATTTTCCCTACAAGGTTTTTTGTTAGTTTTTCCTTGTCTTCTCAGAGAGTCAAGGCTGGGGGGCTGTCAAGAGGCAGGGCCTGTTAAAGCCCATTGCGGCACTTCCTGTGTGATTTTGGGCTATGCAAAAATAAACTGTATTGTATTGTATTGTATTGAAGCCACACCAAAGCATTATACTGCAAAACTGCAGGGCCACCTAAAATGCACTCCATCAAAGGAGAGGACAATGTCCTGACTGCACATACTTTTAAAGAATGCCTCAGTTTACTATTCTTAATCAGGCTTTTTGAATTACATGAGTATCTGTCTCCTAGGTATACTAAACCCAACCTCGCTTTTACAGATATTGCTTTAAATTGTACAGGTTGTATGTTTTCTTCTATTTTTGAGTTCTAGTGTTTAATGCCTAGCTTCTATACAAATAAATCTAAATAATGATTACATTAAAATTTGAATATTTCCTCCCTGAAATGTGCCTTGTTAATTGATATCATCTTCCCCAGTGTGATTGTTTATTAATTTAGCATTTTCAAAAATATCCATCTGGTCAAATTGCAGTATGTCTTTCATATTTGTTCAGGTTTGAGCTGTGGTTGTTCTGTTTGATTCGTGTAGCCCTTTCAAGGGGTAACACTGAAGTAACCAGCTTCTGGCCCCTGCTAAGATTTTGAAATTGAGGAAGTTGAAGTTGCCAGCCTCTGCCATATTGCTCAGCATGATTTGTGCACTCCTTTCAAAGGTAGCTTATCTGGTAAGTCTCAGCAGGAGTGTGGATCTTGAAACAGCTATTGGCCTTTGCTAAGACATTCTGAAGTTTAGCCATTTCAAGGGACATCACCCTGGGCTCTTGGCTCCTGTTGTGTTTGAGAAATAATGGAAGAGTTAATGTTAAATAGATAAGTACTGCAAGGTGTACATGTAAATCAAGGGTAATAATTTAGGCATTTCCAGTATTAACTTGTCCACCAATATAAAAAGAACCTAAGAGGTTAAAGCACCTTTTCATGAATGCTTTCACATGACAAATCACATGCTATATTTTTCAGGTGAGTCATTACAAAGTGCAATTGATTAGGAGTGTTTAAAATATGGAATTTAACAGTGGTCACTTAAAATAAAATTGCATGCAAACATTAGGCTCAAAGCAGGCGTCTCAGCATATCAGGGTGTGACGGTCCAGTATATTAACTGAGAACGGAGTATATGCTGTAGAAGTTACTGTCTTAAATCATCTGCTGTGACTTTATGTTTTTGCAGCATGTGCTGTGCAATGGAAGTGTCCGAGAAAAGTTCTCGGTGTAGTGGTAGCAGCCACACTCTTTACTGAAAAAAAGAGAGTGCCATATGTCACTGGTCACATTTGGAATAGCTATTCAGTCTCAAGGACATCCAGTCAAAACAGCTTCATTAGGCAAAGTATCTTTTATCTCAAATATAGTGAAGTTATCAGCAAAAGAGAACTCTTCCTCAAATTTACAAAAACACATGAAAGTAAGCTGATTTTTAGACTACTAAGATGTTGTGGCAGTAGGGGGCGCTAATACTCCCTTGAACCCTCAGGTACCACTCCAGACACCGGATAAAAGTCCAAGACTTCTTTATTGTCTGACAAAACGTGCACAAAGCACTCTCCACACTATTCATTTACTAAATAAACACAATAATACTCTCCTCCTCGCCCAGACACTTCGCCCCTCTACCTCCCAGCTCAGCGTAGCGTCTTTTATACACCCCGACCCGGAGGTGTTCCTGCCCAATCAGTCCACAGTTCCTCATTCCTTCAGGGTCAGGGTAAACACTCCTTTTCTTCAACCCGGGAGCACGTCGTTCCTTCCTGTCACATGACCGTGACGTACTCCCGGGTTATAGGGCACACAAGAGCCCACGAGCCCCCCTACAGCGACTCCCGGTGGCCCCCAAGGTATCCAGCAGGGCTGTGTATAACTACTACATAGTCCATAAGGCCCTGCTGGAACTCTGGGCACGATCCTGCTGTCGGGAGAGCTCCTCCTGGCGGCCTGGTGGTGAGGGCCGGAGCACAAAGCCGGCAGTCCTCCACAGTGTTTATAAGAATACAGCCTAAATGATAAAAAAAATCATACTTGACAGTGGTTGTGACTTAGAAGTTCCATTTTTCCATTATCTAAACCAGCCTATTGTATTTTGGTAAGTTTCTTTTACCTTACACCATCTACAGGGAAAGTCCCAGTCTGTTTTATTTAAAAAAAAAATCTGTAAAGGCCTTGAATCTTTAGTGCTTTCATATTTCCATAGGTATAAACTTGAATGAAATGCATGCCGTTTGAAAAATCCAGTGATGTCTAATGTCAGATGTAAGGCTCATACACTGGGTGGTTATTAGAAATGAGTGATATAGACAGAGAAGTAAGGAGATATCACCAAAGAAACCTACAGTCAGACTGGAGTGTGAAGAGCAGAGGGACAGAGATGCTAAAATTCTAGCGATTAACAGAGCTGATGCGCTTAATTGTATGTGAAAATCCACTAAATGGGGCTCATAGCAGTAGTTTAGGTTCACCACTTTCCTTTAAAGTTTTACTCTTGTTTTCAAAGGAGCAGGTCATTCACATTTAATGTACTCTTCTGATAACCATTGAGTAAATTTCTGATTTTTATACACCTAGCATAAGCAAAATGATGAAAGTCCTTAAAAATGTATTGTGTCATTGGTCATGTAGTATGTAAAACCAAATAAATGAAGCTCCATATGGAAAATTGTATACAATCCTACTTTCTGCACTTCAGAAATAATCCAGAAGATCAACTAGGTGTATGTCTGAACCAAAGAGTAATCTTTATGCCAAAAGCCCCAGGATACACAGTGCCTTAAGTCTGAAGCAGAGAAGAGTCTAATGGGACATAATCCACCCATCCACCTGCTGAACCTGCTCTTCAATTAGACGGTTTGAAGGTTATGCATTGGTTAGCACTGTAGGCTCATGAATCTGGCATTGTGGGTCCACATTCTGTACCTGATCATTGTTTGAGTGGAATTTGCCTGTTTTCGTATTGTCTGTGTGTATTTTCCTCTGAGTACACTGGTTTTCCTTTCCCATCCCTAAAAACATAAAAGCTAGGTTAGGTGGTGATTCCAAACTGTTGTTGTGTTTGTGTGTGTGTGTGCATGAGTAGGTGGCCCTGTCCAGGGCTGCTTCCTGCTTTTTGCCCAGGATTATTGCGATAGACTCACATTAAACAGATTCATTGTACGTAGTACTATGAGTTATGATTGGCACGGTTAGTCCAACAATTTTCTTTAAGCTATGTTTACCTTTAATTCTATTTACATATTTCACAGTGTTCAGTGATTTATGGTATGTTCAATATTATTTTGTGTTGTGTTTTAACTGTAGTGTATTTAAATGAACTTTGTCTTGGTGACTTGTAAATAAAATCCATTTATGTAAAAATTGTGATAAATTAAACTATGAATGAGTTTTTGTACAAAATCTGAGACCTCCTAGTAAACTATAGGGTGCATACAATGCCAGATTAACAAGCTCTGCTCTTTTGATTGGCGTGCACCATCCCATAGATGTGTCACCAAGATCCTACTAATTGAAGGCCATACCCAGCTAGGGTGAGTGAACAAGGGAAGAGAATTGAAAGCCATATATTGAGTGACCTTCATGATCTCATTTACTTAGAAATTTGTCAGCACCTACTGTATGTACCCTTAATTGTTTCAAGTCACCATGGAGACAACCATTTTCTGAACAATTTTGTGAGAATCATGTGCCATTTGTATAATAAAAATCAGACGTGTACAGAGCATTAGTTGTTGGATAAATTATAGTTTAATGAAAACCTTAATCTTTAATAACTTAAACTAAATTAGATAAAATATCTCAGCATTTATTTTACCAAAATCAATAACAGGTATGATATTGTGTAATGTTATCCTTATGTCCAGTGCTCCTTCTAATGAGAAACCTGTAATTTACTGGCTCTATGGTTTCTTACAAGCACAGTCAGTTTTTTTTGCAGCATATGTACATGAAAAACAAAAATTTTGATCGTACTTTTCCTTAAATGATTTACATTTTATGGAAGTGCAGTGTAAACGCTTTGCAACAGCTGTTTTGAGTTAGTAAATTGCAGACAAAGACACAAGCTATCCAGCAAGGGGATTGGTGGGATTACACACCAACCTCTACTGTAAAACAGTGATTACGTCTGGTGCCTTATAGCTCTGGAGTCCTTGGTTCAAATCCCAGATTTAGCAGTTTTCTAAGTGTTTTCTGCTTGTTTTTATGTTTTCCCCATGTACTTGAACAGTGTGCTGTCAATGCTTGTTACCTGACAAGTGCATGACTGCCTGACTGGTTTGGGACTCTAAATTGGATTATGTGTTTTGAACCCGGTTGCTCCCTACTTAATTTACAAACATTCAGTCACCCAATGTTCAACAGCATGCCCATCATGTTGGAATGGAAGTTTAGAGTATTTCCCTGAACATTTAATATGTTTTCAACTTTCTGTGGCATCAAGGCCTAGTGGCTAAATGCAGGCAAACTAGATTAAAGAGCACCTCTATAGCTGATTAAGCAGTTTCTAAACCAGTCACTGACAGTTTGTTGTCATATCTGGGCAGGTGTCAACAACTCATCCCGTGAATACCACTGTGCCACAAAGAAGTGTCCTAGGGCCCACTTTCATTCATGTTTTAATAAATGATGTCAAATGACCCGATACAGTGGTGTGAAAAACTATTTGCCCCCTTCCTGATTTCTTATTCTTTTGCATGTTTGTCACAGATCATCAAACACATTTAACCATTAGTCAAATATAACACGAGCAAACACAAAATGCAGTTTTTAAATGATGGTTTTTATTATTTAGGGAGAAAAAAAATCCAAACCTACATGGCCCTGTGTGAAAAAGTAATTGCCCCTTGTTAAAAATAACCTAACTGTGGTGTATCACACCTGAGTTCAATTTCTGTAGCCACCCCCAGGCCTGATTACTGCCACACCTGTTTCAATCAAGAAATCACTTAAATAGGAGCTGCCTGACACAGAGAAGTAGACC
The DNA here is from genome assembly GCF_016835505.1 of Polypterus senegalus. Taxonomy (NCBI): domain Eukaryota; kingdom Metazoa; phylum Chordata; class Cladistia; order Polypteriformes; family Polypteridae; genus Polypterus; species Polypterus senegalus. The sequence continues at coordinate 55,140,582 of NC_053161.1, forward strand.
AAAAGCACCTCAAAAGCTAGACATCATGCCAAGATCCAAAGAAATTCAGGAACAAATGAGAACAGAAGTAATTGAGATCTATCAGTCTGGTAAAGGTTATAAAGCCATTTCTAAAGCTTTGGGACTCCAGCAAACCACAGTGAGAGCCATTATCCACAAATGGCAAAAACATGGAACAGTGGTGAACCTTCCCAGGAGCTTCCCAAAATTACCCCAAGAGCGCAGAGACGACTCATCCAAGAGGTCACAAAAGACCCCAGGACAACGTCTAAAGAACTGCAGGCCTCACTTGCCTCAATTAAGGTCAGTGTTCACGACTCCACCATAAGAAAGAGACTGGGCAAAAACGGCCTGCATGGCAGATTTATATTTGACTAATGGTTAAATGTGTTTGATGATCAGAAACATTTTGTGTGACAAACATGCAAAAGAATAAGAAATCAGGAAGGGGGCAAATAGTTTTTCACACCACTGTATATGTACAATTACCTCGCTGTAAACTTGTATTACAGTTATAATATTGCATAACCTGAGCCACTTATGCTTTCATAGTGTATATTTGTCATTGTTGTTATCATTTATTATTATTATCCATCCATCCATTATCTAACCCGCTGAATCCGAATAGGGTCACGGGGGTCTGCTGGAGCCAATCCCAGCCAACACAGGGCACAAGGCAGGAAACAATCCTGGGCAGGGTGCCAACCCACCGCAGGACACACACAAACACACCCACACACCAAGCACACACTAGGGCCAATTTAGAATTGCCAATCCACCTAACCTGCATGTCTTTGGATTGTGGGAGGAAACCGGGCGCCGGAGGAAACCCACGAGACACGGGAGAACATGCAAACTCCACGCAGGGAGGACCCGGGAAGCGAACCCAGGTCTCCTTACTGCGAGGCAGCAGCACTACCACTGCGCCACCGTGCCGCCCATTATTATTATTATTATTATTATTATTGTTCTACTTCTTCTTCTTTAATCATTTTATAGGAAAATAAGTTTCTGGAGTATTTGCATATTAAATCTAATTGTACCTTACAATAACAGTAAAGGAATTCAATTCAATTGAACAGAAGAAAGCGATTTACAGATGATGACGACTGGCTTCTAAGTTGATTTAGACTTCCAGGCACTATCTTCTTGATGATCTTGATATTATTTTTAAGATAAAATGCAGTAAATGATATATATTACATTATACAGATACATTTTATACTTCATTTAAATAATGTATACTGTTATTAATTAAACGTCTGGACACAGTGGACAGCGCTAGCGATGAACTGGAGCAACATTCAGGGATTGATCCTGCCTCGTGATGTATTCTTGCTGGTGCTGGCACGACCCTGGATGGATAGATGGATGGAATAATTAAACATGTACTACGAAGATATTTCAATGTTCCTTAAAAGTTTTGAAGAATCTGCATTCTAGGCTTACAGATGGCTTGACTTTTATTCGGAAGCTGATTGTGTTGCAGTTGGTTACTTGGAGAAAGAAAAAGAAGGACAGGAATTGAAGGTTAGTACGTTTGAAAGAGACAGTACTGCTGCAGTAAATTATTTCATCAAAGGTTGCGCACGGTGTAGCAAACATCTTGCAGGAAGCAGGAACAATCTCTGGACAGGACACTAGCTCATCACTACCCCTACGCCACTGTGGCTCCAGGTTTAATACATACTTTAATTAATTTCATCATGAAAATGATATCAAGCATAAATCTTAGTATTTAAATTGTTCAGAGAGCTGTAATATCACAAATGTAATGGATTCTGTGTCCTGTTGGCGTAAGAGAAAGCCCATTTAAGAAGCACGTAGTGATTCACACACATAGATTACATAGAAGAACACATACAATACAAGCAAAGCATTTAACGTGCTACTTTAGTTACGATGGGATTTGAGAGACTGATAAATTAAAAGATTTTAGGATGAAGTTTATGACTTTCTACTTTAATGACAAAATAAGCTACATGTTTAAAGTGTAAATTTCAAGATTAAAGTTGACATTTCAAGCTTTTTTTTCTACTGTGTCCCTATTTTTTTTCTTTTCTGTGTACCCTAATAAACTACCATATGACACTCTGACAGTGGGCTACGACTCGCCTTTTCATGACGACTTTGATATCTGACCACTTCTTTTCTTATTTCAGGCACTCTGCGACTTTCTGAATTTGAACTTTCGATCAGCTTCCTTTTGTTGTTTATACAACTGTTTAAACCAGGGGTGGGCAACGTCGGTCCTGGAGAGCCGCAGTGGCTACAGTTTTCAATGCCATCCATCCATCCATCCACTTCCACTTATCCGAGGTCGGGTTGCGGGGGCAGCAGCTTAAGCAGAGAGGCCCAGACTTCCCTCTCCCTGGCCACTTCTTCCAGCTCTTCCAGGAGAATCCCAAGGCGTTCCCAGGCCAGCCAGGAGACATAGTCCCTCCAGCGTGTCCTGGGTCTTCCCCGGGGCCTCCTCCTGGTTGGACGTGCCCGGAACACCTCACCAGGGAGGCGTCCAGGAGGCATCCTGATCAGATGCCCAAGGCACCTCATCTGACTCCTCTCGATGCGGAGGAGCAGCGGCTCTACTCTGAGCCCCTTCCGGATGACTGAGCTTCTCACCCTATCTTTAAGGGAAAGCCCAGACACCCTGCGGAGGAAACTCATTTCAGCCGCTTGTATTCGCGATCTCGTTCTTTCGGTCACTACCCATAGCTCATGACCATAGGTGAGGGTAGGAGCGTAGATTGACTGGTAAATTGAGAGCTTTGCCTTACGACTCAGCTCCTTTTTCACCACGACAGACCGATGCAGAGCCCACATCACTGCGGATGCCGCACCGATCCGCCTGTCGATCTCACGCTCCATTCTTCCCTCACTCGTGAACAAGACCCGAGATACTTGAACTCCTCCACTTGGGGCAGGATCTCTCCCCCAACCCTGAGAGGGCACTCCACCCTTTTCCGGCTGAGGACCATGCTCTCGGATTTGGAGGTGCTGATTCTCATCCCAGCCGCTTCACACTCAGCTGCGAACTGATCCAGAGAGAGCTGAAGATCACAGCCTGATGAAGCAAACAGGACAACATCATCTGCAAAAAGCAGTGACCCAATCCTGAGTCCACCAAACCGGACCCCTACAACACCCTGGCTGCGCCTAGAAATTCTGTCCATAAAAGTTATGAACAGAATCGGTGACAAAGGGCAGCCCTGGCGGAGTCCAACTCTCACTGGAAATGGGCTCGACTTACTGCCGGCAATGCAGACCAAGCTCTGACACCGGTTGTACAGAGACCGAACAGCTCTTATCAGGGGGTCCGGTACCCCATACTCCTGGAGCACCCCCCACAGGATTCCCCGAGGGACACGGTCAAATGCATTTTCCAAGTCCACAAAACACATGTAGACCGTTCGGGCAAACTCCCATGTACCCTCCAGGACTCTGCTAAGGGTAAAGAGCTGGTCCACTGTTCCGCGACCAGGACGAAAACCACACTGTTCCTCCTGAATCCGAGGTTCGACTATCTGACGGACCCTCCTCTCCAGAACCCCCGAATAGACTTTTCCAGGGAGGCTGAGGAGTGTGATAACCTCTATAGTTGGAACACACCCTCCGGTCCCCCTTTTTAAAGAGGGGGACCACCACCCCGGTCTGCCAATCCAGATTGGAATCTGCAACCCAATTGCTTAATTAGAAACCAATCCTTTCCAATCTCAGTTTATTTAATTTTATGGCTCATTAGTCTTTAATGCAAGGTTCTTATATCGTAGATTTTTTCCTTTCCAAAGATATCATCCAAATGATTTGAAGCCTTAAACAGATGATTTTCAGTCTGTCACATTTTTCTATAACATTTAAATGTTTTATTAAATCAAACAATGCATGATGAACACACACAGATGTAAATGGAAACAAGCTAGATTGAGAACTGCTGGCTGCTTTGTCATTACATCTTATTGCTAATAAGGAGCCATTAAAACAGTATATGCAGCAGTTTAACACTGAAATAACCAATTAAGGTTGTGGACCCTTAACAAGCAAGACCACTAAAATAAAGAATCAAAATGTCACTTAAGCAGTAAGTGCTTCATCAGCAATAATTGACTTCTCATTAAGAAGGTGGGTTGGAACAAAAACTTGTAGCCACTGCGGCTCTCCAGGACCAACATTGCCCACCCATGGCTTAAACTAACAAATAGTACGTTTTTCATTACCTCCACTTGGCAATCGTTGAAATTCTTATTTTTTCCCCCTGTTTTTGCCATTGTCTTTTCACAAAACGCTGTACTTAATTGAATACTTATATTGATTTGCATATTCAAAGAGGCTTAATTTTGGGAGGAGACCTGGGGGGCAGCAGGAGCATGCACGAGCGTTACATTTCACACTGACTGGGATTTATGTAGCAGAAGTGCATGGAAGTTGGCTTACGCATGGTTTTGTGCATCTGGATATTTTTTGTACGTGTGCACATTTCAGATTTTCTCCATACGCCATGTTTTAGTGTGAATTCTATGCATGGCGTTATGCATGAGGCCCCAGGTGATTGCTATGAGAAAAGGTATAGAGTGAGGTCATTGTCATGAAAAAACATGTAAAGCGGGTGATGAGAAAATGTGTGCAGTGGGAAGTTTTTCAAGAATAGAATTGTAATAAATATGAGGCTTGCCTGAAGCAAGGTTCTCACTTCACTGAACTGAGATGACTGTATATGCTGTGCTATGGTTTCATGTACTTTGCAATAAAGTCTATTCTGACTGTCCATCCAGAACGTCTGTGTGTTTTTTATGAAGAGGTTTTCTCCATGAATATCTCAGTTTTGGAGGTGTAGATCCTCATTTCAAACTAATGACTCTAAGCTGTAAACTGTTGCAGTGCACACTGGAGATGACATTCTGAAAAAGCAAGAGAATAATATCATTTGCAAGTGACAGGTACAATCCTTAGATTTCTTAAATGAACTCTCCATTTCTAGGCTTTGCCTTGATGTTGTGTTCCTAAAAATCCTGAACAGATGAGGAAACAAGCGTATACTAACTTGAGTCCAACTTACACTTTGAATGGCCTTGATTTAATGCCAAGAAAGCACCAGAGAGACAGGGACCAAATAGTATGCAGAAATAACCCCAGAAAACCATACTACTCCAAAAGGTGATATATGGTACAATATTATATGTTTTTTACAAATCAGCACAACACATAGAGTTGATTTGCAAATTGCTATGACCTCCTCAAATATCTGCACGGGACTAAAAGGTTGTCTACTGTTCCATAGTAATAATGGAATTGGCATTGTGCCTCCTGAATCTAAGGTCCAACAATGCACAATAGGACAGAGTATCTTTTCTAGCAGCACCTGACCTAAAAGTTTCCAGTGAAACTCAAGAGTATGATTAGTAATTCTAACATATCCTCTTGCCCACGTTTTTAAAAATGTGGACCATTAATCCTATTTGCCACTCCTGGAGCACTTGTCCCCACCTCCCACATACCCTCACAATATCCATTGCTTTCAGTATTTCTTGTCCACTCTCATCCTCTCCATTGCTGTTTTTTATTGCTTCAGAAATCTCAGCCACAAAGATGGATGCATACTTCAAGCAATTCTTCCAGTACTACCTTATCTGAGAAGGGCACGTCTGCTTTCCTTAGGAGTTACACACATACATGTTAGCATTGGGACCACCCGGAAGGATCACGTAAGCCTGAAGTAGCACCACTTCAAAGCAAGAGGGAGCCACTGCCACTAAGTGCATCTTCTGTTTCCTCTGAACCCCTGAAACAACCTCAAAGAGATGACACCTAGCCAGACCCTGCCCCTCCTGGGCTCAGACCTTTTTAAACAGGCAACCAACAGAGGAAGATTGTCACTCTTAGACCCACTACTATTGAAGAAAAAGTCCTCAATAATGTTTTTATAAGTGAACAAGTGCCTTGACACTGTTTTTTTATGTTATTGTTATTTTTGTTGAGCAGATTAGGGTATTTTCTGTTATAAGATGGGGCTAACTGGCCTGATCACCAAACACTTGCACCCTTGCCTCATAAATTCTTCACACATTTATTAAAGTGCTTCTTCTACCTCTTAAAAGTACCCCAAGTTGAGGTCAATGTTTTTCTACTCTTGAGTAGAACAGCCTTGGTAACATCCATCCTACCTTTCCTGAGTAATCAGATGGTTTGCTTGAATCTCTTTAAGGCTCTCTAATAGTCATTGTCTACAGCCTTGACAAACACCACACACACGCAGGATTTTGTTTTAGCCAGTTCTTTATCTGCTGTCATTTTCACCTGTCGGTGCCTCTCAGTCAAATCTGGAGACTTCCCTGCAGTTAATATTGCATGTAAGCCTTCTTTCTACAACATGAGAGCACTGACAACCTTGTAGCCACAGCTCCTTGCAGCTGCCTCTGCTGTCTGAGGACTATAATAAAGTCCATTCAGACTCCATGTCCCTGTCCCTCCTGAGATGCAGAGGAAGTTCTTCCAGAGGTGAGTATCTGCTAATTGTTCTCAGCAAATCTTTCACACTTGTTTGGGTTTTTCAGGTCTCTGCCATGGGGGCTCCACTAAGTGGTAATCAGTTGACAGCTCTACGTTTTTCTTTACTTGAGTGAGGAGATCATGTGGCTTCAGGTTAGATGACACAATTATAAAGTCGGCATTTGATCTTTTTCCTACTGTAACCGTTACATTTAGGATTATCCTCATATGACCGTGTGACTTATAGAGCCCAGAGATTTATCCTTATTGCTTAGTGGACCAAATTCAATAAAATTTACTATGAAATAAAATGCTTGATATTAAAGAAAAAATTATATCGGCAGTTGAAGTGTAAATGTGAAATACATTCTTTGTGCATTTTAACTGAATAACTGTTTACTGAAAATCTTATCTTTAAGAGATGATTTTAGTAGAAATAGTTCTACAATTTGAAATATGATGCCACTGGACTATAGATTCTTTGATAAACTTTTCAGCAGATTTTTTTTGTAGAGGATCACTTTTCTTAATTTGTAATTCCAAAATGCAAATTTCCAAAATTTCCTGTTGGTTACTTAATACACCTTCAGTAACAAAAGTCAGTTCTTATTAATAATGTACTTACACAAACTGGAATCGATACCTTGTGTAACTGGACCTGGCAGTGTCCCAACACAGGAGCTAGTTTGATTATGAGATGTTTACTGAGTAGACCTATGTTTGAGCAAAGCTACAGTGACAGAAATAAGATGTGGTGATGTTAATTTGAGAAAAATAATCCTAAGAGGTACAGGCAGTATGTCATTCAGGCATGGAACTAACATAAAGGTTTTCATCAAAAGCACTGAATAAAATGTTTGGTAAGGTTTGCTACTTGTTGTGGAAATCTACAAGTCTTTAGGTGGATCAGAAATTCATAATCACGTGTTGTAGGTGCACCTTTAAGTAACTACAATTGCCACTGGTGGACTGGAAGGAGTCAGAGGAAAGTCAGTTTTTCTTCATGAAATAAACCCATATTTTCCTAAAACAAGCTAAATTATCACAAACAAAAACTAATCCATCCATCTATCCATCTTCAAATCTGCCTAATCCAGATCATGTGGGGGGTCATGTCCTTTCTCATCAACACCAAGGGCAAGGCAAGCAGCTTATGTGAAGAACAATGTACACGTTTTTCATTGTGGTTTTACATGTAGGAGATAACTAACAAACATCTACTCCTTTCTCAAGTCCTAGAATTAGGTTAACTTGAGAAATTCTTCACCTGCAATGTCCAGGCCGTGAGTCGGACACTGCCTCCTGGAGCTTGGAGGAAGCAGTGCTAACCATTTCACCTATTTTAGAAATAGGTTATTATAATAGTTTAGGAAATAAAATTCATTCTAATGAAAAATATTACATTATGTCATTCATTATGTTCACTGAACTCTTGCAGGGCCTAAACAGTTTGTAGATTTTTGAATAATGTTTGAAAATTATATGGCCTGGTCTCTATTACAGCTAAATAGGCAATAGCTGTAGACATTTTAGAAACAGTCATGCACATAAACAAATTACAAATTTTCTGAATGGTTTAAGAGATTAGACAGACCATGATAAAGAGTTGGGAGACTACCATGGTGACTCTGTAAAACCAAAGTCAAAATAATAACACAAAATACAAAATTATTGTGGAAATGTCTTTTCAGATGAGATTTCTCATAATGAACTTCAGGTCTTAAGTCCTTCTGGCAGGAAGTGGTAGGTCTAGGTGGCCAGTCAGTGCAAGTGATATCAGTGGTGATATACCCATCAATCTTCCAGTCTGCAGAAGAAGGAAAAGGCATTACGGCACAGCAGCAACCATGTGACAAAGAGTAGGAAAAATGGGCTCAGGATATAAACAAACTGAAACCTCTTCGGAACTCTGGAGTCACAGACCTTTCATGTAGTGTCCAGGATTCTCCCTTCCTTGTGACTTTCTTAATCTGAGACTTCCGTCTGTGAATGGCACTGATAGATTAACAGGATGCCTTTCTTACTGTGAGCAAGCACTTCCTACCAAGCTCTAACCTGAAAATGACCCACCGTCTACGTGTCAAAGCCTCTAAATGTAGAACAGCCACATAGGGGGCCAAGGTATCAGAGACAAGGTGATTCTGGTAGAAAAGCTGCATTACTTAATATAAACCTTGAAAGCCATTATTTTTATAATGATTTTTCAGCTACATTAGTAAAATGTATAGTGCTGCAGGCATGTTATTGTCTGATGCGATTTATGCATTTATGTAGAAGTAATTAAACCATCCCACATAAGAAGCCGTGTCATAGATTTATAGGAACTTTTACTGTGTATTAAAGAAAAGGTTTATCTGCTGTTTCTCATAGAATGCACAGTATGCTTCGCAGAGCCAGATGAAGGGTGGCCTAGAAGTGCTGTGCTGTCCTCAAGCTGTCAAAGTGACTTACTCAACATCCCACAGCGAAGGGATTTGCACCTGTGGCCTTAGGGTTTCAAGTTCCACCTCCTGAGCCATTAGAGAATGCTGTCTGCCTGTAAAAAGCTCATTAGTGTGGCACTCTCTGCGTCTTTTTTCATGTTTCCTCCAATAATAAACAGTGGCAGTCTCTCAAACCTGCTAAGCATCTACTTTGAATTTCCAGTTTTTGTCTGTACCAATTACACACATTGGTTATCTTTCCTTTTTTTGCAACTAATTTTACTAGAAGCATTAAACAAATACAACTTGCAGTACATAAACGTGTAATTAGTGTAATTACTAAATGCAGCTTTATTTTTCATTAACTGTGATGTGCAGGGAGGTTGTTGCTGTGGGAAGAATGGTTCAATTTTCTTGCATCTCACAGAAAATGCCCTGGAAAGTCTTTGAATTTAATTGCTTAATAAGTGAATAGCTCATTATTGTTTTTAACAAACAAAATAATTATACCTTGTAATTTCTTTACACTATGATCACAGGGATCCTTAAGAGAATATTTTCAAAATTTATGAGCTGACCAAATATCTCATATCAGAGAGGACAATCTAACAGCTTCAATTTAGATGTCCCCATTTTAAATGTGACTGTTTTTTCATTCAAGTAGCACGTTGGTACACAAAATCCTTGCAGTGCATTTAATCACAAATCGTGTCAGTTGTATTCAAAGAAGACACAAGGCATGACCAGTCAGGTCTTACTTTAGTAGCGGTGTATGAATCATGGGAAGGATCAAAAGTAAAACACAGCCCTCTATTAGAGAAGGACCAGCAGAAAAAGAAGAACTTTTCACATTCTAACATTCTCACATCAATTTAATCTAATTCAGGGTCTGAGGGGGTGTCTATCTGCTTTTCTAAACTACAGCATGACTGCCCATTGCGATTTTACTATTATCTTTGGATTGTTTTGATTTCCGGTGATAAGGCTATTGGTTTGGATGCATAAAGCAATGTCATTGGCGGACTGAGAAGGTAGTTTATATGATTTTGTATGGTTGTGTATGAGATTATCCTACTTCTGTGATGTTATCATATGTTTGAGCGTTGTTAACTTAGGCGAAATATATAGATGTGCATTCCAGAGGCAACATTATAGTAAAGAATTAGAACATATAAGAAAAAGCTATGCTTATATGAATGCATCACCATTAACCAATCAACAGAGTGACAAATTATCTCTCATCCACAGGACAAAACCATCTTCTGTTACATATACCATAATTATACAGTTGTTTTCACACATTTACATACCCCTGGAAGAATTTCTGAGATGGTTACCATTTTTTTATTTCATTTTATAGCATTCCATACAATCAGGGCCGGATTAAGACGAAACTGGGCCAGATGCTGCAGTGTAAAAAAGGCCTATTTTTTCTTGGCACTGGTGCATGTGCATTCGACACTCACCGTACATGCGCACTCAGACCGACCAAGGAGCCTTAATTGCTTGCAACGCAAGCAGCCAGCCTTTATTGAACAGGAATAATAATAACGACGTAATAATCTCGTAACAACTCGAGATTAACATCAAACTATGAAACATCAACATTCAATAGCAATTGTCTGAAAAGTGCACTTAATGCAGAAAACCGAACAATGAAATACACAAAATTTCACAATTCTCTTACAAAACAGAGTAAGAAAAAATGAATTTGCAGAGACATTGGGTCAAAGTGACTCATTTCAGGCTCCTGAGGATAAAAATTTGTCCACGATTTAAATTTCATAATAGACCAGAATCCTGTCGAGGATTTTAAAAATTCTAAACATCCATGCCGGGCCCACGGGCCGGCTTTTAGTTTTACCTTTACAGATAACCATTTTAATAGCCATCGATTTTTACTGTACAACTAACTTTCAAGGTGAAAAATTTACTACGTGGCACTTACCGAACAATAATAAAGTGGCAAGAATCCCCAAGATATTGCAAAAAACTGTTTAACGTAAAACTGATAGCATTAACTTGAAATCTTTGGTTAACAATAAACACAATGACGTTGTAGTTACATCACAGCGCAAAGAACAATAGCAACTGTATAATAAGTAACGCTGTGTCTAGGCATCCGAAAGTCGGACTCCAAATTTAACTCTAAGAATTATTTTGAAGTTAATATAGCAAAGGAAAATTCTTCAGCTTCTGGAAAATTCTCGTCTGTTTTCATCTGGGCCTATTTCAGGAATGGGCCTAATGCTGCAGCATCAATAGCACCCACCTTATCCGGCCCTGCATACAATCATGTCAGACTTAACAAACCATACTTCAACCCCTGCCTGAGAGAAAGAGACCCTTTTTTACAAAAACATCAGTGATCAGACAAAACAGATGTTTTTACTTTTATTGGGATTTAAATTGAACTGTTAGGTATCGCCGAATGGCACATACATTAACAAACCATAGCAATAAAAGCATTAATAAAGACGGTCCTGATTTAATTGGGTTCAAGTATGGCTTGACAGCTGAAGAACATTCCCAGAGTTGTCTCTAAGCCATGCCGGTGTTGTCTTTGCTTTGAGTTTATGGTCATTGTCCTATTGGAAGCGTCATTGGGCAGTGCAGATATACTGTATGTCTATATATGTAATACATAAATTAAATCTGGTTGTTCTCTTGCCATCTTTATGTATAAGGCATTTAATGAGAAAATATGATCCTGCTTTTGAGAAGTGTGATAGTTTGTTTTGCACATTAGTGCCCAGATTGGTTTATTTATTTAGTACACTTACATCTATTAGAAATTGTCATTATATTAATTAATGATAGTATCCAAATAGCTGGGGTATATCTTTATTGCTTTTGTGGAAAAAATCTTGAGTTGCATGTACATGTATGATAAGGTGCTAAATAAATAAATAAATAAATAGTTATTTTTATTGTTCTTGTTGGTGAGTCTATGGCCCAGTCTGAGGTCCAGAGCCTTCCGCAGCGGGTTTTCATTATGGGTATTGCTGTACTTTGCCTCATTCAGCTTTCCCTCAACCCTGTCTAGTCTCACAGTCCCTGATGCAGAAAACAACCCATAGGCATGATGCTGCCCCCACCATGCTTCACTGTTGGAACAGTAATGCACAAGTGGTGACTGATACCCAGTTTCCTCCAGACATGATGCTAATCTTGGTTTCAACAGAACAGAGAATCTTGTTACTCACTGTCTGAGAGTTCTTTGTATGTCTTTTTAGAAATTCCAAGTGGGCTACCGCGTGTCTTTTAATGAGGAGATACGTCTGTCTGGACACTCTGTTGTAAAGCATGCAGCTGTCTTTCTGGAAGTTTCTTCTATTTCCAAACAGATTCTCTGGAGCTCAGCCAGAGCGACAGTTAGTTTTTTTGGTCACCTCTCTTATCATGACCTTTCTCCCACAATTACTTAATTTGGCTGGATGGCCAATCTAGAAAGAGTTGTGGTTCTTCCAAATTTCTTCCCTTTCAAAATTATGAAGGCAACTGTGATCTTGGGAATCTTTTACTGCCTTCCCCTCCCCAGGTCTGTCTCTTGACATAGTTCTGTCTCTAAGATCTGCAGACAATTCCTTTGACCTCATGGCTGGCTGTCTGCTCTGATACACATGTTCTATAGACAGGTTTGTGCCTTCCCTAATCATGTCTAATCAATTCAATTGACCTCAGGGAGACTTCATACAAGGTGCAGAAACATCTCAATAACGATAATAGAATTCAATGCACCTGAGTCAAGGGTCTGAACACTTGTGTCACAGTGATATTTCAGTTTTTTTTTTAGTTTTAATGCATTTGCAAAAAATTTAAAAATCTGTTTTTGCTTTGTTATTGTAGGGTATTGTAGGGAGAAAATTAATTTCAATGATTTTAGCATAAGGTTGCAGTGTAACAAAAGGTGAAAAAGGTGAAGGGGTCTGAATGACCTCTGATTCCAGGGTGCACATAAGTACAGACAATCTGTACTGTGCATTCCTGGATCAGGATTAGAACACAGGGAGATTCTTTAAAACATAGAAAGTGTGCAATATAAAAATAAAATTAGCTGAATTATTCATATTTGTAATGATGGCTAACTTGAAATGTTTCTTATAGGTATAAAAAAATCAATGTTCATGTAAAACTTGCCATTGCACTGCAGGAATGCTTGGGAAGAGTGGCATTGTTCAACCAGTCTTACACTCTGTCTTATCAATCAAAAATAAAGAAAAGAAAAGAAAAGCAGGAAAATCTAAACAATGTGACAATGAGGCTCAGACATTCCTGTAAGCCTTTTTACAACAGGCCAGGATGTCAATGCACATTTCTGAGGGAGGAGAGTGCTGCAATATAAACCTATAAATTCTTACTTCTTTATGTCTACTGTAGTTCGTGTTGCCAGGTTTAATGAGCTGTTCTTTGCATTCTAGTTTAACTTTTGTATCCTGGTTGGAGTTGGCACGAGATTTTAAAGTGTCAGCTGGAATATGTGGGGGAGCATCTTTTTATCATAAAAAACTTAGTCACTTGTGTTATTCCCTTTTGAGTGTAATTCAGAAGACTGATCACTTCCCAGAGTATTTCTAAAAAATGAAGAGTTTCCTCTAGATATTTATGTTCAAATTGGGCATAGTACAGTACATTGATTCACGGTTGTATGGTTTCATAAAATTGATGGTGATGGACCATCACACAGATATTATTGATTTCAATTCTTAAAACAGTTTTATCTCAGTAGAAACTCATTTTTCTCAGTTCATCAAGGACGTTATGAATTTATTTATTCATTTCTTAATTAGTTTACTATGCAAAAGAGTGGTTACAGTCTTCACATAAAATGTACATATTGTAGATCATTACAGAAAACATTGTTAAAATTATAAAACCTAATCTGACAACTACTGTACATTCAAATGCTCCTTTGCCTACCTGATAAAAGAAGGGAAGCATGGAAAAGACTTAATAGAAAGCAATCATTCAAAGGTGCTGACATAGACAGAGTGCTAGCAGAGTTCAGCATGTTCATTTAACTGAGTATGACATTAATCTAGGCTTTTCACATTCTAAGAAATGCTGAATATCCTTGTAAGATGAATTTTAATTTTGCTCTAATCTTAAGTAAAATAATTAAACGGAAAAGTGACGTTCTGTGTTAGGCAGGTTAAGATTTGTGCAACAGAGCAAGATGAGACAATGTACTAACATAGAGTGTGACTCATTAAAGAAGAATATTCATTAGAGTGTACAGTAATTCCAAAAAAAGTCAAATGTTTAAAGCAATCTGAAAGTGACTGATAAATAATCAAATAATAAAAGATTTTATTATAATAGCTTTAAACAGGGATATATATATATATATATATATATATATATATATATATATATATATATATATATATATATATATATATATATGGCAGCGGCTGGGATGCCCCTGCTGCATATGTTCGGGGAGCAATCATGGGCAACTCAATACTTCCCCTGGGAAGCTTGGTGTCAGCCTCCCTGGCTGGCAGTGATGCCTCCACCTCCTGCAGGACTCCATGGGAGATGGAGTCCTCAACAGACCGGTTGGGAGTTGGGGTGGCCACCAGGGGGTGCTGCATGGATTACACAGCCCAGCTGGACCATACTACAGCCCCGCCTGGAGGTGCAATCAGATGCAGGTGATCAAGCACCTGGAGCACTTCTGGGTGGGCTATAAAAAGGACCGGCAACCACCACTCAGGGCCAGAATCGGGAGGAAGAGGACAGGGTTGCCTGGGAGGAGTGGTGGTGCCAGAAGAAGGGTTGGTTGTTTTGATTAAGTGCTTGGGACTGTGTTATGACTGTGGAGTTCATGGGGAAGACGTGCTCCACAGGTGAAGAAAAATAAAAGTTTTTTAGATTTGACACATACCTCAGTGTGAATCTGTGCCTGGTCGGGCGCCTATATAGTGCCTTATTTCACTATATATATATACATATATATATACATATATATATATATATATATATATATACACTAGACATTAAGCCCGTTAAAATAATGGGCGCTAGAACAGTAGTGCATAAATATTTGTATGAACAGTCTATATTAAATGGCAAGGACCTTGTATGTGGCTGTAATATGTGTCACTGTATTGTGTGCCTTTAATTTTCTCTCAGTAATACTGGTTTGTATTTCCGTGAAATGCCTGTAATTTTGTCTGACAGTAATACAGTGTAACCTCGGTTCACGACCATAATTCGTTCCAAAACTCTGGTTGTAACCCGATTTGGTCGTGAACCGAAGTAATTTCCCCCATAGGATTGTATGTAAATACAATTAATCCGTTCCAGACCGTACGAACTGTATGTAAATATATATTATTTTAAGTTTTTAAGCACAAATATAGTTAACTATACCATAGAAAGCACAGCGTAATAGTAAACTAAATGTAAAAACAATGAATAACACTAAGAAAACCTTGAACAACAGAGAAAACTAACACTGCAAGAGTTTGCGCTATAACCTTATGACCCGCTCGCTAAAAACTCTTTTTTTAATGAGTTTTAATCACAGGGGAAAAAAATGAACATTTGAAAAATCTGTAATTTAATAAACAACCAAGAAAAGTAACATTGCAACGATGCACGCGTGCCCCTGTGTGTGTGTGTCTCTCTCACGGGCCTGCGTGTGTGTGTCTCTCGCGTGTGTGTCTCTTAAGTGCACCCCTCTGTGTCTGTGTGTGTGTGTGTGTCTGTCTGTCGCGTGTGCCTGTGTGTGTGTCTGTCTCTCTCTCTGCACAGGGAATGCACAGGAAGAGACTGAACACGTGCTGTGTGGCCCAGCGCATGCGCACTTCACCAGAAGACACACACATGGACATTGGACGCACAGAAGGGTTTTATTAAAGATAATGAGATATATATATATATATATATATATATATATATATACTGCTCAAAAAAATTAAAGGAACTCTTTGAAAACACATCAGATCTGAATGGGAAAAATATCCTGCTGGATATCTATACCAATATGAACTGGTTCATGTGTTAGGAATGAAATGATGCCATATCATTTGATGGAAATTAAAATTATCAGCCTACAGAGGGCTGAATTCAAAGACACCCCGAAAATCGAAATGAAAAAATAATGCGGCAGGCTAGTCCATTTTGCTAAAATTTCATTGCAGCAACTCAAAATTGTACTCAGTAGCTTGTATGCCCCCCACGTACCTGTATGCATGCCTGACAATATCAGGGCATGCTCCTAATGAGATGACGGATGGTGTCCTTCGGGATCTCCTCCCAGACTGGACCAGGACATCACCGAACTCCTGGACACTCTTTGGTGCAACCTGGCAGTGTCAGATGGACCGAAACATAATGTCCCAGAGGTGTTCTATTAGATTTTTAGATGAGCATGGGGGCCAGTCAATGGTATCAGTTCCTTCATTCTCCAGGAACTGCCAGCATACTCTCACCACAAGAGGCTGGGCATTGTCGTGCACCAGGAGAAATCCAGTACCCACTGCACCAGCATAGGGTCTGACAATGGGTCCAAGGATTTCATCCCGATACTTAATGGTAGTCAAGGTACCCTTGTTTAGCTTGTAGAGGTCTGTGTGTCCCTCCATGGATATGCCTTCCCAGACCATCACTGACCCACCACCAAACCGGTCATACTGAACAATGTTACAGGCAGCATAATGTTCTCCACGGCTTCTCCAGACCCTTTCACATCTGTCACATGTGCTCAGGGTGAACCTTCTCTCATCTGTGAAAAGCACAGGGCGCTAGTGGTGGATCTGCCAGTTCTGGTATTCTATGGCAAATGCCAATTGAGCTCCATGGTGCAGGGCAGTGAGCACAGGGCCCATTAGACGGCGCCGGGCCTTTGGGCCAACCTCATGGAGTGTGTTTCTGATTATTTGGTAAGAGACATTCACACCAGTGGCCTGCTGGAGGTCATTTTGTAGGGCTCTGGCAGTGCTCATCCTGTTCCTCCTTGACCAAAGGAGCAGATACCAGTCCTGTTGATCAGGTAAGGATCTTCTACGGCCCTGTCCAGCTCTCCTAGAGTAACTGCCTGTCTCCTGGTAGATTTCTGGGCCCAACTTTAAAAGACGCCTCTCCTCCTCCGTTGGGTGAGCTTGTAGTCAGGAAAGAAGTAGAGATAAAAGCACACCTCAGCTAGAGGAGGAGGAGGAAGAAGAGGTCTTAATATACTTAAATAATGTACAGTGGTAAAAAAATAAAACGCTGTTTTTTGTATTTTAGGTCTGGGGTGCTAGAAGCCCCAGCGCCATCATAATATATATTTTGTAATTATACCAAAGTAACAAGATAAACGGCTGGGGTACTCAGTTTACTGACTAAACAAAAGACAAACAGCTGGTTCAGGACCACTGTTGTCTGTGATCAGGAAAAGTTATGAAAACGGCATTTCTGAAGTGTGTGCAACCCAGATGACAAAGATACTGGTGACAGTGAAGAATGGTTATGCATGGCTGGGCTTGCTTGCAGTACACTACTGTACTGCATTTCCCAGGTCATTGAGGACTGTATACCTTTGACATTGTCTTAAAAAACATTATTAAAAAGGAAATTGATTTGAAGACTTGTTGTGCCTGGTGTAATTGAACTGGTTCTTGTTTTTGCCTTGTACCTGTTATTGGATCTTCCTTAGATCTGACCTTAACAATTGGGGTATAGAAAAAAAATGAATATGATGGTTATAAGCTTGAGCACATAACCAACGAGGAACAGCTAGAGCGATAAATTTATAAGTGTGCCTGCATTTTAAATTAAAGACACAGTTATTTTCATGTCATTAAGTAAAGATGTTGCAGTGTGTTGTCCTGCTTCACTTTGTATTGTATCGTTTTTGGTTTGTAAAGATCCTTGTAATGATGATTGGTCCTAATCACACCATACTAAATAAAGATTTATTGGCTGAAAAATCAAGAAGTTTTGCATTAAATTGCACTAAATTGGACATTCATATGGTCAATTTATCCCAACGTACAGGCTTGCTTAAATGTTCCTTATCTCCACACAGACTGCCAGAGAAGAATAATTTTTGAAACACCGCTGTGTACTCCCACCTCACAAAGACAGATCATAGAAACCTTATAAATAGCCCTTAATCAATAACAAAACTGGGAGTACAACAAATAAAGATAAAAATACATTACAGCTCTCCAAGTAAATGTGTTGTTTCCAGCATTTCTTGGAAGGAAAGTCATTCATCATATGACATCGTATGACATTTGTCTTCCTAAATCATGATTGATGCGTTTACCACCAATTGTGTTAATCCAGTGGAGCGTAACAGCCAATTCAAACCAGCTCGAGTTATTGATGAGCACAAAGAGGATTTTATCAATAACCTTGAGATGTTTTAATTCATAACAGCTTCATGGTCCAGCCGTTGTATGCCAATCTGCATTGCAGATATGTCAAAGTGCTTTCGTTTACTTGGAAATGATTGTGCATTTGGGAATTATGATGTGCAAACATTTTTGGAGCCATGTGAAGACTCACTGAATAGGGCTTATATGTCACAGCTGCCACCATCTGCTTTCTATTCCCGGCATTTCTGAATTTGGTATTTACATTCACTTTGTATCCAAGGGGACTTTTTCAAGGGTCTCCAGATTCCTTTCACAGCCTAAAGATGTGCTGTTAGTTGAATCATGAGTCTGAATTGGCCCATGGTGGGTGTGCATGAATGTATCATCTGATGGGATTGTTTCACACCAAAGGATGGTTCCTGCTCAGTGTCCTTTAGCAAAAGAATAGACTTCAGCTCCTTGTAGCCTTAAAATGGAAAAGGTGCATTCAAAAATAGATGACTTTACATCTGAAACAATAGAAACGTATTAATGACAGGTGTGATAAGAATACGCCAAAGACATCATAAAGGTTTGGAGCAGCCACCCGTATATTGTTTTTCTCAGCTGCAAAAGTTTGTTTTTGAAGCACGATGTGCATAGAACAGAGTCCACAACAGAACTGGCTATAGTAGCCCAAGATGGAGGCTTTAAAGGTCTGGAGAGGAACTGTTGTCATCAAAGGGGTCAGAACCGGAAGTGACGTCATCAAAGGGGCTGGAACCAGAAATGATATCATCAAGGGCCCGGAACTGGAAGTGCCGTCATCAAAGGGACCAGCTTCGAAAGTGACATTTTCTGAGGCACCGGAACCTTGCAGGATTTCCCGGGAAAGGTCTGTAGGGAACTGAGAAAGACAGTCAGCTCACTCCACCACCCCCGATCAGATGTTTTATTACACTTACTCAGACCATTTAGCTGTTTCTTACTCGCATGTGTGTGACACAGGCATGACATCTCATTTCTCATCTTCTTATCCTTTCTTCCTGTTGAGTTCCACGGTGACAACAGGCTAGCAGGTCAGCCCAGACCTCCTTGTCCTTAGCCACAGATACCAGATGTTTCTGGAAAATTCCTTCAGCATGTCCTGGGTCTGCTGCAGCTCAGTTGGACATGCCCAGAGCAGCTCTAGGGGGAAATGCCAGGGGGCAACATTTCAAAACCACCTTACCTGGTGAGGAGCAGCAACTCTACTGTGAGCTTGTCCTGAATCAATGAGCTCTCAATCTACCATAGAGTATCAGCCTAGCCACCCTGTGAAGAAACTTCATTTCTGCTGCTCAAGATCTCATACTTTCAGTCATTACACACAGCTCATTATCACAGGTGAGGACAAGGATGTAGATGGACTGGTAAACCAAGAGCTTTGTCTTTAGACTCTGTACAAGAATGATAATGTATAAAAACCCTCTACACCAGTGAAGTATCCCACATTCATTTAAAGCATCTCAAGGCACTTTATATCAGCATTAGTATAATTCTATAAGATAGTATGATTGTGAATGTATTAGTTATTACATATTTTCACTTGTGACAGTCACCTGTCCTCTGAACAAACAGGCCCTGGCCTAATGTTACTCAATTATGTTTAGCCCTTTTGTAAGTTGCTTTGGATAAAAGTGTCTGCTAAGCAAATAATTGTAAATGTAAATGTAGTAGAAAACCACCTCACCCACAAATGAAATACAGCAATCAGGCAATCATTTTGCAATTAATCTTAAAGAATATGTTTTTTGGACATGGGTAACTTAGGAAACCATGCTAGGAACTTAGTCAGGACACAAAGGAAACATCTTTTTTGAACACAGTCTTGTTATGGGTCTGTTATGTGACAGTTTGGCAGTAGCAACTCTGGCCTCATGTGACATCAATGTAAAGGACAACATCATTATTGAAAGATGGAGCCCACATTACTCTAATATGATTTCTTAACTAACATCCATAAAACTGTGAACCTTAGGACGCCCTGATAGAACATAAATGATCTAATTCTGTCCCAAGATATAATTTCCTCACCTTTTGAATCTTTAACTTTCCTTTCCTGGCTTGAAAATACTTTAAGGATGTAATGTATTGTATTAGGCCACTTTCATTTTGAAATGTTCTGGCTGTGAGTCTTAATGTGTTCCAATAGGCTGCTGTATTTTAGATTTGTTCTGTTACTTACCTGAGGAGCTCTGCTCCATGATTAATGTAATAAGCAAGGCACTCCTAACATCAGCTGTGTTATTGAGCACAGATATTGTAATAGTTCTATTCTCTTTTTAAGTGTTATGATATTCAGAACATAATATTGTCACTCAGAAGAAAACAGATACTAAAAAGCAATAGAAAAGGTGAAAAGGAGACAGAAGGAGCATTAAAGGGCAAAAAAGAATCTTGGTCAAAACAAAAAAAACAAAACAAAACCAAAAGTCATTGTCTGAAGATACATAGCAAGGTTATAATTCTAAATTAACCAGTGGTTAACTCACATTAGCCATTGTTTGCTCCTTTGACATTGATGGCTTACTCAGCTGGTTAAAGCCTTGTGCCACCATATTTTATAAGTAGAACAAGTTGACCTAATATGGCACATGACTCCCACATAATGTGGTTGAGAATGGGTGCAACAACCTGTAAATAATAACAGGAATGTAATGGCCAGAATAATGTTTAAATTAATTAATAAGCCCAAATAAATATTCACAAACTCCTGAAATGAAACAAATTGAATCATGATGGAGCAGCAACCAAAACAGAAACATAGTGTAAGGCCTCTAAAAGACTCACAAAACCAAGCCAGGGCCTTTCTTATGGACCCTAAGCAACCTGACCTATGAACTCCACAGAGTGTCTTTGTGCTGGTCCAGACCTCAAAAATGAGGAACAGGCTTTAAGAGTTCAAATAACTTTAAATGTCTTAAGATATATCAAAAAGGCCTTTCAAGGGAAATAAAATGGTAAAAACAAAACAAGTCCATAGAAAATCTTTATAAAAACAGTTATTTATTTATAATAAACAAAAGAAGAGAAAACAAATGACAAAAACCAAAAGGATTTTCCCAAGAAGGAATTCCAGAACAAACAGTTCACAGAACAAAATCAAAAAACATAAGGAAAAATCCAGAATCCACAAACCAGTACAATAGATACAATACAAGAGAACTCCTCAAACTTCAATGAACCCCTGAAGGATCTTCTTCCAGCATCAGAATATGAAGGTTGATGGTGGTCTTTCAGCATTGATATTTAGTATATTAGACACATGAAAAATAATACTTTAAGGAAGGCACAAAAACATAATAAACATAAACCAGGGAACAAAAACAGACTGTAACATAGCACTTTGGATCAGGGATACAAAAAATGTGGATTCATCACAAGCAGGGAGATTCACACTGCATAATGTGCAAAGTGCTGCATCAGTGCTGTAAATGATAGAATAACAATGATTAATATTTGTGTAAATTGTCTTCGTATTTTTTGTAAAAGTGTTATGAGGAAACCTTAAATATGCAAATAGTCCATCCTTCTGTTTTCCGTACCCATTTATTTCTGTCACATGGTCATGGAGCCAGTCCCAGCACCATCATATACAAGACAGTTACCCAGGATGAAGTTCCAGGCCATCACCAGGCACACTGAAGTGGTTTTTCTTTTAGAGTCATCATTCAAATTTTGAAATGTTAAATGAAATCATGGAAAAGAACATTGCATAGGTGTGGGTTGGATGTGGAGACAGGGAGGGATCTGAGCTATAAAGCAGTATGCACTAATTCATCACTAAGGGTGCTTAGCCTCAACTTCACCATACATAAGAACATACAGTAATTACATAAGAAATTGACAAACGAGATGAGAATATTCAGTCCATCAGTCTTGTTTGTTTAGCTAATAGATAGGCTGTCCCAAAATGTCATCCAGATTTTTCTTAAAGTTTGTCAAGGTTTCTGCTTCAACTACATGTCTTGATAGTTTGTTCCACAGTCCCACAACTCTTTGTGTAAAGAAGTACTTCCTGGCTTCAGTTTTAAATTCACTTCACTTTAATTTCCACTGTTGTCCTCAAGTAAATGATTCACCTTTAAGCTGCAAAAATATTCCTGGATCTACTTTATCAATAGATTTGAGGATTTTAAATACCTGGATATTGTCCCCACACAGTCTCCACTGATCGATGCTAAACAGGTCTGATTCTCTGAGTCTGTCAGAGTTGGACATGTCCTTCATTTCTGGAATGCATTTGGTTTCTCTCCTCTGCACAGCTTCAAGTGCTGCTATGTCTTTCTTGTACAGTGGTGACCAGAACTGCACACAATACTCCAGGTACAGTCTTACAGGTGCATTATAGAGTTTGAACTGCTGTGTTGGTTGGTTTCACTGTCCACTGTTTTGTTACATGTGAACAAGGTCTTGGGTTTGGGTGTCATCTTGCAGTCCAAAGACATGTTTGATTGGTGAATCAAAATTAGCCTGACTTTGAATCAAAGTGTGAGTGAATGCAGTGTTGTGTGAGCTTGCCAATCGGGTTTTTCCTGATTGTGGGTCAAGGATGAACAGTTATAAGAAAACGCCAGCATAATAGAAGTGTTAACAATGCAATCATAAGGATATCATCCCAGAAGTCAAAAAATAAATTCTTAAAAGCAGGGAACTTTGCAAATGTGCCAATAGAAAGCCCTGATAGACAGCTACTTTAATATATAAATTCACACTTTGATAATCATATTAAATTAATCTGCATATTTTGTTCCAGTGATTTTGGTTAATTTAAGTGTTAAATCTTCTAAAAAAGAGATGAACTAATGTGGAGCACCAAATTACAGATACAATATTCCTTGCGGGTGAGATATTAAAATTTACAAATGATGTCTGCTCAGCTTTGGATTACATTCAGTTGGAACTTGCTCAAGATATCTAATCGCATTACTTATTCATTTTAAAAAAAATCATACATTTTCCTTTACATTTTGCAATTATAATTGTCACTAGCTTGGTATAAAAAGGAATTTAGTAAGAAGAGCTGAATAAAATCATCTCATTGGAAAAGCAAGCCCATCGTCCTGCATATCTCAAGAGGAATGGTCTAATATGCAAAGCTCATAACACAGTTTTATAGTTGCACAGCACTAAGAATATTAATGGGTTTTGTGCATATAAAATGTTTGATGGATGGCATGGTGGTTAGTACTGGTGCTTCACAACTCCAGAGTCCTGGGTTTGTGCCTGGTTGATGTCTCTATGGAGTTTGGATGTTTGCCCATGTCCGTGTCAGTATTTTGCTTGATAATTCAATTTTTCTGTCTAGGGGCAGCAAGGCTAAAAACAGAAGATGTCTACAGCTCTATGATATGACAACCCTCATAGCTGCAGTTAGATGTCACAGGCCTGCTTGTTAACTTGAGCAAGGAGTTCCCTTTAGCTCAGCTGGGTAAGCCAGCAATTTCTGAATCCAAGGCCAAAGTTCATGACCAGGATCTCCATGTGAGGACACAAAATGGAGAGGGACAGGCCTGGAGTAAGTGCTCCCTGTTAACACTACTACACCCTAAAGATATGAGTGATAGAATTGTTTGGTGATTGTAAATCGCCTGTCTTGAGTATGCATGTAACTAAAAGTGCAAGCCAGTATGTAACTCTAACCATAGGGCAGTAAGTTTAACGTGCATCACAGGTAAATAAATGAAAACAGTTATTAAAGGAAAGCTCCAGAAGAATGTGTTAAAAGTAGGAGTATTACCAAACAGTCCACCTGGGTTCAGACGAAGAATGTCAGGTTTCACTAATATGCTGGAACTGTATGAGGAAATAACAAAAGCATACAATAAGAGAGGTCAGTCAGTCAGTCAGTCATTGTCCAACCCACTACATCCTAACTACAGGGTCACGGGGGTCTGCCAGAGCCAATCCCAGCCAGCACAGGGCACAAGGCAGGAAACAAACCCCAGGCAGGGTGCCAGCCCACACACACAGCAGGGACAATTTAGGATGGGCAATGCACCTAACCTGCATGTCTTTGGACTGTGGGAGGAAACCGGAGCACCCAGAGGAAACCCACGCAGAAACGGGGAGAACATGCAAACTCCACGCAGGGAGGACCTGGCAAGTGAACCCGTGTCTCCTAACTGCGAGGCAGCAGCACTACCACTGCACCACCATGCCGCCCATAAGAGAGGTGCTTATGGTATTATTTATCTTGGTTTTCAGAAGGCTTTTGATAAGGTATCACGTGAAAGATTACTGATCAAACTAAAAGAAGTGGGTAGGTGTGGCATGTAGGTATACAATTGGATTTAACACAGGAAGCAAAGGAGTCTGCTGAATGGAACCTTACCAGAGTTAGGTGATGTTAAAAGTGGTGTCCCTCAGGGATCAGTGGTGGGGCCATAGCTCTTTAAAATGTACATAAATGATCTGGAAAAGAATTTAAATAACAAACTGGTTAAATAAGCAGATGATTCCAAACTCAGTGGAAGGCCAACAACAATAAGAACAACATTTATTTCTATAGCTCATCTTCATAAACAGGATGTACTGTAGCAGCTCAAAGTGCTTTACAACATGTTAAAGAGGTAGATACATGCAAAAGAAAACAAATGAAATTTAGATAAAAATAACAGTGAACAAATAGTATACAATAGATAGATAAATAATGTACATACACATAAGAAAGATACATTGTTAAAAGAAATAGATTCCTTAAGATAATGAGGAATCAGCTAAATCATTAGAGAGGCACCTGGGTAGCATACAGGCGTAGACACATTTGTATTTGTATTATATGTAGGAAGTAAAAATGTTAGGTTTGTAAACTCAATGGGAGGTCTAAGTGCCCTTTATGAGAGGGACGTGGGAGTCACAGTGGACTCATCACTACATCCAGGAAAGAAGTGGTCAAGAAGGCTAATGGGATGTTAGTTTATGTATCACGATATGTGGAGTATAAGTCAAGTGCCTACCCCAAGGTGACATCCTAGTAATCCCACTAAAGTCGGCATGAGGTGCCAGTCCTTTGCAGGGCCTACTCACGCCATACTCACATTCACCCAGGCCAGTTTTAAGCGTCCGATTAACCAAATATGGTCATCTATGGGATGAGGTGATGTTGCAGACTCCACACATAGGAAATGGTGATGTATCCTGGTGGAAATGACCAGATTCTCTGTTAATAGTGGAAAGGCATCTTTTCTCAATTTTTCCTGATTGGCACTCTCAACTGCTGGATTAATGTGGCACCTGGGACCAATTTTGCCAAATGGCATTAATTAGCAGATATAGTACGACACATAATGACCATTCAATGTGGTTGATCAATGATCTTGTGTAAAATGGCGTGGGGGGTCTCCTGGCTGGCGTTGCTTCTTCTCTTCTCCTCAGTCAGATTAGGTATCTTGTTCTTCGTAGAGTATGGACACACCTCACAGGAATAGGGTAGGCTGTGTTGTGGGAGGTAATTATTTATTTTTTATTTTTCATTTTTATATAACCTTACAAATATTGCTTTGTTTGGATAATTGTTATTGTATAGTTTTGTAGTATAGTATAGTATTTAATTGGTTTTCAATAAAACTGTTTACTGGCTTATGTCTTGTAGGAGATCCTACCAGTATAGGCCTAGGAACCAGAACCCCGAACTCGATTGAGTCTAGCTAATACACTGATGACTGGACAATTACCTAGAATCCACATTAAAATGAATGATTAATAATTGCCCTTATCATACTTTATTCTCTAAGTAATTTATTAACATTCAGCATTGTTCATTAGCACATAACTAAATATAACCCGACAGTGTGATTTTGATCAGTAGTTATTTACTGAACAGTATCGATATTTGTGCTTTCAAAGTGTTTCGAGTCTTAATTGATGTATTCCACAGCCTCGGAGTTTTGCATGCCCTGTTTAAATGTCTTTGACTGCAAAATGCATATTAAAGCTCTTTTAGTAAATGCATTGAGAAAAAAAATGACATTAAGCGTAGAAAATCTCAATGTAAAATTTGATGGCAAGAGAAGAAAGTGCAGGGATGTCTGCGTCAGGCATCTATGGGCAGTCAAACTTCTTCTCTTCAGAATCTACACTGGACGGCCATTTATTTTCACTCCAGGAGTTGCACTGTTTGAATGTTTAATTAAATTTCATTCATCAGGAATACTAAATTTTGTAGCTAAACATGCTGGATTGCAGAATGATGGATTGAATAATTTAATTGAGGTACGCGCTGAGTTCAGCTCTACTGTTCATAAATGGAGATCCATTTTTCAATTACTACTTAAAACCAGACACCATAGCATTTTGTAAGCATTAGCTGATCTTGATGCATATGCTTTATAACATAAATTATTCACCTTCAACATGCTGCCTTTATATTTTATATTAGTCTTATCAAGCAAAATAATAACTATGGAATGTAATATGGTTACTTTAAACATCTTTAAAATGAAAAATCTCAGTATTAATCAGTCAGCAAAGCTCATGGTGTATAATGTGATTTGAGAAGGACTATCTCAGAAAGTAACCTTTGCCAGAATGTGTTCAATGTGGTGTTTGATTACACAATGGAGTTTATCCTTGTAAAACATAATTCATATATTTGAATGAGGGTTTTCATTTGGACAAATACTCTTAATTATACTGTTGGACTTTATTTAGAACATGGAGATTTGGGGCCCTTATAGTATATATGTTACAAAATTAGACAGCACAGATTACAGAATAATCCTGCAATTACATATATTAGATGTGACCATTAGGGGGCACTCAATAAACCACGACACAAGACTTCTAAAGAAGTTTCTAAATGCAGACATACTGGTTGTGTTTATTTTTAGATATTTTATCACAAACATTCAAATCCTAATAGGCCCAGTTATCAAAGTGGAGGAAGTCTCCTTTTAGGCCGAGTTCTATCCTGGTGGGTGCCCATACGCACAGTGCCCTTCGTCTTCACCAGCCCCTGTTCATTTTGCTTTAGGCATGTGGTGGACAGTCCTGTTGTCTCTCTTTTCAGCTCCATGAGCTTGACTGGCTGGCTGACACATCTGCTCCTTTTGCTGGGATGTTTCAGGCTTGATGAACATCTGGAGGTCTCAGGTCCTTCTTCTGTGGGTTTCCCTATGGTGCCAACATATTTTGCCCAAAAAGGTCAAGTGAATTGGGATTTAGAAAGCAAAACAAGCCCGCAACAGAAAATAATGAGATTGCACTGACTGTTCTAGCTTCTTTTTTCTCTCCTCCCAGAACTGCTGAGTAACATGGCTTTCTCATAATTTCACTGTAATTAAAATCCTGATGCTCTATATCTCCAACTCATTATAATAACTATTCATGGTGGCTCTAAAATCTGTACTAACCCCTACTCTCTCTTCTGTTTCCTTTTCCGGTGTCCTTTTGGTGATGGCTTGCGCCACCACCATCTACTCAAAGCACCGTGATGTTCCAACAATGATGGATAGATTAAAAGCCAGACGTCTGTATGACCATCAACATCAAGTGACTCCGTGAGAACCCTAACTACAAAGAGGACTATTTCATTTATGTTAAGTAGAATGCCCAGAGGGGACTGGGCGGTCCCGTGGCCTGGAACCCCTGCAGATTTTATTTTTTTTCTGGAGTTTTTTTGTTTTTTCTGTCCACCCTGGCCATCGGACCTTACTCCTTTTCTATGTTAACTAATGTTGTCTTATTTTAATTTCTTATTTTGTCTTTTATTTTTATTTTCTTCAGTATGTAAAGCACTTTGAGCTACTTTTAGTATGAAAATGTGATATATAAATAAATGTTGTTGTTGTTGTTGTTAAATAACGTCATTCAAAAAATCTACTTTCTTTATTCAGTAATTGAATGGGAAAAAGTTTATTTTTTTCCACCATATTTAGTGGATATTGAAATGCTTTTGCACTGCACCAATAGAAGGGTGAGGTCAGCAAGCTACTGCTAGGGCCTGTAAGTCTACATCTCCTGATTGTATTCAGTAGATATTGCACTGCTTTCCGCTTCAGGGTCATCCTTATTTGTGATATTCTATATTTATTAGAAAACACAAGATAACATAAAAATTCCCTTTAAAGTGGGCAACCAGGCATTCCAGAGGCAGTCCTGTATATCAGTCCCATATTTCACACCTGACTAAATGGGCAGTGCAGTGAATTATGCAGACATTGAACTGGGAATATGGATGCCCACAGCACCAAATGGGGACCACAGTAGGTTGAATAGGTTTAATCGGTCAGCCACATCCTGTGATTGCAAAGCTCAGTCCTATGGCAATACATCGACTTCTTTGATGGCTTGCTTTAAGTGGAACCTAGAAAAAAAAATTAATGTAAATGAAAAAATCAAAGATGGCCTTAGTTTCCTTTAGACCAGGTGTGGTGGTTTACAAAACACATCTCCTTTTATAACAATGAAACTGTGCAGTCTTCCTGTTTTTGATTGTCACTATTTCCATCGTTCCTCAGCACTTGCCCCCATGCCATGCTGTGCTGCTCTAAGAGGTGCCAGGAAGAGGTCATGAGGCTATTCTGGACAGTTTAAGAATGCTGACTGCTCTAGTGTGCCCACTACACTGATGCAGATGGCTGTATATGCCCCATTTTTTAAATCACTTTCTAAAGATCCTTCCCTCACACAGAATCAACTTCAGTCCTGTATGCAGCACTAAAATTAGATATTGTCCTTTCCATGGGATTCCTGAAGTGCATAGTCTGATTTGAGCCACCTGTTTCACATTTAAACAACAAATAAATAAAGGCTGAGATGCTTTTCAAAACTCATTCTAGTGCTGGTTTCCTCGCTGCTGCTAATTATTAGAAATGTGCTGAGAGAGCAGGTTATTGCTGTCTTATTAGCACAATTTCACAGAGTGTTATTTAGAATGCATATTCTAGCCTGTTCTGCATTTGATCTGTTGTTTTAGATATACTTAGATTATAGTGCCAGTGTTGATCCAATGGATTCATACTCAACTCATCATTTTTTAAAAACAGAAGCTGCTCATTTCAATAAGTAATGTCAGCCCATACGGTTTTTGACTCAGCACTGATGTCATATCCAGGCTGATGCAGGAGCCAGTGCTGTTATGGTATTATCTTTAATCGTTTTATGAAGCTTTTAGTGATGAATGTGGGTAAAACATCTAAAATAATACATTATTGATATATAAACCCTAGATAGCATGACAATTAGGACAGATGTAAGCACAATCACAATTGCAGGATGTGTATTTTTGCTGATCAATTAGCAGCAGCCAACATGACATTCAAGTAGTAAATGCCCCATGGGATGCTAAAACTGAAAATGAGCTGTAGTATTCAAAAGAAGCATATAACTGATTGATAAGATTATTGTAAAAATGTAGATACAAAAAGAGAAAATGATAAATCTGAGGTAAAAAGCACATACTGTCAGTATAGCTTCACTGTCAAGAAGATCCTCCAGAAAAAGAAAAATCTATTAAATAGTGCTCTTCAAGTCTATCTATCTATCTATCTATCTATCTATCTATCTATCTATCTATCTATCTATCTATCTATCTATCTATCTATCTATCTATCTATCTTTAGGTGCGGATTTATTGGCAGTCTTCAGAGAGAGCATAATGAACAATGACCTGCCATTATACTGTAGAAGGGCTGTTCTCGCTCTGCTCCCAAAAAAAGGAGATCTGTCTGACCTCAAGAACTGGCATCCTGTTAGCCTTTTATGTACGGATTACAAGATTCTGCCCAGGGCTCTGGCTACTTGCCTGCGCAGGGTAATGGGATGCGTCATCAGATCAGATCAGATCAGACCTACTGTGTACCAGACCGCTCCATCTTTGATAATATATTTCTGGTGCGAGACCTGATTACGACTTTGAAGCTTCTTGGTTTAAAGGCAGGACTGATCTCTTTGGATCAAGAAAAAGCTTTTGACAGAGTGGATCACAAATATCTGTTCAGAGTCTTACAAGCTTTTGGGTTTGGGTCTTCCTTCTCCAAATATATTGAGTTGCTTTACACAAATGTATTGGGTGTTCTGAAGATTAACGGTGCCCTGACAGCTCCCTTCTCTGTCACCTGGGGTATTTGCCATGGCTGCCCCCTCTCAGGGATGCTCTATTCTTTATCAATTGAGCCCCTCCTAGAGCAGCTCAGGCATCGTTTTTATGGCCTTAGCATCCCAGTTTGCCCCACTACATGTTTTAAGGTTGTTGCATACGCAGACGATGTGACTGTCTCACAGATGCTGCACAGCACCACACAGTTCTTCTACTGCTCACAGACCAAACCAGGTACAGTGGAACCTCGGGTCGTGACCGTAATTCATTCCAAAACTCTGGTCGTAACCTGATTTGGTCGTGACCCGAAGTAATTTCCCCCATAGGATTGTATGTAAATACAATTAATCCATTCCAAACCGTATGAACTGTATGTAAATATGTATTTTTTTAAAGATTTTTAAGCACAAATATAGTTAATTATACTATAGACTGCACAGCGTAATAGTAAACTAAATGTAAAAAAAATTAATAATACTGAGAAAACCTTGAACAACAGAGAAAACTAACACTACAAGAGTTCTCGCTATAACGCTACGAACCGCTTGCTAAAAACAATTTTTTTAATGAGTGTTAAGCACAGGGAAAAAAATTTACATTTGAAAAATCTGTAATTTAATAAACCACCAAGAAAAGTAACATTGCCACAATGCACACTACGAACCAATCGCTGTAAACAGAAGTGAAGTGGAGGTTAAAGTCCAATAGAAAAAAATCTTCATTAAATACAATGAGGTTAAAACAATGCTCGAATCAGTCTCTAAAAACAAGTCCGGTGCATTCTTTCTTTAACTGTCTTCTCGGCCTTATGCGGCCAGCCCTCTCTCTCTTTCTCTCTTGCGTGTGTGTGCACGTGTCGTGTGTGTGTGTGTGTGTGTCTCTCACGTGTGCCTACATGTATGTGTGTGTGTCGCTCTCTCTCTCTCTTGCTCGTTGCACAGGGAATGCACAGAGACTGAACACGTGCGGAAATCATTGGCACACACAAACCAAAAGGGAAACTGGCTTGTTCACATACCGAGTGTGTGGTCATGAACAGATGCAAAAGTTTGGCTAACTTTTTTATCGTAACCCGATTTGTACGTGTTCAGAGACGTTCGTGAACTGAGGTTCCTCTGTACTGTATAATCCAGCTTTCTGTTGGGTTGGCAGGGGCAGTGGGACCTGACTCGAATATAAACCAAGGATGACGTTTTTCAGCACATTCTGGGTGCTGAAAAACTTGGCTTATATTCGAGAATATACGGTAACTTGATTACTTCCATGTTTTGGCACAAGCTCAGGTGTGCTGATCCACCAGTAGCTCTGATCAAATCCATACAGATGATCATCCTTGACTTTTTTTGGGACAGTCTGCACTGGGTTCAGAGAGGTGTGCTGCACCTACCAGTGGCAGAAGAAGGGCAGGGCCTGATTGAGGTCAAGAGTAAAATCGAGGTCTTCAGGCTCCAAACGCTGCAGAGGCTGTTCAATGGCCCTGATGGCC
This sequence comes from Polypterus senegalus, assembly GCF_016835505.1. Taxonomy (NCBI): domain Eukaryota; kingdom Metazoa; phylum Chordata; class Cladistia; order Polypteriformes; family Polypteridae; genus Polypterus; species Polypterus senegalus. Next base: position 55,172,349 of record NC_053161.1, read on the forward strand.
TGCCTTGGAGAGACCTGGTGTTTGTACTTTTACACAAAGTGAACAAGTTAAAATTTGACAAACAGCTACTCTTCTTAGACGTTTTTAAACCAACTTTATCATTTTTGCCAAAATGTTATCAATCCATTTTGCTTACTTGGCATATTAAATTTATGAGATCTCTTTTTGTTTTTGGCAATCTTCATAGTTTTTTGGAGGAACCCCTGATTTGGAATAATGTGCTGAAATCTCCTCTGCTCTGCTCATATCATTTCACCTCAATCCTTATTAAAAGTGAAATCAGGAAGATTGGCCATCTTTTAAATAACTACACTGGCACATGGCACACTGCAGCACACCTCATATCGGTCCTGGGCATGAGGTCTCAACGGCTCATACACCACTTTCTGTGCCAGTTTAAGGAGGCCTTGGTTACCTTAGGCGCAGGGTCACTATGCCAGAATGTCTCTCCAGACAATCCGATCCTCGACTCGGATGTGAAGGAGTCAAGTCAAGTCAAGCCCAACATCACAGACTGCACTGACCGGCTGGGCTCCATTCTGAGATTTGGCAGCTTAATAGACAAGCAATTTGATACAATGGGAAAAAATAAGCTCTACCAGGTGTGTGTTAAGGTGACTTTTTATAAATTACTTGCCAGACACACGGTGGAGACAAGAACTGCATGTTGGAGTGAATGAAACTCCAACGTGGAGAACCTTTTATTAACAACCACTGCAAAAAAGAATTGGTGACTTGCAATGGAGGATTCTTCATGGGGCTTTCGCCACCAAATCCTTCTTTTCTTTTATTTCACCGGGAACATCAGACTGTTGCCCTTTTTGTCAACAGCGAGAAACTGTCTTTCACCTTTTTGTTAACTGCAAAAGGCTCAAACCATTTTTTTACATTTCTCAAGACACTTTTTCATAGAACAGGACTGTCATTGTCAACTGTTTGCTTTATTTTTGGTGTTAAGTATACTCTTGAGACAGAGAAGCAAGTGTGTGCCGGGCAATTATCTTCTGGGCCAAGCAAAACTGTCAATCCTCAAAACCAGGAGGAACAAAGAAAAAAACTCAAAGAACACAGATGTGCTCCTTATGTTTAAAGTGCTGGTGAAGTGCCAATTGAAGCTGGAATTCACTTACCACCACCTCATTGGAGACATGCAGACCTGAGATTTATGGGGGCTTGGGGGGTGTGTTCTGTTGAGAGGGACAAGTTGGTGACTGGGTGGTGACTTCTTTAAATGTCCTTCAGAATATTTAAATACTGGATGGTTGAAAGCGCAGAACAGGAGATGTCCTGGGGAATACAGTGCTGTGTGTATAATGGAGAGTGATGAACGGAGTAGGAGACGATTAAACGGGGAGTAATGAAAGAGTAAACTGATTATGAAATATGTATTTATTATGGACAGTTATTTATATTCATATGTAGATCAAGAGGCATGTACAAGGGAGTAGTGGTATAATGAACAAATTATGGATTACTTATATATTGTGGAAATTCTGTAACTTTATGTGTGGAGTTGGAGGCGTGTAAGGGGCAATAGTAGTGGAGTAATGCAACATATTTATTAACTGCATATTGCTGCTGTGTTCATGGTTTTTTGTTATTGTGCAAAATAAAGTTTATTTTAAAATAAAAAAAAATTTATTAATTATCTATTAATGTGCGGAGTAGGAGGAGTGTAAAGGGGAAGTAATGGTGGTCTTTGTGTTATAATGAATTAACTTTTGATTTTCTTATTAATGTGCAGAGTAGGAGGAGTGTAAAGGGGAAGTAGTGGTGGTCTTATGTATGGTTCTTTTGTTTATTCTGAAATTTGGCTTTTTTGTCATTTTAATGTGTATATTGTTATGTTGATGTTTCTTATGTTCACAATAAAGGTTGTTTTAAAAGTAAAAAAACATTATCTATCTATCTATCTATCTATCTATCTATCTATCTATCTATCTATCTATCTATCTATTGTGGTGGACAAGTTAATGTCACCCAACACATGTTTCTTTACACAGTCCATATTTACAAAAGTGCACACAACCCCAAAGTCCCCAAAGTCCTGGCCACCACAAGTCTCTTCTTCAGGCCACCTCCTTGCCTCCTCCTAAGACTTTGTCTCCTTCTCCTCCCGATTCCAGCCATTGTATGAAGGGAGGCAGCCCCTTTTATATGCACCCCGATGTGCTCCAGGTGTCCTCCAGTGACCTTCTGCCGACATGCCTCTATGTGGCGGAAGCACCGGCTGTGTATCCGGAAGCACTCCAGGTGTCCCTGATCCTCTTCCCCCAGCACTTCCGGGTGTGGCGGAAGTGCTGAGGTCCAGGGTTCTCTAGGCATAGGGGCACCCCCTGGTGGTGACCACAGGCCCCTACAGGGTAGAGCTTCAAAGCTCTGTACTTATGGCCCCCAAAGGAACCAGGGTGGTCGCTCCCACGTGGTCTGAGGTGGACGTAAGCCCTCTTCTGGTCTACGAGGCTTGAGGCGTCCCCTGGTGGTGGCCACGGGTCCCAACAGGCCAGAAGCTTTTTGTTCTTCTCCCGTGGTGTTCTCCTGCTCCAGGGCAGTTGCCCCCTCATGGCCCGGAAGCTATTCCTGCCACCTTCCGGTCCTTTTAGGCATTCCGACCAGGTAATGACCCCGGCAATCTGCCACACTATCTGTCTATCTACCTAAAGTATTATGAAAATAAAGCCAACATTTTGAGATGCAAAGTAATTATGAGATTTATAGTCCTACTTATGAGATATAATCTATTTTTCTATTTGGCAGAAATTGGCTTCTATACGTTTGTTATCTTTCTTTAACAAATGAAACAAATGCATGTCTCTTATTAATACCCAGTTGAATTGTAATACATTTGTGTTCAATTTTATTGCAAAACTTTAAAATGGAAGCAGCCCCAAAGACCCTAACAGTTACTAGGCAAGAAATACAAATTGAAAGACTGTAAGTGTGTCACACTTCAAAGACACTTTCTCTCATATGCTGCAGAAGGAATAAAGCCATGACCTTCTTTTAATCATGAAAAATGTCATTATTATTGTGACTCCTAAATCTTGTAAAAGAAACCCCCAACGGCACCCAAAATTTTATTTTCAGATTTGCCAACCTTTATGATATCTTTTAACAATTTAACCCCTGCCTAAAACGCAGACTGTGCTTTAAAATAATCTTTTCAAGTGTCCAGTGTTACATTTCTTAATACTTATATGAAGTGTTAAACCATCCTTTTCCTGTTTTGCTTACCTATTTCTGATTTATTATGCCTAATAGTGAAAATTAAAAGACAATACACACCTCTAGATGGACCACTAGGTCACTGCAGAGCCTACTGACATAAAAATAGGAATGAACAGACCTGATGGCATACCTTTGAACAGCCTTTAAATGTCCCTGGAGGAAGCCCAAAAAAAACAGTCACCTCAGTCTTGAAACGGGGATCTGCTGGTCCACTATCCCACTTGATATGATTATTTTACAGTTATGGAGGTGGCACTGAATCATGTGACACTCAGAGACTAAAATTTATGTGGATTTAAAATCAGTGTTGTATTATAAACAGCTCTCCTGCAGGTTTCTCCTTTAGGACATTTTTAATGGAGGTACGAAGAATGGTAACACCTAAGAAGCATCTAAGTAAAGGCTGTTGTGTAGTCAGCAGAGGGCTGAGGTTCAGAGGACCATTACAGACCGATAGATAGGCCATAGTCAGTCAGCTAATAGCTGATTAAAGCAGAGGCGCTTAGAGAGAAATATCAGATAATTTCATTTTTCTCCTCCTGGTGTGGCAGACATTGACTGATCCTGGGTGTATATTACATGGAGATAATTAATAATGTACAATTAATTTTCTCCTAATGCTATACTTTTGTAACTGTTTTGATTTCAGTCTTTATAGTTAAGACAAGCTGCCTTTCACAATTTGGGTGAAAACAAATATTTATGACATTATACTTGCAATTATTATCAAAGTCACAAGAGAAACTGAGGAGTGTTTATTCAATACAGCACCGTTATCTGAAATGTGACAGACAAATGATAATGTATGTGTTGCTTTTTCATAAGAAGGGGTTTAACATGTAATCTCTTGTCAGATCTAATGTGGCACGTTTTCTATTTTTACCTCCAAAGATTAGCTGAATCACTGCTCTCACATGTATATTTACCAAGGTCAGAAAATTCCTGTTGAAGGACTGCTGTTTCATTTTGGTTCATTGATATAAACTGGGTGTTTCTAAAAATACCTATATCTATATATATTTGTACCCTGGAGACCAGCGCCAGAACTCCAGCCATAAGGATATGTGCATAAGACTGATTACAGCAGTAGCAGCACTGAACAAAGGGCAGGGCAGGCACAGGAGTATTACATGGACAGAATGCACATCTAAACATAGCCGTTTGTCTTTATTTTTTGTTGCTGGAGTCCTTGTTTATATGAAATTTAGAGATTGCTGGTTTCTTCAAAATGTTTTCTTGTCAATTTACTTATTTAAGTAAGATCATGAATACAAAAGGCAAAGTTGCACAGATGTACTAATGTAAAAAAAAATAAAATAAAACAGTACTTTGTAGGTGGATCTTGTGAGTTGTTTACAGAAATTAATATAAAACATATTGCACATTTTAATTATGTTTTATTAACAGGATTCAAGAGTCACCTGTTAATAGGCATTCCCATTTTTAAATAACAATTTTTAAATAATTTTTAAAATCTTTGCAATATGCTGAAACAATGTCTGCTTAAGTGCTTGAAGTTAATGGCACTCAAAGAAGCACAATCGAAGATTTTGTTCTGTCAAATTATCTTCATATTCAGTTGCTCTCTTCTAGTCTTATTTGTGCTAGGCCATCAGCTGCCCTCAGAGTAAAAGATTTGTAAGATCAGTTTAATAAAATCCAAACATGGAAGCATAATGAGCTCTAATATTCAAAAATGTATTATGCAAATTCCTTTGGAGTTTCTGCAGAATGATATATTAATTATACACACAGAGAATCCAAATTCAAGCTTTGTTGCACCTTAACAAAGTTTTAAAATGATTCACATTCTACCACAGCACCATTTTGTCTTTTCTCTTAGGCCCACCACTCTTTTCTGGATCCCGTTGCTATTGTGCATCCTCTGGTTGCCGGAAGTGTGCTCACAGAGGTTGTGACCCTGACCTCATTAGGTCTAGGGTTTAAAAAAATCGGGTTGCCTGGGCTGCCATGTTTTAATCTGAATTTGATGAGTATCGCTTGAATCACTGCGTTAAAGTAATTTTTTTAGATCATCCTGATTAATGAATCTCTGCTATTGACTTTTGACCCTGATTGTTTGATCGTGTTTTAATCAGGACAAAAGATTTCATTTGACTACTAGTTTTGATCTTGGCCAATATCATTTTTCCCCTCCTGTCTCTTTCAAGTCAGTGCAGGATGTGGCTTGGAAAAAACAAGAAGATGAACAAATGAAACAAAGGACAAGCATCCCTTCATTCAGTTGTTAGGTAGTTTTGTGTCCCTGCATCCAGACCTGAAAGAGAAGGCGCCTCAGGTAGCCTCAAAGTGTTCAAAGGGTTGGGAATACCTGGAGAAGCCCACTATGAATCAGTCCCATGAGTAGTAGGTAACAGAGAGCACAGATGTGGTACTTGGAGGACACTTCAGACATGTCTCCTGGCTGCTGAAGCCTAATAGCTGTGATGTGTGGCTGCTGACAATCCTCAAGTGTGGACCCTGGCCTTGGGTCAGCTTATGGAGAGGGGTGATGGTGTGGCATACGGTTTGCTTCTGACCTCAGGTAAGGGGACTGAGGTGCAGATGGGTGGTGTGTGTGGGTGGACAAAGAGGTTAATCAGCTGGTTGTACATGGGGGTACAGAATACCTGAGCAGCGTGGCAAAATCAGCAACTTTTTAAGGCCACTCACCAGCAGTTGGCGTAAAGTGGTTAATTCTATTCCTACATCTCTCACACCCTTTGGCTTGTTACAATATCACAATTTGTTTTGTTTAAATAGAATGTAGGAATAATCCTATGTGACAGATTCATAGTTAGTAACCCAGATCATAACAGTCTTTCTTATGAGACAAAGAAAAGATTATTAGTCTTTGACTTTAGCAAAAATCTGATCAGTAAACTAGTAAGGTCATTCAAAAGTGTTAATGTACAAAACAAAGTAGCTGAAAAGAAACCTAAATTATTTTATTGTCAGTGTGGTTTCTCAGGCACCAGTTTCTCACAAAGTTTTCCTTTCATTGATGTTTTTACACTGATCAGTACAACATTGAACAGCATTGGTTATCTCATTACAATTGTAACTGTCAAGTGGCGGGATATATTAGGCAGCAAATGAATAGTCAGTTGTTGAAGGTGATTTGTTGAAAGCAGGAAAAATGGTCAAGTGTAAGGAGCTGAGCGACTTTGACAAGGGCCAAATTGTAATGCTAGATGACTGGGAAACAGCATCTTCAAAACACCAGGTCTTGTGGGGTTTTTCCAGCATGCAGTGGTTACTAACTACTAAAAGTGGTCCAAGGAAGGTCAATCATTGAAATGGCAACAGGGTCCTAATGCCCAAGACTCATTGATATATTTGGGGAGTGAAGACTAGCCCAACTTGTCCAGCTTGCTGTGTCGGGGCTGTGTAGCTGCAGATTTTTAGAACATTAGAACACTCTAGATGAGAACAGGCCATTCAGCCCAACAAAGCTCGCCAGTCCTATCCACTTATTTCTTCCAAAAAAACATCAAGTTGAGTTTTGAAAGTCCCTAAAGTCTTACTGTCTACCACACTACTTGGTAGCTTATTCCAAGTGTCTATCTTTCTTTGTGTAGAGAAAAACTCCCTAATGTTTGTGCGAATATAACCCTTAACAAGTTTCCAACTGTGTCCCCGTGTTCTTGATGAGCTCATTTTAAAATACAAGTCTCGATCCAGTGTACTAATTCCCTTCATAATTTTAAACACTTCAATCATGTCACCTCTTAATCTTCTTTTGCTTAAACTGTAAAGGCTCAGCTCTTTTAATCTTTCCTCATAATTCAACCCCTGTAGACCTGGAATCAGCCTAGTCGCTCTTCTCTGGACCTTTTCTAGTGCTGCTATGTCCTTTTTGTAGTCTGGAGACCAAAACTGCACACAGTACTCAAGATGAGGCCTCACCAGTGCATTATAAAGGTTGAGCAGAACCTCCTTGGACTTTTACTCCACATGTCAGATCACTAAAAGAACTTGCAATGGGCATGTGGGGGTCAGAACTAGACCATGGAGCAATGCAAGAAAATGGTCTGGTCTTTCTTTTACATTATGTGGACAGCAGAGTGAGTGAGCTAAGACCCCTTCATGGCAACAGTATTTCCTGATGGCAGTGGCCTCTTTGAATGTGCCATGCCACATTGCAAAAATTGTTCAGGAATGGTTTGAGAACATTACAAAGAGTTCAAGGTGTTGACATGGCCTTCAAATTCCCCCGATCTCAAAATGATCAAGCATCTGTAGGATATGCTGAAAAAACGTGCTATCCATGGAGACCCCACTTCTCAAAAATACAGGACTTAAAGGATCTGTTGCCTACATTTTCGGTGCCAGATACCACAGGAAACCTTCAGAGGACTTGTGGAGTCCAATCTTCGATAGGGCAGAGCTGTTTTGGTGGCACGAGGAGGACCACCACAATATTAGGCAGGTGACTTTAACGTTGTGGCTAATCGGTGTATAGTGTATAATGATTGCCATGACGTTACAGCTTACGTGATGTATGCCTCACAGGCCTAGAAACAATGCTTCATTATAGTGCCCTAATACATGAAATTTAGAAACACCACATGATGGCAGCCATGAAAATAAATACATAATGTGATGACACAATGGCATCATCAATCTGATGTTAAAAAAATGTTTATAATCAAAAATAAAAACAAAAGTAAACACTACAAATAAGCAAAGTGCTCCAGACAGTGATGCCACTTTGTCACTCCTCAGTCTTCCTTTCGCTTATATTAAGCACTTGTTTTACAGAAAACAAAATCACAGGCAGGCAGCATCAGAAACTCTCAAGCAACTGAAAAAATAGAATGAGAGAAAAATATGTAAGAAAATCAAAAAAGAACCAGAAGAAATGAGATATGGTTGGTTGGGAGCATGCGCTGATAGCTCTTTTATTTTTAACAGTACCAAAGACTTCCATTATAAACACTTTTCATCAAGTAAGATAAAAGCGCAGCCTAAAGGAAATGTCAAAAGACTAATAGATCAGTTTAAAAAACATGTAATGTCCTTTCTGTAAGCCATCATGGCCAATTTTTTATTGACATTCAAACCCAAATGGAGAGCTGAAATTAGGAAAGGCTGTTGAGAAGTGTGCCATCGGCTCACACGCAGCAGGGGGTTTATTTCACAATAGCATGGATGAACATCCATTGCCCCAAATTCTGCAGACTGTTAATGTAGGATTATTGCTACTCTAAAAAGTCCTAGGGTGTACTGCTACATCATACTGGCAAGCAAATAGCAAATCCTGTCAGTCTGTCTGTTTTATTTTATGCAATGATTCAGGGCTTCAAAGCAGTAAATATAATTAAAGTCTTGCCTTTTTGAGAACATTCAAAAATCATAAGCATCCTGAGCAAGGAGTATTTTTTGTCAAATAATTTCCAATTGCCTGTTCAAACACAGATTTAGCAGTTCATAGTCATGAAGCCCTGGTATGTACTTTGGGAGCAAGGTGAAAGTGCAGCTTGAATTTTTTGCCTAGTATGTTTTATTGCTTAATTATATTGGATAGTGGCATAGCAACAGAGGCATCCAAGACATGTCATGAAGGAACTGACACAGGCTGTGACAAGAATCTGGGGGTCACTGGTGAAGGGCCTGTTGAATATTGTTGATCAACAGTATACTGTACATAAGAAACACAAATAAGCCTTGCAGGACTTCAAAAAGAATACTTATATTGTTTATGAAGAGGTAATTATGTATACATAACAACAAAGTAAGCAATCACTGTGAATCTGAATAATTTAGGGAAAGCTTTAAAAACAGATGCATATGTTGGTGTGATATAACTTTTAATATAAAACTACTCTTCTCTAATGACGGAAAGATAATTTAAGTGGTGACACTTTCTAATGGCACTACTGATCCACCATAATCCATTATGACAGTTGTCCACAAGTCCTGGCTCTATGCACTTCCTACATTTCTAATCAATATGCTTTGGGCAGGGGGCCACCTGTTTAACTGCAGTGTTTATTTTGAGGGAGGCCCTGTGCCAGGGAGTCATTTAGATGGGTTAAGCCCCCCGCGCCCCCCAATATCTCCAACACCATATAATGTTATTTTGTGTGGGACTTTATCACATGTCTCGCTGGTATTTCAGATACCCCCCTAAAGTTTTGGTCTGGGACCTTGGCTGTGCTGAGGGGATGCTGAGTTGTAAATCATTCCCCATGTCTCCTGTAAAATGTTATGGCAGGACAGACAGCCGGCAGTAGGAGGCTCCAGGACACCTCCACCCTAAATATATAATTTGAACTGTTTGTAGAGCTAGGACCACAAATCAGCACAAAATGTAGCACAAGCATGTGTGTGTATTGACGTGTGGCATGATAAACAGCTTCACTCCATTACTTATTCGTGGCACCCATGTATCTATGCATGGCTAACAGGTGATTTCACAAATTTAAATCTTAAGTGTATTCCCAAGTAGCATATAGCATAAAGCTACAAGTGCAATATGTTTCATTATCAGATGCATAACAAAACACATTCTAATAGATAGCATATCACAAGTTTTAAGAAGACGCACAACTGCTGGATGAAAAGAAATCGGCTTATAGTACATAAATATATTGATTTTTTCTTTTTCATTTTCAAACCATAAAATTTCCACCACCATGCTTTACAGTTAGTATCGGGTTCTTCTGGTCAAATGCTCTATTTGATTCTCACCAAACATGCCTTCTTGTACTGTGGCCATATAAATCTCTTTTTGCTTCATCTGTCTAGAAAACATTGTCCCAGAAGTCCTGGTTTTGTGTAAGTCTCAATGGGCAAATCTTAGTCTTCTTCTAAAGTTCTTTTTGGACAGTAAAGGTTTCCTCCATGTAGAGTAAAGTAAATTGTGCAGCCACTTTTTTTGGTAGACTAATGCACTTTGACATCAACAGTAGCAAGAAATTCCTGTCGTCTCTGTTGTGAAATTCTACATGTTTCATTCTTCTCTCAGGCTGAGCAAGCACTCATTTAAATATATCTGTAAGTCATTTAAAGATATCTATAAATTGCCTAAAAAGTCATGCAATTTTTAGTAACAACTAAATATTTTTTGCCGAAGTGACTTTTAGTGATATCTGTAACTGATTTGAAAATATCTGTAAATCATTTAAAGATTTCTTAAAATAATATAGAGATACTGTATCTTTAAATGTGTTAAAGGTATCTCTACTATAAATGATAACTTGGCTTGCCATACCTCTCTTCACTGGAGATGGCAGTCCTTACATCCTTCCTTCTTTGTGGTTGTTGTTGTTGCCTTTGTTCTTTGGACATTGCAGGCCTCTTGAGGATGCCAGATGTCATTATGCTTGGGCTTGGGATGCCACGTGCTAAATGTTGAGTTGTTAACATGTTATATGTTTATGTATATTTATATATATATATATATATATAATTATTGATGTGTTAAAGTACTGGTAATAGTTTCATATATAGATGCCTAGGGGGATATGTGGAGTGGGGAATGGATGAATGGAGTATGGGTGGCACGGTGGCGCAGTGGTAGCACTGCTGCCTTGCAGTTAGGAGACCCGGGTTCGTTTCCTGGGTCCTCCCTGCGTGGAGTTTGCATGTTCTCCCCGTGTCTGCGTTGGTTTCCTCCAGGTACTCCGATTTCCTCCCACAGGCCAAAGACATGCAGGTTAGGTGCATTGGCGATCCTAAATTGTCCTGTGGGCTGTCGCCCTGCCTGGGGTTTGTTTCCTGTGTTGGCTGGGATTGGCTCCAGCAGACCCCCCTTGACCTTGTAGTTAGGATATACTGGGTTGGATGAATGGAGTATTGTCTGATTATATGTAACTGCCCTGGCATTAGTAACATCAGAAAAGGCTCTCTGCTGTATCTTACATTTGTCACAAAATAATATTAACACAAGTACATTTTCAGGAATATCTGCATAACTACAATGCAGCATTGAAATATATGCATGACTCTATAATTAACTGTATGGCTACATACAGTCTCGTAGATATACATAAAACAGAAATGGAAAGTGCAAATCAGCTTATTAATGGTGAACTTTTTTCAAGAAACACAAAACTCCAGCTTCTTCCAGCTATTTTTCATGATTTCCCAAATACTCTCTTTGTCTTCAGTCTTGCCATTTCTAGTCCTAAACCTTGTATGGCTGCCTAAGTGGTCAGGACAGCTTGTATGCTTAGAGCTAAGGCGCAAGGGAGAGATAAGAGCAGATGTCCATATTGTAACCACAAACCTGTGACAACATTGAGATAGCATTTTATTGCTTGTGGCAGAATATCACATCCACAACAACATCAGTCTCCCTCAAAGATTGGCAATTAATAAATCCAAGGAGACCGTAAAACATTCTGTTATAAACAAATGAATGCAACAGTATACAGTATAGTCTGAAACACATGGATAAAATTACAAAAATTGTGCATATATAGCGGCAAATGTTAGACCTACAATATGCATAGGTTTCATCCATCTGTTTGTTTCACTAATTAAATAAAGCACAATTTTACAGAATCTCCAAAGATTCATGTATCTATCTAGCTCCCCATTCAATTTCTAATCCCATATTTTCTACTGTACTACTGAGGTGTAGGAAGATGAAATATGCAGTACCTTGGCAGCGTGATCCCTGGACATGAAGATGGTCCATTGCAGTACAGCAGCTTTTTCAGCATCCTCTAAAAGACGACATACTGTTTGCTAAAGGCCTACAATGCATTGTGAAATGTGTTCCTACCTTTTAAATGTTTTAAAATATCGCTGGAATACAAATGATGTTCCATTCAACCACCCATCCATCAGTTTTCTTAACCCTGTTATCCAGAGTAAGGTCACAGGAAAGCTTTAGACTATCCCAGTAATTATCAGGCATATGGAAGGAACAGTCCCTGAATCAACCCGTCTTAGGGTGAACACCCACACTAATGCCAATTTTGATTTACACAGTACACTTAGGCTGCATGTCTTTGGACTGTGGGTGAAAACTGGAGCACCTGGTGAAAAACATGCAAAGTCCACGCATGGAGCAGCCAGGACACAAACCCCGATTGCATTATTGTGAGATGGCTCCCTTTAAAATAATATTTACTCATATTGGAATCTTTATTTTCATTATATGTTCACATGCCTAAGAAGAAGAAATTTCAAGACAAAATGACTTATTTGTCCACTAATACATTAAACAAGGTCAATAACTCAAATCTGCTCCCTCTCTCTGAAGTGGCAATGCTCAGCAGAAGTCCTGGTGGTGCACATGCTCCTGTATTTTTTGTTTTATTATTTTTGAATGCTCAGGAAGTCAGTCTTTCCCCTTACACCACAGAAGGAGGTCCTCTGTTATATCCAGCACCTCCTCTTGTAATTATGTAATGCATTTGTCGCTTACATGACTGCTTGCCCTGAATATTTGTGTCGCTCTACTCTCAGAGAAAAAAATTCTCACCAGACGTTACTGACATTATTTTTAAAAAACTCATTTTGTGACATTTCTGTTTAATGTTACTCTCCGGCCTGACACAGACACCTCTTCTTACCCAATTTATTTATTTTGTTCAGTGCTATCCTCACTAAGTTAGCCATTCCATTAAAGCATTTTGGTACTATCAGTTGCCTGTTCACTTCAATGTATACATATGCCATACTTAAGTTTACAATTGTTTATTTGTATACATTGTAAAGAGACAAGAACGCATATAAAAGGTCTGAGGCACCCAGTGGCAAACCTCATTTATTAAAGGTTGGTGCAAAAGGTGCAAATAAAACACATGTTAGATGCACAGAGACTAGTCGGATAGTCTGCCTCAAGATGGTGGTACTTCTGGTTAAATTGAATTCTGGGAGTAAGAGGTGGGCACAGATGAAACAGGTTCCGGAAGTGATGAGCATGTCAATCATTCTTTCTGCAGAGAGGAAGGAAGGGGAGATACTGTTACTGCACCCTCAGTTGGCTCAGGGTAGCATCTCTATTATCTAAGTTGATCCATACTTTTTGGAAGTCTTAGGAGGGCACCAGTGGGGAAACCGGGCTACAGAACTAAACCCATTGGTGTTTCTCTCCAACCCTGACAATGACTCCTCTCATAAAATTAGGTGTTACATTTGAGTTTTCCTCACTCGTGCATTTCTCCATTTTCCACATTCTTTTCAGAGATCAAGTGCTTCTGTGTCCATATTATTCCATGAGTTTAACAGCTTGCTGCTGTAAACATTCAAAGCCTTTTCATTTAAGGATTAACCTCAACCAGACCATGGTGATAGCTCTGGCTCACCTTTTGAATGATTCAGTCTTATTGTCTCTGTGCTGTTTCTCCTTGTCTCTGAAGGGCCGTGCTTGATACTGCTAACCACTGCAGTTTCTTTAAGTGTGAACACATCTGACATGATTAAAAACCCAGTATGTTACAGTGCCAATATCCTTAATGTGAAAGGGTTGCAAGCAAACACTTCCATTTTTTCATTCTGTGTGCATGCAGAATCAATTTATGTGGCCTGTTATCATCAAATTGTTTTTTCAATTATGCTGAACTAATGTAAATGCGGTATAACTTCCCAGGCTACAGTGGCTCTTCATTAGCTTAATTAGTTAGGCAGAGTCAGGTCCATTCCTGAGAGTGTGATATTTGCAACATCAAAGCCCAGACTAATATGTTAAAAACTAAATGTTATAACTCAGGCACCACGTGTCCCAAGTGATGGGGTGACTCTCAATATCTGACTGTTACATCTTAATACTGGAGACTCAAAATCTTTTCATTTTTGCAGTGCACGCTCCAGCATTTCTCACTTTACTTTGGCATATACCTTTTTAATTATGTGCTATTTTCATGACTAAAAAGTGTATGGCTTACATATGGATAATAAAAATCAATTAGAATTAGAACTGATCAGATGCAGATAAACACAGGTTCATCTTAAAGATAATTACACCAAATCTTAGAGCACACAAATAACATATTTTTTCAAAAATTTACAGTAGTTAAAAAATGGGGTCAACAACATGTCTTCTACTGCAAGCATTGGCATTTCCCCATCAGTATATGAAAAAAAAATGGCTGGTGCCTTACTGTGCAGTACTTGAAATACTCGGAAGAAAAAATGAACGCGACAAATGAGACATTCATTTTGTTACCAACAAGGAAAGTCAAACCTCATCACATAATACTTTGTAAAGAAACAGCCCATCTTGAAAACTGAGGATGTCACATCAGTTTATGTCTTTGAGGATTTTACAACCAATTTAACAATTCAAATGAAGTTCAGCCGAGGTGCTGACTGTAATGCTTATCATAAAGATCACAATAATAAAAGACCCCAAATGAAAAGAAAGGGTTTGGAATTCAAGCCCTGTGCGATTTGGACTTAACAGCTGCCAGAAGGCAAACTGGATACAGAGGTATTATTTTATTCTTGATTTCAATAATTAAAAGAATATAATGTGCATAGGCATTTGTAGAAATCTATTTCCCTCGTCAAAGCACAAATTTCCCTGCATATGACTTGCTGGGCTTCTTTTTTCTTTGATCGGTTGCCTAGTAACCAGTTTATGCTGGTGATAAAATAGAAATATTCAAGTTTATTTGTAGGAGTTGTTTACTTTTGGGGGATCTGGAAAAAATAAAAAATGTGCAAAACAAAGGAGATGAGTTTTTAAATATTCTGAAGGTTCAGTTTTTGACGCTGAATTTGTTTGCATCTTTTCACAAACTAGATTATGTGTAAGAGTAATGGGGTAGCCCTGCAGTTAAAGCTGCTATTTTACACCACCTGAACCCAGCTGGAAGCAATTTTTTTGTGCAATCAACATGTTTTCCATGTGCTTGTGCGGAATTCCTCTGGGATCTCCAGTTTATGTCCTCACTCACTTGCTGTCAAGTTGATTGGACTAAATTGCACCAGGGTGACTGTGGTGAGAGAGACACAGAGGCTGGGACCACCGCTTCACAGCACCAGAGACCTGAGTCACACTTCCTGGTCTGCTTACAATCTGTGCCAAGTCTGCATGTTCTCTCATTTCCAGGAATTCAGATTTCATGAAAGATGACAGACTATTTGGTGATTTTAATCTGGCTTAATATGGGGGAGTGATTCACTGTGATGGATCAACACCCTATCCAAGTTTGGGGCGCAACATGCACAAAGTGCTACCAGGATGGGAAACAGGTGCTGAAAAAGAATGAACAGAAGTGTGAAATGTTTAATGAATAATTAGATGTAATAATTTTCTTTTTATTACTAGAACAATCAAATACATGTTAACCTTGGTTAGTTCTAAAGTAGCATTTCTGTGGAACATAATGGCATTTCCTACATTAGAATTACTTGAAACTTGCCAAAAATTCTATCAGTGGTAATGAGGCTACTGCTACTTTCTTTTAGCTATCTTGCAGACATTGACTGGACAGTCCATGAGACTAAATTTTGAATGCAAGACGTCTGTCTGGTTACCAAGTTGTATTCATTCTGAAAGTCATTTGTGTTACAGGCTGCGTCACATGTTTAAATTCTGATACAGTTTAAGCAATTTATGGATTTACAATAAAAATGTTAATAATTAATATTAAATGCACTTACTGGGTGCCTGACAAATTAGCACTACAATTAGGGCCAATGTGGGGGGGGGTTTGGTTTCCCCTCGTGCTCATGAGCTCTGTCCCAGAGGCCTACAAGTTAAGGGCGGATGCCAAGTCTTCAGGTACTACATGAGAAAAGATGTGCAGCGTTAGTTTAGTTGCTGGCAAACACATAAAGATAAAAATAGAGTTCTCTGCGTAGTTGAGAAGTTCATTTTATTATTTACAGGTAGGAGTGAGCGAGTGATGTTCTAGTGCACACTTACATGCATACACGGACGAGATTACCTAATCACCTAATTAGCGAGTGATGTAGAGGGAACGTCTCTGTGATTGGTTTAGCTGGGAAGACTTACAGCAGGATTGGCTTGCTGTATAAAACAGGTGAGCAGTTCACCAGGGTTGTCTTTGTACCTCTTGGCGATTTCTGAGCTGCTGAGCGTAGGATCAGTGAGGAGTATAATGTGTGCATTCTGTATACAGATTTAGAGATAAACTCACCTGCAACTTATTGGGTTTTTGTGGCATGCTTTATTCATTTTTGTTCTGATATTTTTCACCATTTGAATGTTTTTCTTTATGTCCTTCAGCTGTTAACTGAAGGAGGAGGAAGATTCTTTTTTAGTGTTTGTTTTTTTCTTTTTCACAGTTTTATTATGAGCCACCGTATATATTGTAAATAGTCATTTGCAACTATTTTTGCATGTTTCTATTTTTGATTGTGTCTTTGCAGTGAACTGTGCTTAATAATGACAAGACACTGTTTTGTAAATACTGGGTACATGCTGCAATAAACCAGAAGTTTTCTTTTTATGAGCAACATTCTGATCTGTGTCTCACAAACTGGTCCATTCGGGTACAATTCAGATGCCCAGAGTCTAATAAGTCTGTGCAAATATGCCTTTGCAAAAGGCATCACAATTTACAGAACCATCTTTGATTATAAAGTGTTTAACATAAATTCCATTCCAGTAAGGTAATTAAACATTTTTAGAACCTTTTTAATCAGGTTCAGGGTCACAGGGGGCCATGAATATTCAGCAGCATTATGTACAAGGCAGGAGCCATCCCTTTGTTGGGCTCCAGTTTACCGAGGGCCATTCAACTAACCTAAAACACACACACACACACACATTTCTTTGGGATGTGGGAGAAAAACCTGCAGTGCCCAGAGGAAAACCCATGCTGACAGATGGAGAACCCCACACAGACAGCTGGACATATGAAGAAGATGTGCTAAACACGTTGTCACCTGGCTGCCAATTCATAAAATATGTTTTTACTTCTTCTAAAAATTGAGCTAAATGGTCCTGTTGCCAGTGCTTTATGTAATGAATTCCTAGTGGCCTGTGGGTGCCATATATCAATATGGTTTTACATCTCTCTCACTTAAAGGGAGTAAATTACAATAAAGCAGATTGGCTGTCCATAAGAAAGCTAAACATATTCCCATAAAAATATTATAAATCACCACAGTAATTGTGAGGTAAAAATATTTTGGACATTTTTCTTCATCCAAGCCTTTTCTTGCTGGCCCATTTTATATCCTTTGAGTAAACAGACATTATTGCTATTACAGTTCTTTCAGCAGGTGCAACAGAAAATGAAGAGAAAGACTAATATTGTTTGGCTGAGATAATACTGAGCTGTTGTGTCCACTTTGAATAGATATAGAACTTGTAATAACTTTGAGCTAATAAAACAAACCATTAAAATACATTTTGGGAGCTGTCTCCAGCCATTCTACAAATGGCAGATACACTAACACAAGTGGTAGGCAAGACGTCACACAAAGAATTATAATTTGCATTAAAGTTTCATTTAAATTTCGAACATCTTTCACCAATTTTAGTAAGAATTCAAATATTAATGCTGACATGTAGCCTCCTTGGCAAGCTTATCTGCATAATTTCTTTTGTATCATGGAAAAGAAAGTGATTATGTCTACCTTTTTAAAATTCTTTCTTTCGTTCTCTCTAATTCAGGGAGTCTGGTTGCTTCTTACCTTGTGTCATTTATTGGGATATTCTCTGGCTATCTGCAGACATATTATTGGATTAAACAAATCCAGACCGTGGATGGATGGTTTAAATTTTGAGAGTGGCACAGTACTGTGATGATTGATTCTGCTGCCTCACCACTCCAAATTAAAGAGTTTCATTTCCAGACCTTTCATTGTTTGTGTGGAGTTTGTATGTCCTCCTGATGGCCATGTAGGAGTCCTCTGGGTACTCTGGTTTTCTTTTAATTAAGTTTCTTTTAATTAATTGGAAACCTTATACCTGCCCATAGACACAGACCATATATGCCCTATGATAGACTGAAGCCTTATCCAATAATAGTTACTGCTTTAAACAAGATGACAGCAGAAGAGCCATTAAAGTGCCTCCAGGGGACAGGAGCAAAGTGAACAGAAAAGTCATTTCAACTATTATACCATAGTTAACTAACTGTTCTCTCAATACAACTGTCTTCAGTGTTGGTAATAACTCCTAATACATACACATAAATAGAAAATTGGGTCAGTATGTAGCTGATCTGTTTTGTCTATAAAAATGCTGTTCTCTGCGTTGTGCAACATAACTGGCTATGGCAGATTTAACTCTTTTGGAGAATATTGCCAATGGCAAGGAACACAAGGAGTGAGTCAATGCTTTTTTTGACTCATGATGATGACTGCACTCTCAACTGATTTACCCTTCTTAGAGCCATTCTGGAGTTGGAGCCTACATTGCACAACCCATAATGCAGAAACCATGGGTATTTGTTCTGTTACAGACTTTTACTACTGTTTGGTATTTGGTGATGGTCACTTTTCAGTGTGAACTGACTGACTGTTCTGGAATCTCGCAGTCATCCCTGAGCCATCTGTATGTAATGGTATAAATAAGACCTTATCCAGAAACATCAAATTTCCTAACAGTCAGGGTAATCAAGCCAAGATCAAAAGGCAATTTGCAGCAGTTTCTTGGTTTATTAATGTAATAATGACTGCACACATTCTGAGATAAAGGCACCATCACAAAATAATAACAATTAATAAACAACTAATATGTGATGCTCAAATGTACAGTATCTGACTAATGTTGCTGCAAGGTGGCTTGGCTGAAAGTGTGATTTCATTATTGTATCAAATAGAAGTGTTGGAAGCAGATTTTAGGGTCATGCTGTGTGTGAAGAAACCTTAAATCGATAGGTTTACAATTAAGTCTACTACATTACAGACAACTTGTATAATCTTTCTTTCTGGTAACAGCAAAGGAGAAGAGAGAAGCTATAATAAAATGCACTCCTACGCAGAATAGGTGTACTTACAGTTTTCTAAATCCAATGTTTTTGTGAGTATGCCATTTTTGTGTTTCAAGTGTAAACATATTTTTAATATGGAATCTAACCAAAGCTTTACACATGACGCCCCTGATTTGCATTACAATTGGCCACACAAACTTAACAGGGCAATCATTCAAAGAGATACCAGTCTGAAGATTATTGCTCAAGTCAACTCAATTGATTAAGTCGCAGTGTGTTCAGTCTGCGGTTAAGCTTTGAACATGAAGGATAATGGCTGAGTCCAAGATGGAGGACTTAAAGTTTTGGGTGAAACCAATTTTTGGATTCAGCAGTGTCTGAAGTGTCAATGCCATTCAGGAAACTGGGGCAGGGCAGAATGACCAGCGAGGGTACCTTTAATAAACAGTAATAGCATAACACTGGTGACTTATTTTAGTGGCAGTGGTTTGAGCACAAAACAATGAAATTATAACAGTTGGGCAAGCAGGAGTCAGTCAATTAGGTAAACTGAGCTATAGGGTAAAACTAAAAATCAAAGTCAAGGATACAAATTTATTACTAGAAGATCTAACTCAGCAATTTATTTTAATTCTTTGAATCAATGAGGGGTTACTGTAGCGCCTTACTTGAAAATAAAATTGCATCAACACAACTGATGAATCAAAAAAGGTACCACAATAACAGGAAAGTGTCCAAAACTGTAAAAAGCTTAACACTCACAATAACATTATCATTAAAATGACAACAAAGAATGTAAATAATATATTAAAATAGATTTCTAAAAAACATACATGGAAAAAATAATAGAATGATTCAAAATAAACTTAATTCCCAGAGGATTTTGAAAGATAACGTAATGCTAACTACCTGAATCATTCTAAAATTGTATTTTTCAATTCAGTCTGCAGTAGAGCTGTGAATATGAGAGCTGGTGTTCAATCCAAGATAAGGGTAGAAACATGTGCAGGAAAACATAATCCCAGGTGATGTTGTGATTCTGTGTACTTCTCTAATTCTTACTTCATGTCTATACATATTAAAGATTAGCCCTATTATTTTGTTTAGTTGGCTTTTTTATAATTTTGTATGAATATTGGCCACTATTTTGTTGGATTCGACTGTTATATTTTTTTGTGTCCTTGCTGCTATTATATGACATCAGTAAGTCATGACATTACTTACTGAAAGTAGAAAAGGAAGCAATATGTGGCTGTTGGTGCCCAAGATTTTGGATTCTAAATCAATGATGTTTGTGGTGTTAGGAGGCAAGAGGCAAGTCACAATAAAACTTTTTAGTGCTTAAACCTTTTGGGTAATATCTTAACTTTTGTCATGATTTGACTCTTGTTTTTAATCTTTCTAAATTGTTTTTGGAAATCTAAACATAATTATACATTGATTTTAAGGTGCTTGAGAACGAGCAATTCAGTGGTCACATTTATATTTATTTAAGTATAATTATGCTAATAATGTTTTGTGTTTTTGTGGCACCATCTTGTTTTTTTTTTTTTATGGGCACCACCATTTTGTAATTTTTGTTGAGGATTGGTATGCTATTGCTAGGCATTGTTAACCAAAGGCATGTGGTGCATGATATGACTATATCAATGGTGCAAAGGTCAGTGTTGTGCAATTCTTGGTTGCCCAAATTCCATTCTACCTAAAATCTTATGCCTAATTATTGTTTCTTAAAAGGGTCATTGGTTAACAGTTTCTTTTTGGTCTTCTGACTATGATTTTTTGTCTTATGTATTGGCTCTGGTTACTTGAATTTTTGTTTTCTGATCTTCTTGCTCCTTTTCTTGATGGTGATTATTATTTAAGATCCTGGGCCTTATTTATTAGATTATTTTACTCCCAGTTACAATCTTGGGTGGTTTACACTTACCTTGTCCTGTCTCCCTATTCCAATTCCTTCAATCAACTGCCACTTCGCGTACTTCAGTACAGTCTTTGAGTTTCAATAACATATTGGTCAAAGCATGTTTAATTTACTTTTGTTTTTCGTGGTATTTTTGACCTGCAAGCTTGTACATGTCTTTGATTTTTGTGTTTTCCACCTTCTAGTTTTTTTCTCTTTGCCCTTTCCCTGTACCTACATCTGTACATATCTCTACCAATTTCTTACCTTTACCTATTATCCATCTCCTAGTCCTTGAGTACCAGGTAGGAGGGTCTCTTGTCCAATTGCCAGCTCTTCTGTTATTCACTTCTAATTGATATTTTCTTGCAAAGTATAAAGTACAGGAATAGTCTCTTTGGCCAGAAAAGGCAGGAACTACATTCTAGCTAATACTTGAACAGTCAAAACCTTTAACCAATAAAAATGTCTGGAATGATCATGTGTCTGATGAATCGAATACTGATGTGGGGTTTGAAAGTAAACGTCTTTTCATTTTAGATATTGAGTAATGCAATGTTTCTGTTATAAAAAAAAAGTCACATTTTGAATTCAACAGAAGTTACAGTATCTGCCACGTAAAACCATCATGAGTGATCTGAAATATGCATTACAATTTCACAATCAACGTCAATATTAGATATTACACTCAGACCAACTTAATGTCACTCCACATAATATCACAGAAGATTTTGACTTGGTTAGCTTCAACAGGAAATGTAAAAGATGAACAGTGCATTATGTCACTCCATATAATGTCACAAATCGGTTAATGTTAAAAAGTTCATCTGACTAAGGGGTAGAAGTCCTCTGGTTGATGCCATACAATTACTGTACATGCTGCTTGTTTTATTAACAGTGTTTAATAAAAGACAACATGCAGCCAACATCAGTTACACTGTACGTATGCAGCCTGCCATAAACAGAGCCGTCCAAGAGGACAGAATACAACAAGACTCATGACGTTTGGTTTGCCATTTACATAGCAGACATTAATGCAACATTGTTAGACAAAGTGCACAGGTTTCAATAGCAAGTATCAAAATATTAAAGTTAAAGTTATGAAAGATGTTTGATCACCAGTGTAAGTGAAACAACATTGCAAACATGTCTGGTATTGACATTTCGACTGTGTCAAAATTTGCTGGCAGAATAAGAATAAGTTAGCACACCTAATCTGCGGTTAATATACTGGGCAGCATAGGGAATATCTCGTCACTCTATACCGTATATTGTGTAGGGGATTAACATTGTTTTGATGTTTAAAAAAGTTGGCCTTTCATTGCCTATTGTTTCAGACCACAGCATTGTTGTATATTTACATTGTTACACTGAAGGTGAGTTCTTCCAAAAGTTTTTGCCAGCTAAAGCACTGTATATTCACATCATTCAAACCAAAATAAAGCCAAAGAGGCTGAAGTATATTAAAGTAAGGGGTTTATTATATAAATACAATGGGTGGGTACAGGATATTGGAGACAATGAGGCACACAAAAGAATAAGGGAAAATAATAAACTTGGGCTTGATTAAACACAGGTTTAACCATATCCCTGATATGTGAGGTGGCTAAAGCACAAAGCCACCAAATTAGTACATCTGTGTCTCCTCTGCTTCACCGTCTGTCCTTCCACTGGCCTCTCTTCCTCTTGTGAGTCCATCTGTTGTCACTAATAAACCTCCAACTCCATGTTCAGTGGCCTGGTGACCAGAAGGGACCCTCAAGCCCCAGCCAGGAAATACTTTCACGGTAGCCCAGAGATTTCTTCTGATGTCAAAAATGAGTTTAGGCAAATGCTCTCAAGAAAGTGTTAGTAATTATTTTATAACATGTTTTTTGTTTTGACACTTTATAGCTGATCCCCAAAAAAACTCTCTAGTGAGGAAGTTGGGGTATGCAAAAATTCCCAATCCAAGAAATTGTATATGATGAATAAAGGATTATAAAAAAAACAAACTTTAATTTTCATTTATTTTTATTTGTATCACCGTTCTTGTGACATCATCACAGTACCATTTTGTACGCTCCTGACAATTCTTTTGGGAAGCCCTTAAGAAAAGACCCCAATCAGTCTATGCCAATTGCTTAAAAACATTTGATCAAAAGAATTTAACATCTGCCCTGTTGAAACATTACTGCCATCTCTCAGTTTGGGACTGCTAACCTAAATTCTGTGGTACTCCACTGTCCTCCATCTGTATTTATACCTGAGGAGCAGTTCATAACTGGGCACCGTTCTCTGTATTAGGTAATAGTTTCCACTATTGGTATTTTTTTGAGACTGGCAATGTTGCCACAGCCAGTGCACTTATCATCAGTGCATTTTAAAGTTAATTGCTTTCCACCACTATGTCAAATTGTTGGCTGTTGCTGTCTCCACCAAGCCTCCAAGTACCTTTGATTGATCAGTCATCCTTGGCATCTGCCCTCTAACATCCTGGAAAGTTTTTCTGGATTAATTTATGGATGTGTGTCATTGTTAATGCATACTTTCCTCTAATCCCTGGGATCTTACTGGACCTGCTTTGGCCTATTGTCCTTTTTTCCAGCCTGGAAAGTCATTGTTCACCAGGACTACTCATATATACATATACTATACACTTTATACTTTTAATAAAGGTTTGAAATCAATTTGTACAGTAAATACACATGTAAAATAATATCTCTGAGATAAGATGCCAGAATAATCTTTCACACATTAACACACACACACACATATATGTGTGTGCGCGCGAGTGTGTGAAATATATACTGTATATTTTGTGACCTTTTTTGTTTTTGCAGTAAATAGTTAAGAATTTTGCTCCTTTTCTATATACTTATTACTGATGCAAAATGAAAGCAGTATTACAAAAATCATATGGCTATTTGTATTAGGGAGAACAGTACATGATCCTGTGCTGTTTGAGCTCCAGCTGTTCTCCTCCAAGCAATAAAGCGTAAGCATACTGTAAGTGGAAGGCACAAATGAAACAGAACATTTGTTCCAGCTGCTGCTGCTGCTGCAGATTCTGATTATTTGCACAACAAAACAACGATGTACGAGTGTGTGAAGAATTTGGGATCAAAACAGAAAAAAAACAGAGATCACATAAATACTGATAAAATCCATAAGAGTCAACTAATCAACTATATGCATGCCTCACTTTTGTGAATTGCATAGTCATGCCCTGAAATTCTACCACTAGCAGAAAATTCTGAAGTACATAAGCAAACCACACAACCCTTCTTCAAACACTGATGAATTTTATTTTATGTAAACACCTGGCCCATACTCTGCACATAACAGTATAAGTTCACTTGTTCTATCAAATGAAATATTTAGTGCAGCTAATGTTTGATGCCTGAGGTGATAAATCTTTGCTGAAGATGTTTCAAAGGGTGATTCACAGGAACCAAATCAAACAAATGCAACACACTGGTCAATAACTGAACTCACCATTTGCCTTTTGGCTCTCTTTCGCATGGTTTTCTTTAAGGGAGTTAGGACCAATGGCATTCTACAGATTTAAAAAAAAACAATCACTGGCTAATCTATTGAACCTGAACCAATATTTCCATTGGCAGTATTTAAAACACAGTCTCATTTTATAAAAATAAAGACAGCCACTCTACACTCAGTCTCGTGTCAGGATCAGCGTTTTTCTGGAATTTGTTCACCTGTGGTGTTTTTGGAAATGTATGTGCATATTTTGTTTTTTTTTTTTGTTTATCCCAAGGATTTTGAACCTGGAATTTGTTTTTCAGTTGGAGATCATCTGAAGGTGTTGAATAATTTTAACATTATTGCAAGCTGCTATTTTGGAACAATTATGTTAGAAGTTGACCTGACAATCTTATAAAGAATGGTTTAGAAGAGTCTGGTGTGTCATTGTGGTCATTGGAGAGGCCGTATAAAGGTGCATACATGATTGGATCATCTGAGATCAAATATAGAGACAGTGTTGCTGTGTGAACATTTAATGTGAGTTCCATTTTTGATATTTGCTCTGAAAATAGGGGGACAGCACGGTGGTGCAGTGGTAGCGCTGCTGCCTCGCAGTTAGGAGACCCAGGTTCGCTTCCCGGTTCCTCCCTGTGTGGAGTTTGCATGTCCTCCCCGTGTCTGTGTGGGTTTCCTCCCACAGTCCAATGACATGCCGGTTAGGTGGGTTGGCAATTGTAAATTGTCCCTAGTGGGTGTGTTTGTGTGTGCCCTGAAGTGGGTTGGCACCCTGCCCGGGATTGGTTCGTTGGCTGGGATTGGCTCCAGCAGACCCCTGTGTTCGGATTCAGTGGGTTGGAAAATGGATGGATGGAATTAGGGACTCTTGGTTATTGTATTGGTCTTGACAAATGGTTTGAGTTTTTGTTATTTTGAACCTGGCAATAAGTTTTGATAATGTCTTATCGTCTTGTGCTTTTTTATTTAAAAATCATATTGAGTCAGTACACCCTGAGGCACTGTTCTAAACATTTGCAATGTACCACAATAATCCTTAATATCAGCTCCTGAAAAGCTGTGCCTCAGCCCCAAGAGCACCAACCTGGTCAAAAAAATGAAACCATTTGTAGCAGGCTCTTTGCTGGCTGGGGGGCACAGAACAGTCTGCAAACAAATTCATTATTTTTGTAGTGGCAACATCGGTAACAATATCCAGTGATTTGAGTGTCATCTTTTAAAGATGAATTTGTTAATGCTACACACAGAGTGAGGCTTCAGAAGTTTCATCCCGATGTATGTGTTGCACTGTGTATTATTTAACAACATTGTGTGTTGTTTTAATAAACTGAAATTGATTAAAAATGACTTACGCTAACCAAAAAATGTCTTGAAAACCTGTCCTTCGAATGGCAATTTGCAAGTCAAGTGAATTTTGAGGATGTGGTTAATGACTTTAAGATAACACCTGTTTTTTTTACTGTGTTTATTTGACATGATGTTGAAAGGATATAAATGAACTTGAGATGCTATAAAAATACACATTGATAATGTTCAGGTAGTACCAGTTTGGTGTAATAGTTGTGAGGCTGAAGCAGGGCCCATTAGGACAGCTCTGTCCTGGGTCCTCACATGTGTAACGTTGAGGGTGATTGTCGGGCACAGTGCTAGTCAGACAACAGGCAAAAGTGGGATGGATCCAGGCATAATAAACCTTGGCAATGGACACAGACTCTTGGAATATTAGGCACAATATTATTATTTGTTATGAATTAACAATTAACTTTTGTTTTACTATGACATTTGCTGTTTTGTGCATAAATGATCTATTATATGATGCCTCACAATGCATTATTAAAAGAGAACAACAAATCACACAAAGTATCTAAGGAATGAAAGTTCTAAGCAGCACATGTGGTAGACTTCATACTTTTACACCTTATATTAAAATAAAAAAAATATACAGTATATTCATCCATCCATTGTCTAACCCGCCGAATACAGGGTCATGGGGATCTGCTGAAGCCAATCCCAGCCAACACAGGGCACAAGGCAGGAACCAATCCTGGGCAGGGTGCCAACCCACCGCAGGACACACACAAACACACCCAGCACACACTAGGGCCAATCTAGAGTCGCCAATCCACCTAACCTGCATGTCTTTGGATTGTGGGAGGAAACCGGAGTGCCCGGAGGAAACCCACACAGACACGGAGAGAACATGCAAACTCCACGCAGGGAGGACCCGGGAAGCGAACCTGGGATCTCCTAACTGCGAGGCAGCAGCGCCACCGTGCCGCCCTATACAGAATATTATTCTGTAAAATTCACATTTTGTTTTCATCACAGCATAGAGGTTCAGTTATTACCAATCCCAAGCCTGGAAGGAAGGGCTTTCACTAACAGAAAACTGTGTTTGGCCTCTTATCTTGAGAAAAATTACTGACAGCATGTGGCAGGTCACATGGGTGTTCATTTTTTTATCTTTTCACACAGCAAAAGAGCAGAGAGAACTTGTCTGATAATCCATTATTTGCCATTCAGAAGACTAATCTTTTATCCTCGGATCAATAATAAGTTTGCTTGTTATTTCTGGAGCCCCAGTGAGGCTGTTAAAGTTAAATATATAGTTAAATACATTACCATGTTCATGACACACAGATGGTATGAAATCACTTCAGACTTTTGTTGAGCTCGGAGTCAGAAGACCAGAGTGTTTCTTTGAGGAACTTAAAAGAATCCTGGCAGTGCAGCTGGATGTACAGCAAATGAAAGTTAGCACATCTGCTTATCAGACGGATTTGTCTTTAATAGGTGACTAAATGTGAAATCAGGAGATAAAAAGGCAAACAGAGCAACTGATTATGGTCTGTGAAATGGCATCATCTTCATAGGGACATAGAATACAAATTGCAATCAAAAACACTTTGATTTCACAGATACACAAAGGAAATACATTTGATGCTGGAATAAATTGTGTGATGCACAAAATACAGGCAGACCCTTAGCTATACAGTAATATAATCTGGTAGACATTTAATAACACCTTCATAACAAAGTAAACCATAAGAAATAATTTATAATACAAACAGCCTAATAATATTTACTATAATTTTCTTATTTCTGTCTTATGTGCAATATGTTGCAGTATCTGCACAGTTTGTGCACAATAAAGGAGAGTCAGAAGAGGAACTGATATCCACATGGTCTGGCAGAGTAACAAGACAAGCTGCTTAGGTGCTGAGTGGCTGCGGTTCAAATAGGCAGGTACAGCTGACTTGCAAACGGGTTCAGAAACATTTTGGGAGATAGATGAGAAAGGTCATCAGCCATGGGCACGCTGGGCAGTTGCCTGGGGGCCCCCCCGAGCATAGGGGTCCCATGCTAATCTAGGTATGTCATGACTTGCTGAGTGGTTGTGCAGGTAGAGGCCCCAGTACACTGCTTTGCCAGGGCACATCGAATGCTGTTAAGATGGTCCCATCATCAGCAATCTTTCCTCCTTACTTTCTTTCTCTGGAGATGTGCAGGTGTAAAATACAGTGCAAATGGCAGTCAGTCTACTAAAAATATAACGTTAAATCAGACAATAGCTCTAAAGAAAAAAAAAAAAGCTCCTCTTCTGCTGAAGTATTTCAATAATGCAAATAAGTATGCTAGGCAAAACATCGAAATGAAAGACTCCGGCAATGTTTCATGTATAAAGAACGGCACCAGCAATGATATTCAGTGAAAAGTACATAATTACATTTACAAACTACATAATTTCATTTAAACCAAATGTTAGGTGTTTAAATACAGTGGTTCTCAACCTGTGGGGCAGGCCCCCCTAGGGGGGCGCAAAGATGTGAGAAAAAGAAAAGAAGAATCAAAAATATGAAAAAAAAATCTGCTGAAACCAAAACAAATTAACTTAAACTACATTCTGATACCAGAACAATAAATATAGAGTTAAGTAGGTATAATAAAATATGTATCTACATTTGAAAAAAATGTTGGGGGGGGGCGCGATTAAAACTGTTATGAAAACTCGGGTCGCAAATACTTAAAGGTTCAGAAATGCTGGTTTAATACAATAAAACCTCACACCTCTGTCTCCCTTCTGTCAAGCTGCTGTGGCCAATATGAGTGTCCTGCATGAAAAAAAAAACAATTTGCTTGTGATTTGATTTTTCTCCTTCACAGGTGTCAGAAGTTTAAGCACAAAAAAATCAAAAGGCAAGTCAGTGGGTAACAAACTGCATTTATCTCGTTGGTGACAGGAACACTCCACCTTATCGCAGACAGTGGCTGGAGCAAGGAATGAAACTCCACCATTCCTTTTGGGAATATTTAATGAAATAGGTCACTCTTAAATAAAGTGCCCTCTGATGGTGACATGCATGCAACACCGATGAAAACAGTGTCTATAGACAGACATGGTGACACCAATTGAATTACATCACCAGCACAACAACAGCAACAACAACAAACTGGAAATATCAGAAGATTCAAAAAATATTTCCAAACTCCAAAAGTGGTACACAATGACTGGGCATCATGACAGCTGCCCTTAAATGTTGCTCTCAGACCTTGTACTAATTACTTTATTACGTTATACACAATTTTCTCAAGCTCTTTATTTTTTTTAAATGTCTGGAATACCAAGCATCCATTGAGTTCCCTCTACTACTTTGGGTTTGGCTGAACACTTCTGACAGATTATCAATTGGTTAAATAATTTATGTAAATTGTCTATAAATAATTCATGAAGATGCTCTTTTTATGCAATCAAGTTTTTAAAAGCTAACCTATGTCTCCTACACCTTTAGATGCCTAAACTTGTGCTTGTTTTTTGCTGTGGAAATCTGTGGAAATTTAGGTCACTGGCAATGAAGCCGGACTATGTCTCTTCTGACTCAGAATCATCGCATAGCAAAGTAAAGCAAATACTAAAAAGAGAATAGTATCTTAACCCTTAAACCGCTGGAACCAGCTATAGTCAGTTCTTAATGCAATTTGCCAGCACGCCGGAGCCGAGTATATTCGGAAAAGTACTTTCGTTGAACGCCGCAACCGGCTAGAGTCGGTTTCCAGTGCAATTTGGAAGCATGCCTATGCTGAATATATGCGGCGATGTACAGTATATTCATTGAATGCTGCAATCGGCTATAGTCGTGTCTCAGTGCAATTTGCCAGCACGCAAGAACTGTATTCGGCAACGTACATTCATTGAACCCCGCAACCGGCTATTGTCGGTTCCCAGTGCAACTTACCAGCATGCCGGAGCTGATCACTCAGTGCTGTACATTCGTTGAGCAGTCAGCTCATGACCACTGCCGGCCCCGGCAGAACTGCAACTTCACTGTCTCTGGGATTGAGTCGCTGCACTAAACTAGCCTGCCAGTGTCAGCGTTAGCCTCTGTGTGCTTGCGTGATGCCAGGTTATGCGTAGTTGGCTCGGTGATTTACTGACTTTCATCAATGCCGTCAGTTGCACCTTGTACATATTGTTCCAGTAGTTTTTTAAATAGTTCTTACAGTTCATTGGCAGTGTGTAAAAAGATCAGTGTTGCAGTAATTGTGATGCTCTTTGCATTAAAAAAAAAAAAAGTGTTCCATTAAAATTTCACATTTTCTTTGTGAATTGTGACATTTACTTAAAAAGTGCAGCAAAAAGTATTTGGCATCCAGGGTTGCATTAACCCCCAAGTATGTGGCGGTTAAAGGGATAAAGATGATGCTTTGACAAAATATCCCAAAAGCTGCCCGAATGTCAAAAAATGAATATTCATATTCTTGATAGTGCATTGCCCAATGGGGGCTATGCGGCCTTGTGGCCTTGGAACCCCTGCAGATTTTATTTTTTTCTCCAGCCCATATGGAGTTTTTTTTTCTGTCCTTGTGGCCATCTGACCTTACTTTTTTCTTTGTTACTTTTATAAACTTTTCTTTCTCCATCTTGTAAAGCACTTTCAGCTATGGCATTTAAATGAAAATGTGCTATATAAATAAACTAGCAAAATACCCGCGCTTCGCAGCGGAGAAATAGTGTATTAAATAAGTTATGAAAAAGAAAAGGAAACATTTTAAAAATAACGTAACATGATTGTCAATGTAATTGTTTTGTCACTGTTATGAGTGTTGCTGTCATCAAGGATTTGATTATTATTTCTTTCAATCAAGTTCATATTTGGAGGACGTGTTGTATTCAAGTTACATTCCGTGTTTGTCAACCATTGTAAAGATAACAGGCTTCATTCATCAAAGTGTTCACTACTCAAATCGCAATTCATGAATCTAAGATGTTTAACAGGCATTCCTGGTATTAAGTTGTGGATTTGCCTGCGAGTATTTAGTGACAGCATGTCTATTAACTTGTGGATTTTTCTGCGAGTATTTAGCGACAACGTCTCTATTAACTTGTGGATTTTTCTGCGAGTATTTGGCAGCAGCATCATGAAGTTGTTTCTGTCGAGCTGCATCAGAAAATGTACCACGACGTCTGACACATCTCCTTTTTACTGTTTTCTCACAGCTTGGATTGCTGCTATCATAATCGGTTTGAGTTTCATGGTTTGTTTCAATTATATTAGTATTTGAGGACTTGTGTTGAACTGATATTCGGCATCTGTCAAGCGTTGTAAGCATACAACCGGCTTCATCAATAACTTCGCATCTAGCTTTTGAGAGTTGAAACATTCATAAACATCAAAGTGTCCACTACTCAAATCGTCAGCTGTGAATCTAAGATGTTTAAGAGTCATTGGCGGTTCTCCAAAGGTGTAAAATATTTGGCCATTTCGGTAGACTTGAAAGTGACAACTGAACAATTCAGCGGCAGCCATCAACTCACATGCAGAACCATAGGTGAAGGGCTTAAGTATTTCAGTCTTATAGTGCTCCTGTGTAGTATAATTATCTCCTGTACCGTCATCAGTCCACACCTTGAACCTGTCCCAGTCATTCAATACATAAGACACAATGTTCCTCTGGATATCAAGAGTGAGCCTGATATGTCCGTGCAATATGTAACACAGAGAATGGAAAAGGCAGGCGCCATCTCTGGGCATGGAAACCACTCGGTAAGTGACAGTTATTTGATCGATGGTGATCACCTCGATAGACATCTCACTACCCAAATCGCTACTCGTGAATCTAAGATGTTTAACAGGCATTCCCGGTATTAACTTGTGGATTTGCCTGTGAATATTTAGCGGCAGCGTCTCTATTAAGTTGTGGATTTGCCTGCGAGTATTTAGCGACAGCATGTCTATTAACTTGTGGATTTTTCTGTGAGTATTTAGCGACAGCGTTTCTATGAACTTGTGGATTTTTCTGGAAGTATTTGGCAGCAGCGTCACAAAATTGTTTCCGTCTAGCTGCATCAGAAGATGTACCACGACATCTGACACGGCTCCTTTTTACTGTTTTCTCACAGCTTGGATTGCTGCTGTCATAATCGGTTTGAGTTTCATGGTTTGTTTCAATTACGTTAGTATTTGTCTTGAAGTGACATTCGGCATCTGTCAAGCATTGTAAACATACAACCGCTTTCATCGATAACTTCGCATCGTAATAAAAGAACAATAAAAATCTATCTATCTAAAACAGCGGAGAAGCCGTGGATTAAATAAAAAGGCTACAGTTATCAGCAGGGAGATGTGAATACCGTGGCAAAGCAAAGAAGGGAATGAAGAGACCGGAGCAACGGATGGCCTTATATAGGCAGGCAGTCAATTACGTGGGAGGCGTGGGGATGGGGGATGCAATGCCGCCTCACACAGCGACCGAGCTTCAGGCTATGGACGTATATACAGTATGTACATAAGTAGGATTCAATTATGACCATTACGCGTAGAATTTCAAAATGAAACCTGCTTAACTTTTGTAAGTAACCTGTAAGGAATGAGCCTGGCAAATTTGAGCCTTCTACCTACACGGGAAGTTGGAGAATTAGTGATGAGTGAGTCAATCAGTCAGTCAGTGAGGGCTTTGCCTTTTATTAGTATAGATGTTGTTGTTGTTATTAACATCAATGAAAAAATAAGCATAACTTCACCCACAGACCAAAGATGTGCATATTGATAAAACTAGCTTCTCTAAATTTATGAAGTGTGAATTAGGGTAGGATTGTGCCCTTCAATAAAATAGCATCTTATCCAAACTTGGTTCCCAGTGCCCAGTTCTTTAGGAATGGCCACTGATTCCCTGTGTCCCTGAACTGGATGAGTAGGTTAGAAAATGGAGGGTTGAATGTTACATTGAACCAAGGAACATTTAAAAAAAAAAAACTGCATCCATACCTGAATGTTGGCTAATATGTTGGTGTTTATCTCCTTCAGTGACAGGGACACAAACGAGTATTCCAAACAGTGACTAAAGCTGTTTGAATTTCTCATTGATTGAATGAAGTGCAAGGAATAAACCTCCACAATTATCTTAAAATGCAACATTTTATTAATAATATATTTTTTTCATTTTGTTCATTTTATGGCCATGTCTTCAGCAATGTTTTTCTTGTGTTTGAGTACAATATGGCTCATTTTTTGTTGTAGTTTGCGCTTTTTCGACACCAGTTTTTATAGATATAAACATGTCTATATTTTTCCAATAGTTTTCCTTGGCTATTCTAGACCAGTGTAAATCATGCCTTTGTGAACATTGGTTTTACTAAAACCTGGAACTAGCACTGTACACATGGCCCAAACAACAGTGTCTTATGAGTTCTTTTCACAGATAAACATTCCTGTAGAGGGCAACAGTGTTTAATCATACAGGTCTACATTATCAAAAAGTGATATGAGTGTTAAATTATATGCTACCAGTAAGGGCGCACTGCACGATAATGTGCTGGGAATACACTTGACTTGAACATTCCTAGTTTTCATCCTCTTTTTCTGTACGTTTAGCATTAGTTTGCTCAGAGGTTGATGCGCTTACTGCTTCCTGAGCAGCTCTTCTTTTCTCCACCCTTACAGTCCGCTTCTTCTCTTCTTTTTCACATTAAAACTGATTAAGTCAGTGTTTGTGTTTCAATTACTTAGTACGTTTACTTTGATTTTCAACTTAAACTGGCACTTAAGTGTTCAATCTGCCATAAGAATGATTTAAGATATGAAGAGGTAGGAGAAGTGACGGCGAAGGTGGTAGGGATGAGAACGGCGCCCGTATGCATTCGCCGCACGGCCGTCCTTCTGGCCGCTGCCAAGAGTTGATTCTACAATAAAATAAAAAAAGTAAAATAAAAATAAAAAGAGGAATAACTTTGGAGGTCAATCATCACCCCGATAGCGGATATTAGACATCATGTAGTATATATGTGTATATGTGTACCAAATTTTAGATCAAAGGGTCAAACGATTTGTGAGCTACAGGTGATTTAAAGTCCTGGTCAGACAAACAAACAGCCTGGGTAGTGTATTATATAAGAAGATGTTTTCTGTGTTTAGCAGTAATACAAACACCAAATATGAAGCATGAAATGTTGCTGAAAGTGCAATGTCAAGGAAAGAAAAATTGATGTGGGTTTAAATGTGTAACTATAAGAATGTAAGAATTTTTTAAATGAGACACTTCAGACCTTCAAGGGAATATGATAAAGCAGTAGGTAAACTGTATGAATATCTTACGTATTAAGTTTTACTACTCTTGCTTATCAGACATTCTATGCCATCTACATGACTTCACCTTTCCAGATCAAACAAACTTCTGTATATATTCCTGAGCTCCTAAACAACTTGTGTACTGAGCTGACTGCCAGTCTGTGATTTTGTGACATTATTCCCTTTGTAAGGCTCCATACTGACTCCTGCTGGAGATGAATAACATACTTGTCTATTTACCCTCTAGACTTGCACAGCCCCAGACATTGTTACAACTTATGTAGCACTAGCAAGTGAATAAAGCCTAACCCTTCCTGGGCCTGAGATGCAACTTGTGTTCCTGGAAGTACAATTTGTGTGTAGTGCCACCTACCCTATACTCACTCATGTAGAGCCACAGAGTTCCTAATCTAGCTATAATCAATGTGTCTTTGGGAAATTAAATTGCAATCAGTGTGACCAAATGAAAAAAAACACCCATATAGACAAAGGAGGAACACGCAAACTTCAGACAAGCATTGCAGAGCTACTGGATTTGAATGTTTCTTTATCTGTGGAGAATCAATTTCCTTTGTTCACCTAAAGGAACCATTTAGACATGCCAGTTTGCTAAACAAAATGTCTTGTGACATGGTGGTGCTACAGTATACCAGCCTAATTTAATGAACTTATGTGGTTTATTTTATTGACACAGTTATTAATACTATTACTCCACACTTCCAGACTATTTGATTTAAATCCTGGCCCAGTCCCAATATTTGTGTAGTTTACATGATACAAAGACTCCCAGTATTTTGTCTATGTGGGTGGTATGGTTGCCTCATAGTTGCAGGACACCTTGTAAAATGAGCACTTCATTTACTGTCTGTGCGGAGTTGGCAGATTCTACCTTTGTGTGTTTGGATTTTGCTCCAAGATCTCATATCTTAAAGACCTACTGTATGTGCTAATTGAGTAAGTAAGTAAGTGAGCAATGCTTCCCAACGACCACTGGCTACAGCTACAGCTTTTTGCCAGGGCTGTGAGTGAGTAAGCTGGCATATAATGAATCAGGGTGTTCTGGAAATAGATGGATTAATAGGATGTCCACACAACTACTGAGCTTGTAAAGGTTACCTTTACACAGCCTCAGAGTAGTTGGTTAGTGAGACAAAGTTCAGATTGCCATGCCTTCAGTGTAGAATATTTCTACTTTCTGCCTGCTTCTCATGTGGTTTGTGATTTCCCCCACAACTTAAAATCTGAAACTGTGTGTATGAACAGTACAATGTTGGAATTAAATTTTTGGGTCTCATCCTGCCAGTTAGCATCATATAACTGGATAAATGGTTTAAAAAGTCATTAAAAGCCATGTGTACTTCTTTGTAGCAATAAACACAATGTTTGAAGTTTAAAACTTAATCAACAGCAGAACTGTGGTATATTTATAGCACAGTAATTGGAAATATGATCTCCATTTTCATATACACTAATTTTCAGAGTTTATCATAGGGTTACCAATCTGTAAACCAATTAGGATCCAGAATAAGTGTTAAAAAAATCAAGCAAATGGAAAACATATTACTATTAGTTCTGACAACTAAACAGCAAAAAGTGTAGGTGTTTGTGTGGGAAGCATGACAGATGTGCTAAGAGCGTAAGTGATTAATAGAGCTAAATCAGTCAGAGATGTCT
Source organism: Polypterus senegalus (assembly GCF_016835505.1). Lineage (NCBI taxonomy): Eukaryota > Metazoa > Chordata > Cladistia > Polypteriformes > Polypteridae > Polypterus > Polypterus senegalus. The sequence goes on from NC_053161.1 coordinate 55,208,015, forward strand.
TAGGCTTTGAGAAAGTGCAAGTTATTAGCCATGGTGGTCAGGCAAACCAGAGTTACTTCGCATCTATTATTTATGAATGTGTGGGAGACTTCTTGTTCATCAATCATTCAACTGTATTTCTTTCCCCTGCCAGTGTGTCAGAATGTATTGTATGGAGTGAATAGCTGTGGAAGATGTTGGAATTACACATTTATTTTCAAAATGTATTGGTTAATATTTCTGTCAGGGATGTAGAAGTCATCATTTTTTGGCATTGACAGTTGTAGTTGTAATTATGGAGCGAGTAAGCTACACTGTAAATAGTACTGCATGCACATGTAATTACATTACCATCCATGGGAGAGAAATAGGCTGTCACATATGGATGCTCAGGAATTTTGCAGCTAGCAATTATTTTCTGGCAATTGCTGGTCAAGAAATTTTATTCAGGTAAGAATTTTATTAAAAAATTCTTCTTCATTGCATGAAACTAATTTCATTGTGTGACAGTATAAAAGGTAAGGCAAAAAGATGCAGTTCACAAGAAGGCCACTGCCATTAGCATTTTTTTCCTCTTAAAAGGTGATATTACTTGTTTGCAGTGGTGCTGGCCTTGAAAACTATTACATTAGCTAAAGACTGATTTACTGCAGGACAGAGAGTTAGTGTTACCACTCCACAATACTTTGACTACAGTTGCAGTGCCTTCTGGACAGAATGAACGTTCTCTCTGTGTGATTGGGTGAATGTTCTCAAAGTGCCCATATTTGCTCATCCTGCTCATAATTGTGATTTTAGTTGGACTGACTTGTTTTAGAGTGATTCTATATCAGTGTGCCTATCTAGGTCTGCTTGCTGGCTTGTGAATATTGCTTCCCAAAGCTCCCAAAAAAAAAAACAGGCTCAGAAACTGGCTGCAAAGACCATAATAAATACTTGATATGCATGAGCTGTCAAACATTACATTACTTGGAATTGTGACCACGTGTGGCATCCGCAGTGATGCGGGCTCTGCATTGGTCTGTCGTGATGAAAAAGGAGCTGAGCAGTAAGGCAAAGCTCTCAATTTACCAGTCGATCTACGTTCCTACCCTCACCTATGGTCATGAGCTATGGGTAGTGACCGAAAGAACGAGATTGCGAATACAAGCGGCTGAAATTAGTTTCCTCCGCAGGGTGTCTGGACTTTCCCTTAAAGATAGGGTGAGAAGCTCAGTCATCCAGGAGGGGCTCAGAGTAGAGCCGGTACCGTAGTTTATTTCTACAGATATGTCTATCGATTGGTGCTTTATTGTAAGTCGTAACATTAAACTTATAACGTTATACCATGTCATCATTTAACATGTTGTATTTAGAAGTCGTCTATCAAATTTATGGAAATGTTAACATTTCTCAATTTATTCTATATGTACAAGATTAAAAGTCACACATGCAAAATATACAACTTATAAAATGTTGACAGTAAATACCTATGCAGTAAACTGTAATAAATGCATTAATGTAGTAAGGCTAAGAAAAGCATACATATTACTGAAATACAGTAACACCTCAAACTTCAACACTAGGTAGGACAGATCGACGAACAGTTGGTAAGCTTCGAGAAAAGTTGCATAATTTTGGTCTGCGCATGCGTAGTATCAGTGAGTAGATCATTTCGATGGGTAGGATGTTTCGTTAGAACACCGGTGCTCCTCCGCATCAAGGGGAGTCAGATGAGGTGGCTCGGGCATCTGATCAGGATGCCTCCTGGACACCTCCCTGGCCAGGTATTCCGGGCACGTCCAACCAGGAGGAGGCCCCAGGGAAGACTCAGAACACATTGGAGGGACTATGTCACCCGGCTGCCCTGGGAAGTCCTTGGGATTCCCCCGGAAGAGCTAGAAGAAGTGGCCGAAGAGAGAGAAGTCTGGGCATCTCTGCTCAAGCTGCTGTCCCCGTGACCCGACCACGGATAAGCGTAAGAGGATGGATGGATGTATGGATTTGTGACCACAGTGTGCCCAAAAGTGTCCATTCAACAGTGCCTCTTATATTGTGTGGCCACAAGAATAAACAAGTAAAGACAGGATAGAAAAGCCAAATGTCTTCTTCCTGTTTGCAGGTATACACAAATATCTATACATACACTGGAAAGATATTACAGCTTCAGAATTGTGAGAATAATAAAGAAATCCAGACTAAGGAAGAAGAATTAGTGATATCAACCAAAATTGTTTGATTATCAAATAGCTACATTATATTAAACTCATTAACATTATGAAGAAAAATAAATACCTCCTATCCTGTGAATGTTCTGCATTTAAAATACTGGCAGACGTTCAGCTTATCCAAGAAAAGGAGAATACTGTACCATTTTTAATGGGGGTAACCTAAAATACTTCTGGGTTTTCCTCTCTAAAGTACGAAAAAGAATAACAAAAGTATATAATTGTTAGTGTTTTCTTAGGTAAAGAAAAAGCTACAAATTTATACTAATAAAAGGCAAAGCCCTCACTGACTGACTGACTCACTCACTCACTGACTCACTGACTCATCACTAATTCTCCAACTTCCTGTGTAGGTGAAAGGCTGAAATTTGGCAGGCTGATTCCTTACAGCTTACTTACAAAAATTAGGCAGGTTTCATTTCGAAATTCTACGCACAACGGTCATAACTGGAACCTACTTACTGTCATATATACGGCCATAGCCTGCAGCTCGGTCGCCGTGTAAGGCGGAGTTGCGTCCCTCATCGTCACGCCTCCCACGTAATTGCCTGCCCATATAAGGTAAATATTCGCGGGTGAAGGACTATGCTTAGCATATTCATAAGTGCAGCTACTGCGGAAACCCTCCCTCAGCGAAAGTGCAAGAGAAACTTTTAAGTGCCGGGTCTGAGCTAAAATTAAAAAAAGCTGTGGACATCGCAAGATCACACGAGACTTATTAAATAATTCGAAATAGTCTGTCCACTTCCTTTCATATCTTTTCCAATGGTTGTGCTGCTTCCAGACATATATTTTTGTATTAAAGTGTTTAACCAATCACATTTCAGCCATCATTTGTTGCCAGGCAGAGAGGCCTTCACAATCCGTTCTGCAGGCACTCTAACACAGAATAAATGTCGATTAAACTGTTGATTCAACCAATCAGATTTTGAGTTGGTGTCAGTATGGCCCTCTAGCAGGCGTACGGCAATGTCACAGTATTCAGACCCCCTGATTGGATAGAAGCCGATATGAGGAACTCTACGAGGCCACTGAACACACCGCAGGTGCTCTGAGCGCAAGATCCTCCCGCGAACTAACGCCAACTCCATGGCAGGATTCTGGACAATATTATTTGCCAGACACAGACCACGAAACCACGAAAAACTGATGTTTGTCACACTCCTCAACTCCCAGAAGTTTCAGGAATACAAGAAAAATTTCCCGCATTGCAGCCTTCTCCAGTTTAACACAAGACCAATGGAGCGCTTTTTGCTCTGTCTCAGCTAAAAACAGAACTGACTGTAATGTATGCCATGGATGATTTTGCAGGAAAATCTCCCACTGATCTCCTTGACTTCTTTCATCAGAAAAATCTGAATGAGAGCATGGGGCAGCTGTACACATTGGTATATTTGGCGGTGACCATTCCCGTGTGCACTGCTTCTGTAGAGCGGACATTTTCAGCCCTAAAGCGAATTAAAACTTATGCCAGAAATACGACAGGGCAGGTTCGACTTTCAGCATTAGCTTCGATGGCGATAGAAAGGGACTTTTTGATGGAACTGAAGCGCAAGGATAATCTGTACGACAGAGTAATTGAACTGTTTTTGAGGAAAGAGAGGAAGATGGATTTTGTTTACAAATAATCTGAATTTTTAGTGAGTAAAATGTTGAGATTTTCCTAAATAATATTGCAAGTATATGAGTTATTATTATTGATGTTTTTTTATGTGTCACGGGTGAAGCTGCAGTAGAAAGGAACTTGTTCACCCCTGGTTTGTCTATTCAATAAAGGCATTTATTGTGGCTACAGGAGTTATCTATCTGCGATGCAGCGGCTCTTTATACTGTATTTCTGCATATTAAGATGGTTTTTATAACCATAAATTAGTTTTTGAGGGGCGGGTTGATTCAGACATAGCACTACTAAAGGCCTAGGTGTGAAATGCACAGTCTGCCACTGGACCAGATGATAAGTAAATTTGATGAACATTACAACCCGAAAATAAACGAAACTGTAGAGAGGTTCAGATTATACTTCTCCCAGTGCGTCTCTCTAAATCCTCTGTGTGGGAACATTATCATAAGGCTTAACAATCTTATTTTTACACCTTCTGCATGCACCCAACCGTCCTTATTACAAAGTCTTCCTTGCTTTACCGCTGGCTGCTTCTTTCCATTCACCTTCCTAGCTCTTTATTTAAACACTTTTCCTTCTCACTTTTCCGCTCCTTCGCTATTTTCTCCATTTTCGTTCAAAATACGCGCCTCCTTGCCTTTTTACAGTCAGCTCCCCTTACGTTACACCATGGTACGTTTAGCACAAGTTAATACCGGGAATGCCTGTTAAACATCTTACATTCACGAGTAGCGATTTTCGTAGTGAACACTTCGATGAATGAAACCTGTTATCTTTACAACGGTTGACAAACATGGAATGTAACTTGAACACAACACATCCTCCAAATATGAACCTGATTAAAAGAAATAATGATAATCAAATCTTTGATGACAGCAACACTCATAACATTGACAAAACAGTTACATTGACAATCAGGTTATGTTGTTTTTAAAATGTTTCCTTTTCTTTTTCATTAATTCTTTAACACACTACTTCTGCGCTGCGAAGCACGGGTATTTTGCTATTACTTAAATAAACCATTTGGCGCATGGCAGTATGTGTAGGCAGATTGTTTTTGTAATATTCTCACACATTTTGCGTCACTTTGCACAGCGCAACAGGTGACAAATCGTGGCGCTTAAGGAGGGTGACGTCACGCACACATGCGTAGTTTTTGTCCCTGCCGGAGGGAACGTGTCTCTTTTTCCGGATTTTCGCTGCTTGCTCTTTGTCGCTCACCAGGTGCAAAAATATTTTGAATTGTTGGTGTATGATTTGCTTTTGTTGGCTGAAGAGAAGAAAATACAAACAAAGGTTAGCATTTATTAAACACCAAAGTTCATTGAAACGTTTGCTTGATTGAATAAGTTGTATAACGTGCACTATGTAATATATTCAGACTACATTCAGTATAAAGCAGCCATTGAAAACACGATTAAAAAAAAGACAACCACATCTAACATAATGCAATTCCATTTTTTCTGCATATTATTTTTTAATTTAACACATGTTCAGAACACTCACACTATTATTAAATACATTAACAGTAAATTATTAAACCATTCTGCAAAAGCTGAGTTACATTCAGGTCATGATTTTGAATCCATTATTGAGAGAGACTTTGAAGTAAGTAATGCGTTTAGTTCTGGTCACTGTGCATCAAGGACCGTTTCAAAATGATAGTGATTGAATATTTTGTCAACTAAGTCTAGCTGATCACTGCAGTGCCAGAGAAGTGTGCACAATGCTGAAACCTTGTGTCTCTAAATCAGAAATGAGATGAGAAATTAGTCTTCAAAAATCAGCGCCACCGTGCATATATAAAAGATTTTCAAATTGTAAATAATGTTGAAGAGCATCTCCAATAAAATTCCTTTCAGGAATACTGGTCAAGTACTTGTTTTGAAGGGCTTTAGGTCATGCTAAAACCAGCTGAGAGATCCTGTAGTGGACATTATGCGCACACATTCTCAGATTCATTTTAATGTAATCCAGGGTTAGCAGGTAACAGCAATCTGTAGACAGAGCAGCAGTTCATTGCAGAGCTCAATCGTAATTGCTTAAGTTGATTAGCTGAGCCCTTATGTTTCTGGGTTTGTGAGAGAAAACTAGAGTACCTGAATTCAATGCAGGCACAGGGCTATATTGCAGACTTCAAACAGACAATAATAATAATAATAATACATTTTATTTATATAACACCATTCCCATGCTCAAGGTGCTTCAGAGTCTCAGAAAGAAGCAGCAGATATATGTAACATTGGATACAAATATTTCCTGAATAGAGCACTAAAACAGAAGCGGGATAATCAAAGGCATTAAATAGAATAAAAAAACAACAAACCCGAGTAAAATAATAAATTCAATACTAAAAGACAGGCCTAACAAATAACATCATTTGTGATATAACACACATACAAAAATTATTCTGAGCATCTGGACAGAGAGGAAGACTGAAAGAGGAGGTAGAATGTCAGGTTAAGTTAAACTCCTTCTTGAACAGATGAGTTTTAAGTTGGTTTATTTTTTTTTAAGAGTAAATTGAGTGAACTGATCTAATTAATTTAGGGAGATCATTCCAACGTTTGGGGGGTTTAGAGCTGAGGGCCCTGTCACCCATGTAGTGCAGGTTAATGTGGAGCACAACAAGATTGCCAGAATATGAGGATCTTATTAGATGAATAGGAGCAGAGTGATGGAGAAGGTCACTGATGTACTGTGGTGCAGGGCCAATTAAAGCTTTCTAGGTTATTATAGAATTGTACATTCGATCCTGTAAGACGCAGGGAGCCAGTGAAGGTGAAGCAGGATGGGTGTGATGTGCTCGCTGTTGCTGGAAGTGACACCTTGCAGTAGGGAGTTACTTTGTACAATAATCAATGCAAGATGTAATAAAGGCATGGACAAGTTTCTCAGCATTAGAAAAGGAGAGAAACGATCAAACACGGGATTTGTTCAATGGGATTTGAACCTGGGAAGTTGGTCCTGTGACGTAGCAGTAATAACTAATGAGCTGCCAGGTTAATAGATATTGATATAATGCATTATATAATGAAAGACTTATAAGGATAAAAAACAAGTTGGACTTGTAGACACTATACACCAACTGAATACTTTGGTTGTCCCTACAAAATATACACGCCACCTTTCCCCACCAAGTGACCTGACCAGAAGTCTATCAAATATGAGCTACCCTTTAAAATGTAGAACCCATAATGAACAGTTTGCCAAAACCTTCACCAGAGTAGATCTGGAAAGGAAAAAATATTTTTATAGGACACTTTTCTGGAAAATTTTTGAAAGAGTTGACCGAAATGCTGTTTTCATACAAAGAGATTTGAGAAGTGTATTCCCAGAAAAGTAATCATTTCAGAATTCAAAAATTAAAAATGCCCTAATTGTTCATTTATTTTTATTATAAGAGAAAGAAAAATTCAGTGTGTTTTAATTAATGTCAGTTACACACAGGTGACTAAACTGTAAAAATATTTAATTTCTAATGTAGTTGGTTTTGTGTCTCATGCAGGTGCTCACGTTTTCAGCATCATGTGGACGGAAACGGCCATCTTTTACTAGGATAAGGCAGTTACCAGGGATTGACAATTTGGAAAGCGTGCCACCAAAACAGCACTTGGCTCTGGGCAGTCCAACGGGGGATCTTCATGAATGAGTTGAATGAACAGACTGGCGCCCTGTCCAGAGATTGTTTCTAGCTTGTTTTACTATCATATATATGTGAGGAAAGAAAAGGGAAATCTATCTATCTATCTATCTATCTATCTATCTATCTATCTATCTATCTATCTATCTATCTAAATAAAATGGTTTATTAGCATAAGTTTTTGCTACAATAATCACAAAAGTAAGTTTATTTTAGTTTATAATTAAGATTCAATGCTTACAGCAAAGCCTGCTGATATCAATCTATTGGCATACAGTAAATTATTTATGCATAATTTGCTTTTGCTTGACTAGTTTAAACTGATGATTGATGTTCTTCCCAGAGGACATTAACTTTAAGCTAAAGCAGGAATGACAACTATGATTTACAGAGGTTCTTTTTTTTTCCCCCTGTCTTGAAAAAGGCTGTTTTCCATCAAACATAGCCTTGGTTGTGTTGAACAGTATTTTTTAATATAAATTCTTGGTGGATATACATTCTGTCAGGACTATCCAATAGTAATAGGAAATAATTGCCCAAATTTACTGAAAAATAGTTTTCCTGTGTTGTTAGTTTTCTCCCCCCAGCTTTTTGATGATATTCTGTATAGAAGCCCATTTGCCTCAGTGTGATAAGGTTACTTAACTGTTAACAAGTTGTATACAGGGTATACTGTAGAACTTCTTTTGATAATGACCGAGCAGTTGCGGAAAGATAACAGAAGAGGAGATCAGACAGGAAGGGGACAGTTCACATTGCTAAGGGAACATTAATAATTGAAGATGACTATGCCCTGTACATTAGTTATGTCAGTGTCAAGACATTTAAAAGAATCCATTTGAGGAACAGAAGAAGTGAACATGAGCTGTTGGCAGGGGTGATTTAAGGGGATTAGGTTAGATTGATTCCAATTAATCTTTCACTGTGATACAGGTTCATAAGAGTTAAATAACTTAAAGGTTGTGAAGCAAATCAGATTGAGAATTGCTATAGTAAAAGTTAATTGTCCTTACCATGCAATGAGATAAGATTTCACGTCTGATCTGTGACTAGAAGAGGGGATAGTGAACAACCTTATGTGGCTAATGTACTGTACAGATTCAGAAGGAACGGAATGAGTCAGAATTAATAAGAATAATTGCTGGCAGGGAAAAGTTAGAAGGCTTTAATAATATTTGGAAGATTCTTAATTCAAACCCAGTTAGATCCAGGACATTCCATTGTTTAGTATAACTTTCTTGCGTTATTCCTCCTTGAACATTTTTTCCATCACTTTTTCTTAAAAATAGGCAAGCTTAAGTTTTAAATGGTAGCCTTCTTTTAATGTACATTGGCATTTCTTAATGAAGTTTACCGGTGAGCTGTATTGGTTTGGTAGCTGTGATGTGTCATCCAAGCTGTGTGTCACTGATAGCTTCCCATGGAGCTGGCCTAGGAGGATTGTTTTATTAGCTTTCTCTGTTATTCATCTAGTGATAAGAAACTGTGCGGACTCTAGCTGTCACCTTTAATTACCTAAAACAGTGTTCAGTGTGGGAGGATTCTGAACTGCAATTTACCCCCTGTTATCTAGTCAAAATGTCAGGAATAAATATGCCTCAGGTGCTGACACTTGAAAACTATTATATTTCTTGAGAGGCTTGTTTTTATCTTATCCATTCATCCATTCTCACTTTCCATCCTAGAATTCTCACCAAATCATGCATACACAAATAATTTCATCTTATGCTATCGCTAGTTAGATAGGAAATCGATGATGGGAATAAAGGGAAAGACTGCAAGAGCGACAATTAGTGGCTTGTACTTACACGTTTATAATGTGGACTAAGGTTGCTCACAATAGAACAAAGCTACCACAATAAAGTGTAAGTGAAACATATAACAGAAGGGGTAAAAGTTAAAGACAACCTTTGAAATAAAGCATCTGCTAAAAACTGGGAAAGCAACTCTGCAGCTGAAACACTTTTATTCATGAAGAGCTTTGAATAATTGGTACTTTTCAAGCTGCCAGAGGAGGCTTGTGGGCAGAGTGATGATATTATTCCCCTGTCAGTATGCTATCGTCTATCTAGACAACCTCAACTCTTATCCAAGACTGCTTTTGATGAACTTCCTCTGGTGTTTTGTAACGTACCACAGTCTCACCTAATTGGTCTGAGTGCTGAGAAAGAATAAGAGCGCACAACTAATTTGTCAGAATCAGATATTGCAGGGCTAAAAGTAACCTCCTTTGCTGTTCCACTAGAACCATTTTTGCAGGCACACTATAGGGCTAGATCTTCTCGTCATTATTAATTATCTTGGTCCTCAATGAGTGTGAAAGTCTACATTTGGAACGGCTTCTCTTTAAGTCTTCTGTCGGACAAATGATGGCAAACACGATTCAGAAAAGTTGTCGCAGGCTGTGGTGGACACTTGATTAGAGTGTTGTATGAGGAAATAGTTGAATCTCAGCAGCTCTAAAGCCAAGAACATGCTGATCAATTTTATATCCATCCATTTTCTGCTGCTTATCTAGGTCTGGATTGTAGTGGCAACAGTCTAAGCAATGATGCCCAGACATCCCTACTCCCACCATCTCCTCCACATCATCCTGATGAATACTGAGGCATGCTCAGGCCAACCAAAAGATATCAATTCTCCAGCGTGTCCAGAGTCATTGATTTTCATCATCAGCAAATGCCAATTTCATTACTGTTGATAGAAGGTCAGTTTATACAACCACTACAGTATATACTTAAAAACCAGAGGTGGGGAAAACAAGTTGATACATCAGACTACTGCAAAAATTTTCTAAACTTCATATGTGAGTTTTGCTTTTCCGTATCTTGTGTAAATATGCAAATCTGTGCAGCAGTGCCACTAATTGTATAACACCATCTATGGGAATGTAGAAGCAGTGTGCCTTATTTTTACTTGTAATATTTGTACGTTTTTGCAGCTGCTGAACTATAAACTCTTATAATCTGCCTGATTTACTAAAAACTTAGTAGGCCACATGCTTTAGTGAGGTCTACTAATTAAGATATAGCCTTACCAAAAAAATCTAGCAGCAGGGTTTTAGGTCCAAAAACAATTACATTCAGAAGCCCAATTTATTCACAAAGTCTTTCATTAAAAAATAGTCAAAAAAGGAAAGCCCAACCAATGCGATCCAAATCAAATGTAACCAATTTCAGGATTAAATAACAAATGTCAGTCAATAAAAGCAAAAGTTCAAAACCTGGAAAATCACTTACACAGAACAACCATCATCACTGAAGTTGAAGCTAATGTGGAGGTAACCAGTTCATTGGCTGCTGCCTCTTAAATAGCTCTGGGGTGGTCCCAAGCTTCATTGTCAGGTGGCCCTATAACCCCTTCAATCAATATACAAGTTATATAACTTAAAAGAGAATTATTAACACAACACAATAAGTAAAGATAAGTATTTATATAATAATATTTAACAAGGTCAAAACATAATCAATAAATATATGTGCAAACAATGTTCTAAAAACAAAGTGAAGAATGCTTAAAATGAAAAAGAAGGATTAAAACCCTCACTACACTGTAACACAAACATAAGTGTCACTCCTCAGGCAGGGTTCCTCTCCTGGCTGGGGTTCAAATTCATGCTTTATGTCTCTTTTGCTTCTTTCATTTATGTTGAATATATGCATGCTTCTTTATTTTTGGTTATGTCTATGTATATAAGCTGAATTTATTATGTTCCATGTATTTTGTTACTGGTCTACCAAGAGGTAGAACCCTTGCCAGTCACAACCAGGAACTGCCCTCAAGCCTTAGAAATCCAGTGGATCTTCCGCAGTTCCTGGTGCTTTATTGTGAATGCACTCTGGAGTTGGGAGTTGCAGTATTTGTGTTTTGCTGTGCTTATGCCATTTGTATTTATGGTTTATGGATTCCCTTTCCTTCTTCTGGACATTGTGAACTTTTGCTTGCTACCGTATTCAGAAAGCCTTAACCACATTTTTAGGCCTGCACAGGGCGGAAACCTGCTATTTGACTTTGGAGGTAAGCTGCCAGGGGTGAGGCCTATTGTAGGAAGTCATCCAGCTTTTCTGTGGTTTTTGAGACCTGCTCACCTTTTTAGTCTTCCTTGTGGCAGTAATCATGACAACTTTTATTTGGTTATTGTGCCTTATTAAATGTAATACCAGGCTTTTCATGCATATTTGATGAAATTTATACAGACTTTTACTATATGTTCTAGATATTTATTACATGAGTTGTGTGAAGTTCCCCTATTACAGTACATCTTTGCAAGAACTTGCTAATTGATAAAAGGACTGGGTACTCCTGTAATGTGTTGGTCATTTAGTATGGACATTGCAGCTGTATTCTTGGAGTACATTTATGTGGTGAAGTGATTTGTAGTATATGTTGATAAATATTGTATGTCTTTATTTGTAAACTATTTGTAAACAACTCCAGACATTAGGACTGACCCAAGATGAGGAATTTATGGTGAGGGTTGTGGAGCATCAGACCAGCTTGGCAAGAGTAACTGTGTTCGGAGTTACACAAGCCTATATGTTGTTCCCTGCAGGAAGGCCATCACTGACTAAACAAAGCAACTGGGGAATGAGTTGTATCTGAGCAGTTTCATTGGTAGATTGCCCAGGAAGGGATAGATAAACTAATTCTATTAGTCTAAAGTATGGCTGTTTATGATTGGAGGCCATTCTGTACCATGACGTCACCTTGCCTTTACCATCTGTCACCATCTGGCGATGAAGAGAAGACCATGATGAAGACAACCCTCATTACACTGCCTCGGCATTCATATTGAGACAGGTATGTGGCTTGTTTCAGTACTCCACTCAAAGGCCATGAGAGCCGCCTATGGATGCAAGATACACTATGTCACACACGTGCGATTAGGAGGCAGTCAGAAAGCCTAAAGGTGAGTGAAACATCGCGAGATGAAGGGTTGTCACGTGGTACTTACTGGAATCTCTTCTCTCCGCAGAAAAGCTGAGGAAAATTAATCATCAACATTTCCAGCTTCCAAAATGGCCACCACAATATTACTTCCGGTCGCATGAACTGACATCACTTCCAACGCTTCAAAAAAGACATCACTTCCGGTTTTCATCAAACGGCGTTGTTTCTGCTTCCTGTTGCCACATCACTTCCTGCCAACCATTTCTTATTCCCATAATACATTTCTGTATAAAAACGCCATTTTGACTGATAAACTTTGTTCAATTGTTACCTCTTTGGTTCATTTTGATCATTTATTTTGCTACTTTGTCCGCAGGACAATATACAGGGACGGACCCCAACACTTTGTTTATATGAAACGTTTTCTTATTTTGGGAAAATCTGCACAATTGGCGTAGTCGGCAGGATTCACTTTTTTGAAAGATGTCTGAAGAGCAGGACCTCAATGCGATCCTTAACACGATCATGGGCGATCTCAACACCCTGAAGATCCAGATGGGCGAAACCCGGACTCAATTAGCAGAGTCTACGGCTCGTGCAAACGCATCTGTACTGACAGAGGCAGCTCGGTCATTACCTACTCAGTTAACCAACCTGACAGAGGATGATGACGTCGAAACCTATTTTTTGGTATTCGAGCATAATGCTAAGTGGAATGCATGGCCGAGGTCGGAGTGGGCGTAACTAATGGCCCCCTACCTGAAGGGACCGGCGCAGAGGGTCTATTACGATTTAACTAAGGAGCAGGCTGCTGATTATGATGCTCTCAAAAGTGAGGTGTTTAAGCGCTACGGTACATCTCCGGAGCAGCAGACGAGGGAATGGAGGGAGTGGCAGTTCGATCCTGATCGGCCGCTAAGAACCCAAGCTTTCGAGGCTTGGAACAAAGTTTGTCGCTGGCTACGGCCCAACATAAACAACTCCCATAAAATGGGTGAGTTACTGGCCTGCAAAACATTCGTACATGCTCTCCCTGATCATATTGCCCAGCAAGTCCGGAAACAACCATATGACAACATGGACACCTTAATCAAAATAGCAGAGCATCATTGGGCGGCTTGCAAATCAGGGCGATTGGAACGGTTCTCTCGCCATAATCAACCAGTATGTGGGACAGCTCCTGAGCCACCCCAACAAGCTCCTGAGCCTGTCGTCTGTAAAAGAGATAAACCGTTCCACCTTCCCTGCTATTTCAAGTGTGCGAAGATGGGATACCTGTCACCTAATTGCCCCTGTGAACCCATGGACTGCTCACTGGTGAAGGGAGAAAGGTATTGTGCCACTGTGATTGACCCTTTGTCTCTTCCATATACAGGTGCAGTTATTATAAATGGCAGAAAGGTAAGGGCAATGTTCGATTCCGGGAATAACATTTCTATTGTTGCTTCCGTTTTGTTTTACCGCAACAATGGCTTAGAATAAAAACCAGCCTTAAATGTATACACGGAGATAACCGGAACTATAAAACAGCTAAATGTGTGGTCGCGGTAGATTACAATACCACAAGACTGACCATGGCTGTATTACCAGATCCTCCGTTTACAGTCATATTAGGAAGGGATTGGAATGATATTAATAGCGGTAAAAACATAACTGCTCCTGAGAAAAGATTAGGTTTAATAATGGAGAATACGGCTCCAACTGCCTACACGCCGTCTACAACTGTTGCTAGAGCCCATACAGGTACTTAATGTGAAGACGTTGATGTCCCATCATCCTCTGCTGGAACTAGTACAGTTAACGTAGAGAACGTGGTGGCAGAAGCCCCTCCCATTGTGGTCAATAGAGATCCTATACAAGAATTAACAGGCCAATTTTTATTGACTCCCTCATCATTTAAAAGAGAACGATGATTCCTTAAAATTTGCGAGAAATGCAATATTATCCACCGATGGTTATACAACATTAGATCCCATGCCACCGATGCCTTTCTTTGTAATACAAAATGAATTATTTTATAGAGTGGCAGAACACGGGGGAGAAGTGTGAGTATTATTGCTAATACCCCATACTTTTTGACAAGTATGTGAATTAGCACATCCTCACCTTCTGGGAGCCCATTTAGGCTCCAAAAAAACATTGGAGAGAATTAAGCTCCAATTCTATTGACCAGGAATTAATGAGGAGGTTTGATGTTTTTGTGCTTCATGTCCCAAATGCCAATTACTTCAGATTCCTAGAAGGGACCGAGCTCCTCTCGGTCCATTACCCCTTATTGATATTTCATTTGAACGAGTCGGTATTGATCTCGTGGGACCATTGGAGCCCTCATTAAAAGGCTTTAAATATATTTTAGTCTTAGTAGATTATGCCACTCGATTTCCCAAAGCTATTCCCTTGCACTCAGCTACTTCAAAAAATATCGCACCGGAATTAGTAGGGATATTCGCTTGTGTGGGGATCCCCAAAGAAGTTCTAACGGACCAAGGTCTCCCTACATTTTGGAGATGTTCAGGGAAGTAGCTAAATTACTCAAAATAAAACATCTAAAAACATCGATCTATCATCCCCAAAAGGATGGGTTGGTAGAACGATTCAATCAAACTTTAAACCAGATGTTACGCAAGGTAGTTAACGAGGATGGGAGAAACTGGGATCAGTTGCTTCCTCTGGTCTTGTTTGCATATCGGGAAGTCCCTCGGGCCTCTACTGGGTTTTCCTCTTTTGAGCTTTTATATGGAAGACAGCCCCATGGGCTATTGCATATGTTAAAAGAAGGTTGGGAAGAAGAGGTCCTTCCTACCTCAAACGTATTGGAATGTATCGCACAATTACGCAATAGATTAGAAAAACTCTGACGTATTTTAAAAGAAAACTTGGAAAAAGCTCAAGCAGTGCATTACAGATATTACAACAGAAACACCACCATTCGGGAATTTGTCCCAGGTGATCGTGTAATGGTTCTTGTTCCAACTTCGCACTCTAAATTATTGGCCCATTGGCAAGGCCCGTATGAAGTTAAGGAAAGAAAAGGACTCGTTGACTATTTGATTAACCAACCAAATCATTGACAGAGTGAACGAGTATATCATATAAATTTGCTGAAACGGTGGAAGGATAGGGAAATTTATCCCTCCTCCAGACAGCCTCGTTCCCTTTTTATGTCTCATTCACACCTTAATTTCGGAGATAATTTGACCCCCGAACAATGATAGGACCTAGAAATGGCTATCTTGTCTATACCAGAAGTTGTAAATGAGATTCCAGGACGAACTGCCCTGAATGAGCATGATATCATTACAGACCTGGGGGTAATTGTCATGGAAAGACCCTATAGACTCCTAGAGGCAAAGAAGGTGGAAGTAGAGTTGGAAGTGAGACGAATACTAGAATTGGGGGTTATTGAAGAAGTTAGCCCCTGGTCTAGTCCAATTGTCTTAGTTCCTAAACCTTTTGGCTCATGGAGGTTTTGTAAGCTTAATCAGGTCTCTAAGTTTGACACGTACCCCATGCTGCATATAGACGATCTACTCGACCGGCTTGGGAGCGTGCAGGTTTTAACTACTCTTGACATGACCAAAGGGTATTGGCAAATTCCCTTAACGGCCTCCGCAAAAGAAAAAAACACTTTTAGTGGCAATACAGGGTTCTTCCATTTGGGTTGCACGTGGCACCAGCAACCTTCCAACATATGGTCGATACACTGCTACGGCCCCACAATTCATATAGTGCCGCTTACCTAGATGATGTTGTCATTTACTCCGGCACATGGAAAGAACATGTAATGCAGGTTACCGCACTGCTTTCTACACTAGAGTTAGCAGGACTTCGTATTAATCCCAAGAAATGTTTCTTTGGATTAAATGAAGCCAAATATTTGGGCTACCTGGTGGGCAAAGGTACTGTCAAACCCCAATGTTCTAAAATCAATGCCATCATTAATTGGCCCCATCCGATGACTAAGGGTTAATATCGTCGTTTTGTACCGCATTTCTCTGAAATTGCTACGCCTTTATCTAATTTGACAAAGAAAAGAGCACCTTTAAAAGTAGTATGGGATGATTTGGCAGATAAGGCATTCAGTGACTTAAAACTGTCCCTTACGTCAACACCTGTTTTAAAATCACCTGATTTTTCTTCCTCCTTTATTTTCCAGACTGATGCATCGGACACAGGATTAGGTGCCGTGTTGAGCCAATGTGTTGATGGTGCTGAACACCCCATTATGTACCTCAGCCGGAAACAGCTGGACCGGGAGACCAAGTATGCCGCAGTGGAGCAAGAAGCCTTGGGGATTAAATGGGCTATCACACAGTTAAAGTACTACCTACTGGGTTGGGAGTTTACTCAGGTGACTGACCACGCCGTTTTGCAGTGGATTTCACTTCACTGTGAGTCTAATCCCCGTGTCTCTAGGTGGTTTTTAGACCTTCAACCTTATCATTTTAGTGTTGTTTATCGTAAAGGTTCCTTGCAGGCCAACGCGGATGCTCTCTCCCGAGCTCATGACCTTTCGGTGCAAGTCGCCCGACCTGATGGGTCTGGGCTGAGGGGGGGAGTCATGTCACACACGTGCGATTAGGAGGCAGTCAGAAAGCCTAAAGGTGAGTGAAACATCGCAAGATGAAGGGTTGTCATGTGGTACTTACCGGAATCTCTTCTCTCCATAGAAAAGCCGGGGAAAATTAATCATCAACATTTCCAGCTTCCAAAATGGCCACCACAATATCACTTCCGGTCACATGAACTGACATGACTTCCGACACTTCAAAAAAGACATCACTTCCGGTTTTCATCAAACAACGTTGTTTCTGCTTTCTGTTGCCACATCACTTCCTGCCAACCATTTCTTATTCCCATAATACATTTCTGTATAAAAACGCCATTTTGACTGATAAACTTTGTCAACTGTTACCTCTTTGGTTAATTTTCATCATTTATTTTGCTACTTTGTCCACAGGACAATATACGGGTACAGTCCCCAACACTTTGTTTGTGTGAAACGTTTTCTTATTTTGGGAAAATCTCCACAACTACTACTTAGGGTGCAAGGTTGTGGTTTGCCAAATATTCAAATAGTCTCTAGCTTCCTTAATATTTTTGGGCATTTTCATCATTAATACATAGTTAAATGTGTAGCATAAGTCCTGCCTGATCCTTTATTCTGTCTAATTGTCTAAGGTTACATATGTAGAAGGGAAGGAGGTAATAGTGCTATCTGATTACAGAGTGGTAACTGTATAGGGTTTTTGACAATTTATTAAGGTCTACACAATAAAGACCACAAAAGGGGAAAATAGGGTCACTATAAGACCTTACACAACAAAACCCTTTATCTTAAAGACTAGAGACCAGGCCCCCCTCTCCTTTTTTTAAATTGGACAATCTATGGGAGCTGTGACTGGAATATATACTAATAAAAGGCAAAGCCCTCACTGACTCACTCACTCACTCACTCACTGACTCATCACTAATTCTCCAACTTCCCGTGTAGATAGAAGGCTGAAATTTGGTAGGCTCATTCCTTACAGCTTACTTACAAAAGTTACGCAGGTTTCATTTCAAAATTCTACGAGTAATGGTCATAACTGAATCCTACTTACATACAAATATACGGCTATAGCCTGCAGCGTTGTGTCCTCCATCACCACACCTCCCACGTAGTTGGCTGCCTGCCCATATAAGGCCACCCTTCAGCAGCAATCCAATAGACATGCTGCCGCTAAATATTCGCAGGCAATCCATTTTCCAACCCGCTGAATCCGAACACAGGGTCACGGGGGTCTGCTGGAGCCAATCCAAGCCAACACAGGGCGCAAGGCAAGAACCAATCCCGGGCAGAGTGCCAACCCACCGCAGGACACACACAAACACCAAGCACACACTAGGCCAATTTAGAATTGCCAATCCACCTAACCTGCATGTCTTTGGGCTGTGGGAGGAAACCGGAGCGCCCAGAGGAAGCCCACGCAGACACGGGTAGAACATGCAAACTCCACTCAGGGAGGACCCGGGAAGCAAACCCAGGTCTCCTAACTGCGAGGCAGCAGCGCTACCACTGCGCCACCTTGCCGGCAAATTAAAAAGTTAATTCCAGGAATGCCTGTTAAACATCTTAGATTCACAAGTAGCGATTTGGGTGGTGAGATGTCTATCAAGGTGATCACTGTAATATTTATATGTCATTGAAATGTATTATTATCAGGCATGGTTTAGGCACCTATGTCATCAGGAAGGCACCAGAAAAAGGGACCTTAAGGTTACTATTATAGAAGTTAATTTAGAGCACAGATGCCGTGAATGACGAGCTGTAATAGATAAAGTTCCCCTGCATACTTTAAAAGAAAGTCTTGCCACAATTTCATTTTTCACTATTTGTGAAAACAAGACATGGTGTCAGAATAGAGGACAGTCATGGATTTTGTTGGGAGTTCCCTCGCCACAAAATGACTGGGATTCTCTTGACCTGCAGGGAGAATGGAAAAAGTTCCGACAGCATGTGGAGCTGATGTTTTCTGGCCCGCTAAAAGGCAAAGACGAGAGTGAGAAATGCAGCTACCTGATTCCTATGGACTGGGGAAAAAGGAAGAGACATTTTTAACACATGGACTCTCACCCAGGAGGAAGCCAAGGTACTGAAAACTTATGACCATTTTGTGGCATTTGTCATGCCTAAGACGAATACGACATTTTTAACACACTACTTCTCTGCTGCAAAGCACGGGTATTTTGCTAGTGTAATATATTTGCAGAAATCCAGACTTTTATTGAAATACATGTGATGAGTCTCACCAAACAGATGTTCTCTAGATACAATCCTGGAACCTGGCCAGGACACGTACAGTATATCTAATGTACTTTGTTCTGTCTCTTTTTTTGTGCCAGAGTCATGTTATGGCCTGTTTTCTTGTATATTTATAGCGGCTCTCTGCACAGAGGATGAGTACTATATATTATGTACCAAATCTGTACATATTTGAGCTTGTGACTGTACTCCATGGGTTCAAAACAGTGTCAGCCAGAAAGGAAGGAAAAAAGGATCAGGAGATTAATTTTAACCAGAAATATTAGTGAGAGTTGAAATGTTACTCTAAAAAGTTTTAGCAAAAGTCAGTAAAACAAAAACATTTAAGGGAAAATAATCAGCTTACTATTTGGTGTGTATCCACAATTTTGGACAAAGTGTGTTCCACGATGCCGTCCTTTATATGGTCACAGAGGTAATATCATCATGTATGACATCTCTGACTATGCTGCCTAGCAACTGACCATTATAGCAATGGCTCAACAGAATGGGAGTGGCCATTAAAAAGTAAAATGGCAACTCAAAGTGTATAAAACCAAACATGAATAAAAATATAACCTTCTTCAAAACTAATTACACAAAGAAACTAATGGATTCTGAATGTTTGTATTTTCAAAACATATTGAAATCTAATTCTAAATTAAAACAAACTCACTCAGAATAACATAAAGGATGTTTGAAATGGACTAGGTATAATGACAGGACTCAAGCAATCCAGGGCTGAAGAATTAGAAAGGAATGTAGACAATGTCCTGAACATTTTTTCCCTGCCATTGCCACCTTCTTCCAATGATCAGCCTCTCCACACCTTCCCTGCTACATCAACAATCCTACCAAGTCACCTGGAATGGCCAGTGACAAGTCCATCTCTGACCATCAGTGTGTACTATCTATAACTGAAGATCAAGTAAGGGGACATCTGAGGAAGCTACACACATGAAAAGCATGGGATTAGATGGAGTCAGCCCTTGAGTTCTTAAGGCCTGTGCTGAATAACTATGCAGTGTCCTCTATCACCTGTTCAGTTTGTCCCTAATGCTTCAGAAAATGTCACTTCTGTGGAAAACATCCAGCATTGTTCCTGTTCCAAAGAAGGCACTTACCTATTGAGTGCAGACCACATCATGAAGATTTTCAAAGGTTGGTCCTGGACTATGAGTCCTAGTCATAGTCCACCTAGACCAACTGCAGTTTGCCTATTAGGACAAAGATTGGAATGGAGGACACAATTAATCTATCTGCTTAACAAGGTTTATTCTCACTTGGACAAAGCTGGCAACACTATGAGGATTATGTCGTTTGATTTCTCCAGTGCCTGTAGTACCATTCAGCTGTCCCTTTTAAGGGGTAAACTCAGAGATTTGCAGGTGGATGAGCCTATGGTGTCCTGGATAATGGACTGTCTGTCAGGCCGACCACAGTTTGTGAGACTCATGAACTGCATCTCTTACATGATGTGAGCAACATAAGGCAGATGCAGAATTAGGTGAGAACTTTGTATCTTGGTGTAGAAAGAATTGTTTGCAATTTAACATCAGCAAATTCAAGGAACTGGTTATTGACTTTTACTGCACCAAAGAGCCTGTATATTTGGTCACCATTCAGGAAGTGGATGTAGAGGTGGTCCACACTAATGACAGATTAGACTGATATCAGAACACAGAGGAACTATATAAGAAAGGGCAGAGTGAGCTCTTTTTCCTCAGGTTCCTTTAATGTTAGAAGTGACATCCTTCACATCTTCTACAACTCTGTGATGGCCATTGTCATTTTCTAAACTGTGGTTTGCTGGGCTGGTAACATCACTTCAAGAGAAGCCCTTTGATTCAACAAATTAATTAAAAGGGCAGGCTCAGTTATAAGATGCATTCTGGACCCCCTGGAGAGAATTAAAAGAGTGCCATTATGTACAATGCTGCACATCCTCCATGTGACACACTAACACTGAGTACTTTCAGCCAACAAATTATTCATCAGAAGTGTGTCAAGATACACTATTGGGACTCCTTTATACCAATGGCAATATGTCTGCATATTGACTCATTGTGACTGTGACAGTCAAGTCCAAACTCTTCTTTCTTTTAATTTTCTTGCTGTGTTCAGACCAAAGTGTGTGTGTATATTTATTTATCTTAAATTTATCTGAAACAAAACGTACAAAAAGAGAACAGAACAGTGATAGTGATGTGGTTTTTCATCAGAGTCTGCAGTAAGAAGTTGCTAGCATTTGATGGTGTTATTACTTTATGATATGCTGTTTCTCCTTAGCATACTCTATTTCTATTTTGGGTACATGAAATGTGACTCTCTCACCAAAATGCAGTCCTTATGTGTTAGTTACAGTGTTGTTCTGATTTCTTCTTTTTACTTATCCTGTAACATCAAGCTGAATAATTTTCCTAAGATTATTTAGGGTGAGCTTCACAGTGTTCTCCTTGGGAGGAGAGATTTCCAGCGCTGGTGTACCTCATAAGCCTGTTCCATGTTTGGAACAGTTGCACGAGTTTGCAGATGATCCTCTGGTCTTCTGTCCTGACTCTGACTCCAAGCACACTGCTGGAGTCTTTTTTGTAGCATTTATTAGACCTCCATCTTTAGAAGGCTTCTTCAAGAGACGAGCTGTAATTCATTATTAACACACATCAGATGCTATCAAAGTCATGGAGAGTTAACAATATATATTAGATTTGGCCATCTACATAGTACACCAGTATTGAATACAGGCATCTCTCTCAGGAAAGGCATTTCATATAAGTGGAAGATAATTTTTGTCATTATCATTGTTGTAATGATGTTGGAATATGGTGATTGTGCCTGCTTACAGCTTGCTTCCTATAATTCAGCTCAGGGAAAGACAACTTCATATTTTCTCCTTGAGGCCAGTACTGATGAAATCATTTATTATTGTTAGCTGAAATAAAGGAGGTTTCTCTGGGCACAATTTAAAGATTTTTAAATTGACAGCAGGGGGAAGCTAGCTGAATAAATCAATCCAGTAATGGTTTCCTTTTAAATAATACGTCTCAAAATAGATGAAGGACATTCTCTGCAACCAATGCATTTTAACATGAGCAGCTTTCCATATCTCAGTAAGAAACTGTTCAATTCATGCAAGATAATCTTCAAATGGATAGACAGGAAAAAGAATGAAACCGAATGTTTTCATCCGCTTGCTAAAATACAGTGTTCAGAAGAATGATCCGTTTTTCGTCTCTGAGGGGGCTGTTGCCACTTTATTTTACTGCAATTAGAGCTCTCCATCTGTAAACCTCATTAGTTAATTTCAATGTGAGGTGACAGCTTGTTTTCCCCGCGGCACAGAGGAGGAGCAGAGGTGGGTAGAAATTGTTCTGATGTTTTGACAGAAACGTCTCACTATCTTGGGAGTTACCATTTTGCTCTTTTAATCGGTAAAAAGATATTTTGTGGTTCTGAGAAAGGTAAATTGAGAATGAACCTGTGATCTTCAATTAATGATATTTAATTTCAGGTGTTGCTTCTCTTTTCAGCTAGTGCTGCCAATTTGGAATCTGAATTAAATGCTTCTGTGATCATACAGCATTAATCCACCACTGTTTCACTCTTCTTGAATTTAAACTTAAGTTTCTCACTTGAAACTTTTCATGCTTTCTTTAAATAATTTGTGAGCCTTCAGTAAAACATTCATATATTTGTATAACTGTAAAAATATAAATATATTTTTTGCAGCACCATACAGTATACCAAGGAGTGGCAGAAAAGTAATGAGACTGGCAACACTGCAAGTGATCTAGCAACGCTGCGCTGTTGTCCTTGATAGAGCACGTGTATCAGTACCCTCCCATAGCTCAGTGTGAGTTTCAACTCCTTCCGTTAACTACGTGATTTTTGTGACTGCTATTAGCGAAGTTGTGTTTTTGGTTGTGCGTCACGCAAAATGGAACAGCGGAATTTGGAGCAACGTTGTGCCATTAAATTTTGTGTTAAGCTTGGAGAATCGGCAAGTGTGACGTTTGAAAAGTTAAAACAGGCCTATGGGGAACATTCTTTATCACGAGCTCAAGTTTTTCGCTGGCACAAATCATTTTTGGAAGGCAGAAAACACGTTGAAGATGAACACCGTTCAGGGAGGACTTCAACTTCGAAAACCAATGAAAACATCGAACGTGTGAACACTCTTGTGAGATCAGACCGTCGTTTAACATTAAGAATGTTGAGTGAACAATTAAATTTGAACAGATTTACCGTTCATCAAATTTTGACTAAACATTTGTATATGCGAAAGGTCTGTGCCAAAATGGTGCCGAAAAACTGCCCTCTCCATAACAGAATTTTTGACCTCAAAAGGCATTCCTGTGGTTCCCCAGCCCCCTTATTCACCTGACCTCAGTCCGTGTGACTTTTTCCTTTTTCCTAAACTGAAAAATGTCCTCAAAGGACGTCATTTCTGGACTTTAGAAAACATCCAAAAGAGTGTAACGGACATGCTGAAGACCATACCGGTTGAAGACTTCCAGCGCTGCTACCAACAGTGGGAACAACGTCTCCATCGATGTGTAGCTGCCCAAAGGAAATACTTTGAAGGGGATAACATTGATGTTTGAAAAAAATAAAAACTTTGGTAAATAAAAAGTCAGTCTCATTACTTTTCTGCCACACCTCGTACTATATGTAGTGATAATAAGCGACAGCAAAGATTTTAATTGCGATTCAAGGACCAGCAGGTAAAAACATTGTCAAGAATGAAACAAGGGTCAAAACCAGGAAGACTAAACCAGAATTCTAATAACTAGACTAAACTTGTAGTCAGTAAGTGCTCTAAATATTATTTAAGATATTTTAAGTTCAAAGCCAAAATTTCAAAAACAGAAAACTAAAGAAAATGCTGTGTGGGAGACAATCAAAAGACAGTGTCAGCAGTTTGGGGCATTTACTAGAGCCCCGTTTAATCAACAACAAAATTTGGTCCCCCACAGATATTTAAAGGACCAACTTTCCATTAGGGACATAACTAAATTGCATGCTTCTCGGGGCATCATCTTCTGTTTACTCCGCCTCTTGTATAGATCCAGCAGTAGAAGGGGTGGGGTCAGCATCATGACAATGGAAGTAGTGCCATTGTTTGTCTAGAAAATCGTCCTCCAGTCTGAGGGAAACAAAAAAGTTAAGTATGATGTAATGGTCCTATCTTTCCCCATACCTTCCATTTCAGAGCCAGGTAGTTGATTTTGGAACTATCCACAATCTTGGACAGAGTGTTGTCTACAACACTGACCTTTATGTGGTCACAGTGATGACATCATTACGTGCGATTATCATGACCATGCACCTTAGCAACAGGTCATCAGGTCACAGCAGCAGCATAACACATCTGCAGCACCCTTTAAAAAACAAAAGCAAGGCGTGAAAAAAATTATCATTTTTTTAAAATGAAACCCATAAAAGAAACACTAGAAAATAAAACAACCAAAGGATAGAGCAAAGTAAAATAACAAATAAACATAATCATAACAACACATAGAGAAGGTTTCCTGCCTCACTACTCCAGCCTGTAAGATGTTTACTCATTTTTTCCAGTGGCTGTGTGGAGTTTCTTCAGTGGTGCCATTTCTTCCTTCATCTCAGAGACATACTCTTAAAAGTAAGTAAGTAATGAGTGTAAATTGAGCCTCCATAGGTATCTAAAGGAATGAGCTGTGCCATGAATTATTGCCATATCCAGGGCTGGTTCATCATTTGCACCAGGGCCTGCTGTGATGGGATTGAAGCTGATTGGATTGATTCCATCATTAATTCAAAAGGAAATTGGAAGAATGGAGAAGGACTTTGCAAGACGGAGTGCTGAAGATACATAGGAAGAAGATATGAGGTTTAATGAAGGCCAAGATTCAATAGTTAGCCTGCAGGGAGAGTCATTGAAAAGAGTGGACAAATATAAATATCTAGGATCAGTGATGGAAAACTAGATGCAGAGATAACCCATAGAGTGAGTGCAGTATGGATGGAACAATTAGAAGGTATGAGGAGTGTTTTGTGTTTGAAGAATGAAGGTGAAGGTTAAAGGTAAGATTTTTAAGACAGTGGAAAGGCTAGAAATGATGAGCAGAGTTGAGACATGGGCAATAAAAAGAGGGAGCACAGGAGAAAAGGTTAGATGTGGCAAAAATGAGAATGTTGAGATGGATGTGTGGAATTACAAAAGGACAGAATACGAAATGAGACAATCAGAGATACAACAAAAATGGAAGAAATATCTAAGAAAGTATAGGAAGTAGGTTGAAAGTGGTAAGGACCCACAGGGAGGAGAGACAATGAATATGTGAACAAAAGAGTGATGGGAATCAGGGCTGTGGAGTCGGAGTCGAGGAGTCAGAGTCTCTGACTCCAACTCCTAATAAATTTAAATTGTAATGAAAAAAAAATACAGCAAGTTCAAATGTCTCATTTCTCAAACAACAGTCACAATTAAGTACTTCTCTGATGTAAGAATAAAGCCCAGTGCATAGTTGTGTTACTACTAGTGTGTTCAGATGAGCTATTATACAACTTGACATTCACATATTGTAATCTGGATTACATAGATAGATAGATAGATAGATAGATAGATAGATAGATAGATAGATAGATAGATAGATAGATAGATAGATACTTTATTAATCCCAAGGGGAAATTCACATAATCCAGCAGCCTTATACTGATACAAAGAAACAATATTAAATTAAATAGTAATAAAAATGAAAAAATGAAAAAGCAGACAATAACTGAGTAATGTTAGCATTTACTCCCCCGGGTGGAATTGAAGAGTCGCATAGTGTGGGGGAGGAACGATCTTCTCAGTCTGTCAGTGGAGCAGGACAGTGACAAAAGTCTGTCACTGAAGCTACTCCTCTGTCTGGAGATGACACTGTTAAGTGGATGCAGTGGATTCTTCATGATTGACAGGAGTTTGCTTAGTGCCCGTCACTCTGCCACAGATGTTAAACTGTCCAACTTTACTCCTACAATGGAGCCTGCCTTCTTAACAAGTTTGTTCAGACATGAGGCGTCTTTCATCTTTATGCTGCCACCCCAGCACACCACCGCGTAGAAGAGGGCACTCGCCACAACCGTCTGGTAGAACATCTGCAGCATCTTATTGCAGATGTTGAAGGATGCCAACCTTCTCAGAAAGTATATTCTGCTCTGAGCTTTCTTACATAGAGCATCAGTATTGGCAGTCCAGTCCAATTTGTCATCCAGCTGCACTCCCAGATATTTAAAGGTCTGCACCCTCTGCACACAGTCACCTCTGATGATCACAGGGTCCATGAGAGGCCTGGACCTCCTAAAATCCACCACCAGCTCCTTGGTCTTGCTGGTGTTCAGGTGTAAGTGGTTTGAGTCGCACCATTTAACAAAGTCTTTGATTAACTTTCTGTACTCCTCCTCCTGCCCACTCCTGATGCAGCCCACAATAGCAGTGTCATCAGCGAACTTTTGCACGTGGCAGGACTCCGAGTCCTATTGGAAGTCTGATGTATATAGATTGAACAGAACCGGAGAAAGTACAGTCCCCTGCGGCGCCCCTGTACTGCTGACCACAATGTCAGACCTGCAGTTCCCAAGACGCACATATTGAGGTCTGTCTGTAAGATAGTCCACAATCCATGCCACCAGGTGTAAGTCTACTCCCATCTCAGTCAGCCTGTCCCTAAGGAGCAGATGTTGGATGGTGTTGAAGGCGCTAGAGAAGTCCAAAAACATAATTCTTACAGCACCACTGCCTCTGTCCAGGTGGGAGAGGGATCGATGAAGCATATAGATGTTGTCATCCTCCGCTCCCACCTTCTCCTGGTATGCGAACTGCAGAAGGTCGAGGGCGTGACGGACCTGTGGCCTCAGGTGGTGAAGCAGCAGCCGTTCCATGGTCTTCATCAGATGTGACGTCAGAGCAACAGGCCGGAAGTCATTCAGCTCACTAGGACGTGATACCTTTGGGACAGGAGTGATACAAGATGTTTTCCAAAGCCTTGGGACTCTCCCCTGTTCCAGGCTCAGGTTGAGGATGCGCTGTAGAGGACTCCCCAGTTCCAACGCACAGGCCTTCAGCAATCGTGGCGATACACCATCTGGACCCGCTGCTTTGCTGGCACAAAGTCTTTTCAGCTCTCTGCTCATCTGGGCTGCTGTAATTGTGGGTGGGGATGTCTCACCTATGCTGGTATCAGCAGAAGGATGGTTGGAGGATGCAGTACTCCGAGGTGAGAGTGGGTTACTGTGATCAAACCTATTAAAGAAGTTGTTCATTTGATTTGCTCTCTCCACATCTGTCTCGATGGCGGCACCCCGCTTCGAGCTGCAGCCAGTGATAATCTTCATCCCATCCCACACTTCCTTCATACTGTTGTTCTGCAACTTCTGCTCCAGCTTTCTCCTGTACTGCTCTTTCGCCGCCCTGAGCTGGACTCGGAGTTCCTTCTGCACGCACTTCAGCTCATGCTTATCACCACCTTTAAAAGCCCTTTTCTTCTGGTTCAAAAGGCCCTTGATGTCACTTGTAATCCATGGCTTGTTGTTAGCATAGCAGCATACTGTTCTTACTGCAACTACAATGTCCATACAGAAGTTGATGTAATCAGTTGTGCATTCAATAGCCTCTTCAATGTTCTCACTATGTGATCTCAGCAATATATCCCAGTCTGTAGTTCCAAAGCAGTCTCTCAGAGCCTGCTCTGCCTCAGGGGACCACTTCCTGAATGAGCGTGTGGTTGTAGGTAGCGCCCTCACTCTTGGTTTGTATTGAGGCTGAAGCAGAACCAGGTTATGATTGGCTTTCCCAAGCGCAGAAAGTAATTATGTAATTATTATTATTATTATTCAGTAATTATGGTACTGTACATTACAAAAAGTGTTTTCATTTTATTTCAGATATAATGTGTTTAACAAGTTCATTTGAGTGTAAACAACTGTAATGATGTAGGCGTAGGTGTGTGCTATGGCCTGATGTGTGTTCAGGGGTTCTTGTCTTTTGTTTAAACTGGCCAGTATGGCAGAGAGTCAGCTTCCTAGCCAGGAGTTCTGTGGTTAAATGATGTGTATGTTGCCTTCCTTTAATCAACATGGAAAATACATTAGCATATTAAATACAGAGGAGTCAGAGTTGGGAAGTCAGAGTCAGAAGTACCATAAACTAAGGAGTCGGAGTTGAAGGATTTATCTACTGACTCCACAGCCCTGGAGGGAATGAAAGTACAGGGGAAGAGAAAGAAAAGGGAGGCCATGTGGTAATGTGCATGCCAGGCATTACTACTTCAAAGTAAAAAGTTCTGACAATAGTATGGAACAGTTTATGCTCAGAATAATAAAGGCACTTACCTTTTTAAACAGTTCCATAAATATTTTAATTTTGCTCTGGCAGAATTATGCTGTGCGACACCAACGACTGGGCAATCGAGGACATGGAAAGGCCTTCACATGTGCTTGATCAAAATGCAAGTGTCTTGATAGCAACCCGCCAATGCAAAGTAAGAAATGTGGAGCATTGGTTTAATGCATGCATTATTTCAGATATGAGAATCCGAGATAAAATTACAAAAAAAGCAACTGACTGTAGTAAGTCTCGGGAATGGATCGGCTTGTCCGGCTGAAGCATGTTGTGGGTGCGCTTGTGCCACCCTGTAATTTAATACAGGCCTTGCAGACGGGGGCATAGAACGTAAGTGGAATGTGCCAGCATAACCCACATTTGGAAGAAAGGAGCGGCGTGACACAGGATTGCTGGGAAGTAACATCCTCCAGTATAAAATTCACTTCCTGCCTCCAGGAGTCGTGTCTTGACTCAGTCGTGGTGGTCAGCGAGTTTGGTGTAGCTTAGTCTTAGAAGTTCATCAAGCATAGTGGCTTGGGCCTTAGTTTTTATGTTTTATTTCTGTATAAAAAGATAGAGATATAAATATCTCCAAGGTATAGGATGGTTTTGGTGGAAGTATTCATATGAATAGGGTTTGTGATGCTCTTTTATCTGTTTGTATATACACCGATTTTTGTTTTTGTTTTTTGTTTCTTGTTTAGGAAGACTGACAAATTTTTGTTTCATTTTGATTTGTGAACTTGCAGGTCACATTGTAAATATTGTACAGTTTCGGGATTTTTTTTTGGACATTGCTTCCATGTGTTGTGTGTCAGTTGTGGTGAGGACTGTGTAAAAAAGCCTGCCTGACACTATTATATGTGTACCTACCTGTAAATAATACACACTTTTGTTTGGCAGCAACATCTTTTTGTTTCTGTGCCTCCTTGTCTAACAACAACAACATTTATTTATATAGCACATTTTCATACAAACAGTAGCTCAAAGTGCTTTACATAATGAATAATAGAAAAATAAAAGACACAATAAGAAAATAAAATAAGTCAACATTAATTAACATAGAATAAGAGTAAGGTCCAATGGCCAGGGTGGACAGAAAAAACAAAATAAAAACTCCAGACGGCTGGAGAATAAAATAAAATCTGTAGGGATTCCAGACCATGAGACCACCCAGTCCCCTCTGGGCATTCTACCTAACATAAATGAAACAGTCCTCTTTGGATTTAGGATTCTCACGGAAGGGCTTGATGAAGATGGTCATGTAGACTTCTGTCTTATAATCCATCCATCATTGTTGGAGCATCATAAAGCTTTGAGTAGGTGGAGGCAGGCCACCACAAAGAAACCGGAAAAAGAAACAGAAGAGAGAGTTGGGGTCAGTACCGATTTTAGAGCCACCATGAATAGTTATTTTGATGAATTGAACATATAGAGTATCAGGATTAAGTTAAATTAAGTTAAAGTGAAGTTATAAAAAGGCCATGTTAAAGTAATGTGTTTTCAGCAGTGTTTTAAAGTGCTCTACTGTATCAGCCTGGCGAATTCCTATTGGCAGGCTATTCCAGATTTTAGGTGCATAACAGCAGAAGGCCGCCTCACCACTTCTTTTAAGTTTTGTTCTTGGAATTCTAAGGAGACACTCATTTGAGGATCTGAGGTTACGATTTGGAATATAAGGTGTCAGACATTCCGATATATAAAATGGAGAGAGATTATTTAAGACTTTATAAACCACTAGCAAAATACCTGCGCTTCGCAGCGGAGAAGTAGTGTGTTAAAGAAGCAATGAAAAAGAAAAGGAAACATTTTGAAAATAACGTAACATGATTGTCAATGTAATTGTTTTGTCACTGTTGTGAGTGATGAGTGTTGTTGTCATATATATATATATATATATATATATATACATATATATATATTAAACACACACACACACAAACATATATATATCTATACATATACACATATATATACACATATATACATACATATACATACATATCTACATATATACACACACAGCTATTTCGTATCAGTGCAATACGCTGCTTGTTAAAACGGATAACTCCCGCTCTTACGTGCAAGTCTGCGTGGAGATTATGAACTATCGTATTTGTTCAAGTTCTATTTAAATTTTAAATAGAAGGAATTTTTATTTAGTCGACAGAAATATCTTTGGTAGGAATGGTAAAAACAGACAGGAATATTATTCGTGAATAAATCAACTCAAACCTTAAACAACTTATAATATTTTGCTCTCCATAAAAATATATCCTGTCTAAATTATACAAGTTAGAAATAAAGTAAACATTAAAAGAACAAACATTCAAATTTCTTTACTCTTATGTAATTTTATATTTTATAAAAATAAACTTAGATTTTAAATATCCCAAAAGATTTTGCTCTCCATAAAAATATATCCTGTCAAAATTATACAAATTCAAATATGAACATGCTGCATAACAAAACCTGGAAATATAAATAAAATGTGTTCCTTTCAGCAATAACAAATCAAATCATTCAGTTGTCTTTGCTCATATGTCATTTTAGAGCTGGACGCCTGGCATCTTTTTTTGGCCACAGGTTCGTTTCTGTTTGGTGTGAGGTTCTGTGTTGTGGAGATTCTCAGGATGGATTGCAGGTGCTCATCAGTGAGGCGACTCCTGTGTGCTGTTTTGTTAGTCTTTATCACTGAGAAGAGCTTCTCACACAGATATGTGCTACCAAACATGCACAAGGTTCGAGCCGCATGTAGACGGACTTTTTTTGTTCTTCGAATTCACCAAAGTGCCGTGCAAACTCAGTGCGCTCAGTTTATCAGCAAAGTGCGATTTGGGAACACCGTAGTGACGACTTGGTTTAACATTACTTGGTAACAGGGAAAGGGGGCAAGTGCACTGGTGCATTTGTCTCCCATAAAAGCAGCTTCACTTGAAATCACTTTGTGATTGTGCACGGGTAAAAACGTCCGCTGAAGTGTCAGATTCTTATTTAATTCTTCTGCTTTCTGTATCTTCTGCATTGCATTCAGGTCTTTCAGGTTACCCTGATGTTTTGTCTCATAGTGCCGTCTTAGATTAAATTCTGTAATTACAGCCACATTAGCTCCACAAATGAGACACACGGGTTCAGTAAACATATACTCAGCCTCCCATCGGTTTTTAAAGGCTCTATTTTCAGAATCAACTTTTCTCTTCAGCATCGTGTGAGCTAGCTTCGCAATAACTTGCAGCATCATAAGGTAGACTTGATTAACGCGTAAGTGTTCGGCAAGGCAGCTGAAGCGCTGCATTATGGGATCTGTAGTTTATTGTGTTACCAGCGCTTCATATACCCGGCTTTAATAACAATAATACAGTATATAAAATGATCTCGCGGGCGGATATAATTACACTGGCCGGGCGGATGTGGCCCGCTGCCCTTGAGTTTGACACATATGGACTAAATAGAACTTGAAAAGATATATTTTTTCAAATGTGATCGCGCAATTCAGATAGAGTTGACGCAGCACTACAGCCTGCATGCCTCAATGAGTCATCCTCCTCGCTCTTACTTTTTACCGTTCATCTAATGAATACACTGAGTATGGCTTTACCAAAACAATCATTGATGGCGAATAAAGTATCCATTATTCGAGTATGTAGATGGGATATATATATACATATATATATACCCAGCGTATCGCAGCGAGAAGTAGTGTGTTAAAAAGCTAGAAAAGAAAAGGGAACATTTTAAAAATAACGTAACATGACTGTCAATATACAGTATTTGTTTTGTGAGTGTTACTGAGTGTTGCTGTCATCAAGGATTTGATTATCATTATTTCTTTCAATCAGGTTCGTATTTGTAGGATGTGTTGTGTTCAAGTTACATTCCGGTTTGTCAATCGTTGTAAAGATGACAGGTTTCATTCATCGATTCGTTTCTTACTGCATCAATAAACAGCTCGTCTTCTTCTTTATCTGAGACCTGACACACTGCATGCACGGGTTTTTTTACACTGTCTTCCTTTAGCGGGACATTGACTTTTTCCAACGTGTGCTTTGTTTCCGCAGTAGTTGGATTTATGAATATGCTTGTATGTATGAGACGCTTCATATTTTTTGCTGCCTTTTCAATTGTGTAATTCGGTTTTTGTTCAGCGCTCTTTGGAACTGTTGCTTTTTATCTGTGCACTGCGCCAGTTCACGTGAGCCACTCGGTGTACATGCATCGAAGGTTCCCAGCTGTGCTGGTGCCATCTCGTGCTATGTCCATGGCTGTATTTAATGTTACCTTAGTCCTGGCACTTAAAACTTTCTCTCGCAGTTTCGCTGAGTTTGTGTCAAACACCACCCTGACCATCTCATCTTCCTCTCCATAAGCACAGTCCTTCACCCGTGAATATTTACCCGTGGCAGTTTGCTATTGGATTGCCGCTGACGGACGGCCTTATATGGGCAGGCACTAAATTACAAACGCCAGCGCAGCCTGTCTATGAACTTAATTTAAAGTGTAGGTTTACATCGTGCTTTGTTTCCGAAGTAGCAGAACTCATGAATATGGTTGTATATGTCACTCGCTCGCTTCTTATTGTTTCGCTGCCTTCTCAATTATATAATGCATGTTTTCTTCAGCGCTTTTTGAGGTCTTCCTGGTTTTCTATGTACTGCGTGATTACGTGGGAGGCGTGATGATGTCACACGAAACTCCGACCCCACGGCGTTGAAGCTCATCTCCATTACAGTAAATGGAGAAAAACTGCTTCCAGTTATGACCATTACGCGTAGAATTTCGATATAAAACCTGCCCAACTTTTGTAAGGAAGCTGTAAGGAATGAACCTGCCAAATTTCAGCCTTCCACCCACACGGGAAGTTGGAGAATTAGTGATGAGTCAGTGAGTGAGTGAGTGAGTGAGTGAGGGAGGGCTTTGCCTTTTATTAGTATAGATAAGCAGAATTCTAGCAGCTGCATTCTGCACTCGTTGTAAATGATTTATGTCTTTTTTGGGTAGTCCTGAGAGGAGTGCGTTGCAGTAATCTAGTCGACTGAAAACAAAAGCGTGAACTAATTTCTCAGCATCTTTCAGTGATATAAGAGGTCTAACTTTTGCTATGTTTCTTAAGTGAAAAAATGCTGTCCTAATGATCTGATTAATATGTGATTTAAAATTCAGATTACAGTCAACAATTACCCCTAAACTTTTTACCTCCGTCTTGACTTTTAATCCTAATGTATCCAGTTTATTTCTAATAGCCTCATTGTATCCATTATTGCTAATCACTAAGATTTCAGTTTTCTCTTTATTTAACTTGAGAAAGATACTATTCATCCATTCTGAGATACTAGTCAGACATTGTGTTAGTGAATCAATAGAATCAGGGTCATCAGGAGCTATTGATAAGTACAGCTGTGTGTCATCAGCATAGCTATGGTAGCTCACGTTGTGCCCTGAGATAATCTGACCTAACGGAAGCATGTAGATTGAGAACAACAGCGGACCCAGGATAGAGCCTTGTGAAACACCATATAGAATATCATGTGTCTTTGAGTTGTGATTACCACAACTCACAAAGAATTTTCTACCTGCCAGGTAGGATTCATACCAATTTAAGACACTGCCAGAGGCCCACCCATTGACTAAGGCGATTTCTAAGAATGTTGTGATCAATGGTGTCAAATGCGGCACTCTGATCTAAGAGGATGAGAACAGATAAATGGCCTCTGTCTGTATTTACCCGCAAGTCATTTACTACTTTAACGAGTGCAGTTTCTGTGCTGTGATTTGTTCTAAAACCCGACTGAAATTTATCAAGAATAGCATGTTTATTTAGGTGGTCATTTAACTGCATAATGACTGCCTTCTCTAGAATTTTACTTAAGAAAGGCAGGTTAGAGATGGGTCTAAAATTTTCAAGAGCCGAGGGGTCAAGATTATGTTTCTTAAGTAGGGGTTTAACTACAACAGTCTTAAGACAGTCTGGGAAGACCCCAGTATCTAGTGACGAATTTACTATGTCCAGAACATTATCAATTAGCACGCCTGATACTTCTTTGAAAAACCTTGTTGGTATCGGGTCAAGGACGCAGGTGGAGGATTTTAATTGAGAGATTATTTTTTGAAAATCGGGTAAATCTATCCTAGTGAAAGAGTTTAATTTGTTTATAGCGGAATGCTGGAGTTTAGGAGGATCCTTAGTGTTGGAGGGATATACTATGTTATTTCTAATATCATTAATTTTTTGATTGAAGAATACAGCGACAGCCTCACAGGTTTCACTGGAAGCACTTAGGAGGCATTCCTTTGAGCTACCTGGGTTTAGTAGGCATCGATTGTTGAAAATAAGACTCTGGGATTACTAGCATTGTTATTTATAATATTAGAGAAATAGCAGCGTCTCTCAAGACGGACAGTGTTATTGTATTCTGTTATTTTGACTTTAATATTTCATGGTGGATAGTAAGTTTAGTCTTCCTCCATTGACGCTCAGCTCTACGGCATGTTCTCTTTAAATCAGACACTCTTTGGGTCTTCCATGGTATAGCAATGCTAGAAGATATTTTCACTGTCTTTTCAGGTGCAACTATGTCAACAGCAGCTCTCACTTTAGAATTAAATCTTTCCACCTTACTATTTACATTGTCCTCGTTATTATAGCTGGCACTATAAACGGACTGATTGCTTAAAATGTTTGTAAGTTTTAAAGCTGCTGCCGAATCAAAGAAGCGTTTTTTAACAATATGCTTCTCATGAGTGTTTTTTATCATTATTTCTATATTAAAAAGTAGAAGAAAATGGTCTGATACACCAATATCAATGATCTGTTTTATATCAACTTTCAGTCCTTTAGTAATCACTAAGCCTAACATATGACCTGCTTTATGTGTAGGCTGATTTATGAGTTGTCTCAAATCAAAAGAATCCAGGAGGTTCATAAATTCTTTTACTTTTAGATCACACTGATTATCTATATGAAAATTCAAGTCGCCAACTATTAGGAGTGTGTCATAGTTAGTAATTAAAATTGACATTAAGTCAGAGAATTCCTCAAAAAAAGACGCGTTGAATTTTGGAGGTCTATACATGGATAATACTAGAACTTGAGAATCTCCATGAACAACAACGGTGAGATACTCAAAAGACTTGAACTTACCAAAACTGACATCTTTACACTTTAACCGGCTCGAGTAAATGTTTGCCAAGCCGGCCCCTGCACGAGTAAAACTGTAATCCGGATGCGCAGATGCAATAAAATCTATTTTTTTATCACTAATAAGATCGTTGATAAAAAACGTTTTGTTAGTTAAAGCTCTAACATTCAATAGTGCCATATTTAATGTTTCGGAGGTGCAGAGATGAATACTATGTATGTATTGATATTTGGAATAGGAACTAAATTATTTTTATTAGCGCCGCTCTGTGTGTATTTTTTGTTTAATCTGTGATCTGTTTTTATAGTTTTAATACATTGTTCCTCTAAAATAGTAATTTTAATTAGATTATTGGTTTTAATGCCGTATTGCCTAGATTTTCTACGTGCATTGAGATTGGTTATTACAGTATTAATGTTGTGCACTTTAAAGGAAGATTCTATTAAACACATCATGTCCTAGCACAACAGTATCATTTCGGAAAGGCTTAAGAGCAGAGATAGATAGTCAAGATAAACAAATTACCTTCGATATGTTTTCAGAGAGGACCCGGGCGCTGAAACTGTTTTGATGCAGGCCATCACGCTTGAGGAAACACGGCCTTTCCAAAAAGAGATTCCAATTGTTGATGAAACCGATGTCTTTCTTCTTGCAGTAACCCTGTAGCCAGTTGTTCAATCCTAGCAGACGACTGTAGTACTCGTTGGATCGTCTGACGAGAGGTAGTGGACCCGAAACGAAGATGTTTGCTGATGGGGTCCTCTCCTTCGTGTCTTTAATCAAATCTGCGAAGTCAGCCTTGAGGACTTCTGATTGTCGGTGCCTTATATCGTTTACGCCGGCATGCAAAATGATTGCTCCAACTGCCCTCTCCTTGGGAAAACAAGAAACAAACGATTTTCCATTAGGGCATGTGACATTAAGGTTTCGTTTTTTTTTTTTTTTTTATTTATTTTTATTAATTTTATTACAATCAATACATAGCAATCAAGTTTTACAAAAAAAAAATTATTAAGAACAGATCGATCCCCACCCTTGAGAGAGAGAGCAAGCCAAACGTGTAAAATTTAAGGCTTTTAAAATACCTAAATCAACAAATTCTCTGTGCTTTATAAACATTTCAAAATATTACTGATTAGATCCTGCCATGTTTTGAAAAAGTCTGCACAGATCCTCTAACTGAGTATTTGATTTTTCCAATTTCAAATAATATAACACATCAGTTTCCCACTGACTTAAAAGAGGAGAGTTTGGGTTCTTCCAGTTTATCAGAATAAGTCTGCGTGCCAACAGTGTAGTGAATGCAATCACAATTTGTTTGTCTTTCTCCACTTTAAGACCCTCTGGAAGAACCCCAAACACAGCTGTTAATGGGTTAGGAGGGATTGTGAGTCCAAGACTGTCTGAGAGGTAATTAAAAATTTTTGTCCAGAATAATGTTAATTTGGAGCAGGCCCAGAACATGTGACCTAGTGAGGCTGGGGCTTGGTTGCAACGTTCGCAGGTTGGATCATGCCCTGGAAACATTTTGGAGAGTTTTAGTCGAGACAGATGTGCTCGATATATAATTTTGAGTTGTATAATTGTATGCTTTGCATATGGAGCTTGAGTGAATTCTCTGCATTGCTACTTTCCACTCCTTTTCTGATATATTAATTGAGAGGTCATTTTCCCAGTGTCCTCTTGGATCTTTGAAAGGAAGGGATTGTAAAAGGATTTTATATATTGTAGAGATGGAGTCTAACTCCTTGAAATTGAGCAATAATTTTTCCAGCGTGGATGAGGGTGCAAGATGAGGAAAATCTGGAAGGTTCTGTTTAACAAAGTTCCTGATTTGAAGATAGTGAAAGAAATTTGTAGCTGGAATGTTAAATTTGGAATGTAATTGTTCATAGGATGCAAAGACGTTGTCTATATAAAGATCTCTAAGCAAGTTAATTCCAAATTTTTCCAGATATTAAAACTGCATATGTTTGTGAGGGTTGAAAGAGGTGGTTCTTTTGCAGGGTGCCACAGAAAGAAGCTTCTCCGTCTTAAAATGCTTTCTACATTGGTTCCAGATTCTAAGTGAGTGGAGCACAATTGGGTTATTAGTGTATTGCCGATAGCGTGTGTTTATTGGAGCACAAGCAAGGAATACAAAGAAGTACTGCAGGATTTTACTTCTATTGCGGTCCATGCCTGTGTATGTTCTTCTATTTGTGTCCAGGTTCTTATCGACTGTATATTTGCCCCAGTAATAAAACTGGAAGTTAGGTAGAGCCATGCCGCCTTCTGCCTTTTGTCTTTGTAGGGTCGCTCTTTTGATGCGTGGATGTTTAGAATTCCAAATAAATGAGGTTATTGTTGAATCTAATTGCTTAAAGAACGATTTATTAATGTATATTGGTATGTTTTGAAATAAAAAGGAGCTTAGGAAGAATATTCATCTTAACAGTGTTAATTCTTCCAGCTAGTGTGAGATGAAGGGTTGACCATCTATGCAAGTCTTGTTTAATTTTTTCCATGCAGACACGAAATTTTGTTGATAAAGAGCTTTATGTTTACTTGTGATGTTTACCCCGAGGTATTTAAACTGTTCTGCAATGATAAAAGGAAGGGTGTCTAATCTAATATTATATGCTTGAGAATTCACGGAAAGAGTACACTTTTATTCAGATTAATTCTGAGACCAGAGAGCTTTTGAAATTCTGTGAGTGCTGCTAAGACTGCAGGCACAGAATTTTCTGGGTCCGATATATACAGTACCATGTCATCTGCATATAATGAGATTTTCTGTTCCAGTCCTTCTCTGCTAATCCCCTTTATCTGATCAGTATTTCGACAATGTATTGCCAGTGGTTCAATGGCAATTGCAAACAGCAGTGGTGACAAAGGGCATCCTTGTCTTGTGCCACGTTCTAGTTTAAAGTAGTCTGAGCAAATGTTATTGATGCAAACTGAAGCTTCTGGGTTAGTATACAGTAATTTAATCCATGCACAAATGTTGGGCCAAACCCAAACTTCTCCAAAATAGTAAAAGGTATTTCCATTCAATCATGTCGAATGCTTTTCTGCATCCAATGATAATAATATTTCTGGGGTGTTTGATTTAGTTGGTGAGTATATTACATTAAACAGGCGTCAAGATTTGAAGATAAGTGTCGGCCCCTAATAAATCCAGTTTGGTCTTGTGATATTACTGAGGGGAGCACTTTCTCCATCCTTCTAGCTATGATTTTAGAGAGTATTTTAACGTCGTTATTCAGAAGTGAAATTGGTCTGTATGATGCACATTGTAATAAGTCCTTATTTTGTTTTGGAAAGACAGTGATTAGTGCTTGGCGAAAGGTTTGTGGAAGAGATTGGTTATCTCTGGCTTCTGTAAATGTTGCTAATAGGAGGGAGCTAGCTGAGCGGAGAATTTCTTGTAAAACTCTGCAGGGTAGCCATCAGGGCCTGCTGCTTTTCCACCTTGGAGTGACTTTATAGCATCCAGTAATTCTGATAATGACAGAGGTTTATCGAGTTCCTCCACACTAAAGCGTCAATTTGTGGTATCTGTAATTTATCCAGAAATGCATTAGATTGTATATTGTCTTCTTTAAACTCAGTAGTATATAGGGATTTATAGTAGTCTCTAAAAGTGTACATTATATTTTTGTGTTCGATGATTTTATCTCCGTTCGTGTTAGTAATTACGAGATTGCGCTATGTACATCTTGCTTGTGAATTTGTTGCGCTAAAAGCTTATTAGCTTTCTCCATGTTCATAATAATGATGTCTGGATTTGTAAATTAGTTGTTCAGTTTCTTTAGTTGTCAAGAGGTTTAATTCTGAATGTAGAGCCTGCCTCCTCTTATGTAGAGTCTCGCTTGGTAGTCTGGCATGTTCTTCATCTATTTTAGTAATTTCGCTTTTTATCTCTGCTACTTTCTTCGCTCTGGATTTATTTCTGTGGGAAAGATATGAGATAATCTGTCCTCTTAAGAAGGCCTTAAGAGTTTCCCAGAGTATTCCTGCAGAGATCTCAGGGGATGTATTTGTCTCTAGAAAGAATTCAATTTGTTTGGATATAAATTCAGTACAATTCTCGTCAGCTAATAGAAGCGGATTGAGGCCATCTCTGGGGTGAGTGTATGGGGCTTAGTAATTTCAGCTCCAAGATCATCGGAGCATGGTCTGAAATAACAATAGCATCGTATTTACAAGATTTAATCTTAGGCAAGAAGTTATTATCTATAAAGAAGTAATCAATCCTTGAGTAGCAATGATGTACTGGTGAGTAGAAAGAATATGTTCTTGAATTTGGGTTTAAAACCTCCAGGGATCTGATAAGTTGTGATCAGTTATAAACTTTGTAATTATCTTTGCGGTGTTAGTTGCGTTCCCCTGTGGAGGAAGTCTTATCTAAAAGTGGATTTAGAACACAATTAAAGTCCCCAGCCATTATAAGTTTATGAGTGTTCAGATTGGGAATGGATGCAAATAAATTTTGTATAAATTCCTTATCATCAACATTAGGTGCATAAACATTTATCAAAATCATTTTACAGTTAGATAAGTCTCCCATGACCATCACATATCTCCCTTCAGGATCCAATACTACATCTGATGCTACAAATGGTACTGTTCTATGTATGAGAATTCCCACCCCTCTAGTTTTCTTTGTAAAACTAGAATGGAACATTTGGCCAGTCCAGTCTTTTGCAGCCGGAACTGATCCTTACTTAGTAAGTGGGTTTCCTGTAAAAATACTATTTTAGCATTTAGACCTGTTAGGTGAGAAAGTACTTTCTTTCTCTTTAATTCGTGATTCAGGCCTTTAACATTCCAGCTTACGAAGTTAACTGTCCCATCATGGAGACACTGATTCTGAGTTTTTGATGTCATTTAATAGTCTTAACTGGAAGTGAAATAGTTTAGGTCTTAATTTCCTATTCCCCCCAGAGTAGTTGCCATGCAGCTTATTATTACGTTGATAGTTATAATTATAAAGATTGAAATGATAGATTAGATATAGATCAAGCCTGCTCTCTTTCTCTTCCCCTTAACCCCCCACCCTCCCTTTTTGCCTCCCCAGGTGAGGCTAAAACCCACTTCATGCAGTCCCAGTCCTCTGACATACCCAGAGACAGAGCACGCCCAAAGCACATCAAGCCCCCATGCAGTGGCGCTTTAAGGTTAAAAGATAGAGATATCTGTTACCAATATAGTCTTTAAAATAGGAAAAAAAAGAAAAAAAGAAAAGAATTTTGCACTTTATATATATATATAATCTTCAGCAATTTTAGTGCAGCTTTCTTAATTCCTTTTCTGCTTCTTCCTTGCTAGCGAAGACATAGAAATGACCTTGCCATTCCACTTTCAGTTTTGCCGGATACAAGAGGCTGTATTTGACGCTAGCTTGCTGTAACCATTGTTTGATGTTGTAGAAGGCTGCGTGTTTAATAGCTGTTGCTGGAGAGAAGTCAGGAAAGATACGAATGTGGTTATTTTCAAATGTAATATCTTCCTTGTTTCTGAGGAGTGCCATTACCTCTAGCTTAAATGATAATCGCTCAAAACAAACTATAAAAGACCTTGGTCTGGGTCTAACGGTGTTTGATCCGCGTACGCGGTAAGCTGCTGCTATCTCAGATTCTGCTTTAAAGTCATCCCCGATTATTTTAGAAAAAAGTTCAGCAGCGAATTTCACCGGGTTTGAACTTTCTCGATTCTCAGGCAGACCTTCAATTCTGACGTTGTACCTTCTACTTCCATCTTCCAAAGCAGCCAGTCTTTCTCCGAGTTTTTTACATTCGGAGCTGACATTTTCTGCTTTTTCTTCAGCACTGGTGGCTAAATTTTCGGCTAATTCAATCCTAGTCGTGAATGTCTCCTTGAGATCCTCCAATTGATCAGTAAGCGTTTCAATTTTACCCAGCACCTGTCGGATTTCCACTTGCATTTCTTGTTGCAGCCTTTCATTTGCCTGTTGCAGCATCAGCCGCTATGCGTTTTGTTTGCTTGCTGCCATTCCTGTTTCAATTCCAGCAACTCTTGTTTCAGCCTCTCATGTGCCTTTGCCCTTGCTTTCTCATTTGCCTTCTCGGTTTTCTTTATATCTTGTACGATCTCAGCGAGCATCACCTCCAGTTTAGACATTTTAATTGTGCTTTCTTGTACCGTGGGTGAAGCGCCAGACTCTACTGTAGCCAGTGCTCCCGCCATTCCCGCTCAAGGTGGAGTAATTGAGATCGCGGACTGTAAGGCCCCTTCCAGTTTCAGGTGTTCTCCGATCAGCGAGCTATCAAGATCTGCACTCCCGATCTTACATTCGCTCCCCTTTTCACTCTCAGCCGGCGACGATGTAGCGGACCTTGGTCCCGAAGAGTCTGTACTTTCGCCCAGCTGTTCCAGCTCTCTCTCTGAAAGGCCGTATCTTGAGCTAGGGCTTGCTGATCTTGGCTTGGGTGCAGCTTTAGTTTTCTTTTCTTTCGGACCCCCTTTCTTGCTGGCTATGTTTATATATGCTTACATATATACTGTAGCAGTCTCCTTGGGTTGAATAAATGCAGGATATCTCAGGATAATAAGCAAATAATTTGAAAAATAACACCGTCGCTAGCGGAGCTCCACTTCAGACATCCATCTCTCGCATCGGACGAGACCAAAAAGTTTAAGGTTTCTAACAATAGAATCACCTACCACTATTACATCACCAGGGGCTGAAGGCGAACTGGGGACGCGGAGAGGGTCAAACTGGTGCTGAGATAGGATGCTCGCCTGTGCCGATGAAGGTGATCTGGCCTTGAGCCCCCGCCAACATAGCTGAAATCCATCGAGGTCATCAGCGGTGTAGCTCCTACGAGGTCGGCACAACGCGGGGTTGATGTTTCGCCGGTTACAGATGGTGAGGGTGGTTTATCCAGCAGCCGGGCCTTCAGATCTCTAAGGTATCTCCATCGGGACAGGAGTTTCTGAATCTGTTTGTCGAGTGCCTGGAGTTCTTCAACTACGATTTCAACGCGAGTTACCCCACTGTCGGCCATTTTCTGATTCTGCTTCGTGCCCCTAAGGAATGAGAGAGAGAGGTTCAAATATTTGAGAAGAGTGACATCTCTCATTTCTGATCCTGATCAGTCCTGAACTACAAGATATCCTGTGTGTAGTCTTGTGCTGTCTTTCCTACTGAATGAGGTGTCACAGGCCAAAGTGGAGGTGAATGAATAAAATAAAAGAATATTTGAAGGAAAGGAGTTTAACTGGCAAGGAGCAACAGGACTGAGCCTCATGGGAAAGGTTGGTGAAGCACACGGGAGTGGGAAAAGATAAAGAGGAAGAAGATGGTGTGATGAGATATCACACCAATGAATGAAATGCAGGGGTCCTTCCAAATATGTACTGTGTGATTATGGAAAGAATACAAGTATCACCCCTGGAATAAAAATTGTGAGTATAAAATGCTATCCAGCTGCTTTACTTTAATGTTTAGTTATCTAAACAGCACAGAATGGCATTGTAACTGTTCTTGACTGAAGTCTTTAATATTCTCTTCCTATAGACTTGTAGCACCTGTCATATTTTAACTCCATTGACAGATGTGGACATCTAAAAGTTGTATTAAAAGGTGAAAATCATTCATTACTTTGCTGAAACATCAATGGCAAGAATTGTGCCCTTTTAGTTTGCCCTCCTGTACCAGTTTCTACATTTCAAATTCAGTGCTTCTGAAACAATCCGGTTCACAACATCTCTAATTCCTCTATGTGTGGTGTGTTCGGTGCCTGAATATTCCAGGTACCAATTTGAATATGAATTTTTAAATCAGATTCAAGAATGTGAAAACACGTGATGAACTACAAAATTCCAGTATTATCTCATTGTGTTATAAGATTTAATTAAAATATCTTATTCCAGCATACCCTTAACATATGCCCTTGAAGCAGTTGCAGTTAAGTTGTGGAGTACCTGATCGTCTGCACCAATATGTGACGGTGCTACAGTTAAAAAACTTGCCAAAGCAGCTTGGGATGTTTACCTTTAGTTTTGCAGAAATGCTGACAGTCCAAGTCCCTGTCCCTTTAGGTCCTAATGTGTGACAATGAGGAGATTCTGTGGAAGCAGTCATTGACAGAATGACGACATCGTGGGTACTCCCAGACTCCTTTGGCACAAAGTCTCTAAAAGCACTTAGTGAGTGCAAAATCTGTTGCTCACACATCTAATGTATGTGTGTGTGAAATCTCTTGGGCTGAAAGACATTGACTTTATGAATGGGTATGTGCTACAGCCCACTGGATTCATTTAAGTAACATGCAAGTGTTAGGTGAGCTGGTGGTCAGAAACACAAAATGTGAAGAATGTTCTTCAGTGTTGGCTTTCATTTTTGATTGTAGCTGTATTATGTCTATAAAAACCTAATGTAATATTGTGTTTCTACTTTAGCGTTAAAGAAAAGAGCCCCAGTTGCAGTAGCAATCTTCAGTCCCCTGTCTTTCCCTTTTTTTATTGCTTCTCCACGTAACCGTTTGCAACACAGAAAATGTCTCTGTTAAAGTAATGTGAACTAAGCAATCTTAGAAGAGCAAGTTTTTTTAAAGTAGGTATAAGAATCAATAACTTCTCTGTAATTATTAAGAGTCTAAATTATTGAAATGAATTTAACAGTTTATCTGTAAACTATCAGAAGTGATTTATGGCATTTCATCATGAAAATATTCAAATTGCAACCTAAACGTGAGTATTCCAAATGTCCTAACGTGAATTTAACATGTTCTGTGCGGTGACCGCTGACTATACCTACTGTCGGCACAAGAGGAAACCCGTTTGAGAAGAACGGCTGGGTCAGAGAGCACAAAGATTACAAAGAATGTAACATGCTACTTTACTTACAATGGGGTT
The DNA here is from genome assembly GCF_016835505.1 of Polypterus senegalus. Lineage (NCBI taxonomy): Eukaryota > Metazoa > Chordata > Cladistia > Polypteriformes > Polypteridae > Polypterus > Polypterus senegalus. The sequence continues at coordinate 55,252,486 of NC_053161.1, forward strand.
CAAGAACGAGTCTTAAATTGATCATTGATATTATGATGGCATTTATGATGGGAAATGCACCCCAGATTCATTACACACCTTTTCTGGGAAATCACCACTGAATAATCAGAGAAGAACTTAACGCAGGCTCCCACATGGATGATACTGAGCATGGTATGGATCTCAGCCAATATGTGTTATCTATCAACATACTGCAATCACTTTGGAAGAATCTGATTATTTGGGCCCTTTCCATCACTGAAGTTGTGCTATTTAACTCTGGGAACCATTTCAGTCAGCGTTTGGAGTAAGAAGTAGTTTCATCTTCTTTCCCTAAGTTTTCAGAAAGGCCTACAATTTGTAAGTTGTTGTCCTTTTGGTCTGCCAGCTTAAATGTACATGCGCCACTCTCTCTATGCAAGGGCCCAATTTCCCTTGCCATACTGTTAAACACTGGAGTATAAAGAGTGAATCTTTTGCTCCTTTTAAGCAGGCTATTTAGTATTTAGGGTTCTAATGATGGACTAGTTTTGCGGTGGGCTGGCGCCCTGCCCGGGGTTTTGTTTTCTGCCTTGCGCCCAGTGTTGGCTGGGATTGGCTCCAGCAGACCCCTGTGACCCTGTAGTTATAAAGCGGGTTGGATAATGGATGGATGGATAATTCTATGCATATTCAGTTACTGTTTTTGTAAGGTATTAATAATGTAGGTAAGTTACTTTTAAAGGTAACATCCTCAACACTGGTTATGTATAAAACGCATGCCAAGGACTTTGATATGTAGATTTTGAGTTACTCCTATTGCTGCTGGCAAAGTGCCTGCCATTTGTGTTACTGATGGGGACAAATTTAAAACTCTCATCACTCATGGATTTTGGAGACTTTCAGTTTTTTTTTCTTTTTTTTTACATTTTTGGAGTAAGCACTGTTTTATGTGAAAGAAAATGTTACCCTAAACAGCCACAGCCATGTGATTTACTTTGTTCTGCTTGAAGGGTTTACACTCCCTGTTGATTACTTGAAAACTTCAGACCAGAGAGCGTGTATCCTTCCCTTTAGAAAGACCGTGGCAAAAAATCTGTGATCTCTGACTTTTGGTTTCATAAACACTCCCCAGAATGCATTAGCGTGCTTTCTGAAATTAGAATCTTTGCCACTTCAGAGTGGATTTATTTGATACGTTTTTAAGGAGCTGTTTCACATTCCTTTAGGAGTCCTGTTGGCCGCCATTGTAAGCCACTGTGAGAGGTGTGATAGTAATTTTTAATAAATCATTTTGCTTCATTTTATAATTCAGCTTTGTGCTGGATATTAATATTACATGTTAGTATCTCCTTCACGTTCACAAGAATGGATTAGTTCAAAATCCCATTCTTTTTAAGACAAAACAGCAATCGGGCCCATGTTTGGGAGTAAAGACTGTCCAAATGCATTCAGGTTAGTGCTGTCATAAAAAACAAAGGGTATACATTTTGTTTCTATCCATCCATCCATTATCCAACCCACTATATCCTAACTACAGGGTCACGGGGGTCTGCTGGAGCCAATCTCATACAACACAGGGCGCAAGGCAGGAAACAAACCCCGGGCAGGGCGCCAGCCCACCGCAGGGCACACACAAACATACACACCAAGGACAATTTAGAATCGCCAATGCACCTAACCTGCATGTCTTTGGACTGTGGGAGGAAACCCACGCAGACACGGGGAGAACATGCAAACTCCACGCAGGGAGGACCATTCGTTTTATTTAGAACTGTTTAATCTGTTACATCAGTTTCTAAAGAGTATTGTTTGTGCATTTTAATGTTTGTGCAATGCTTAGTACTAAAAGCTACTGTCCTGGGCTCAAACATTCGTACTACAAACAGAAATGAAAGCCAAGTTATGAGTTAGTCTCATTTTTTTGATATATCTGCACTTTTCAGTACAATATGTCCTCTCCTTAAAATGGTTAGACTAATGTCTGCAACAGATGTCACAGTCTGGAGTCCAGAGTTGCACAAAGAATGCTCAGAAAAGTCCTTTTCAACACACTTGATTCTTGAACTCAAACAAACAATATTGGAGTTTCCTAAAGGAAGATCTCAATCATGATAAAGTCCTTCACTCATTTGGCCGAAGTTGTCTCTTCCTGGAAATGAAACGAATTCACAGACGTCTGTCTCCATCAGTCCCACTGTGCTCTGTGAATGATCTGCGAGACACAAGACTTAGCCAGCTAGTGAACACAAAGCATAGTAAACCAGTTTGGCTTTAAAGGATTCTGGTGCCCTTGGATTAGACAGACTTTTGTTATCAATTTTGTTTTGGGCTGAATAAACTTCTGTGGCGTTGGTCTGCTTTGTAGTTGTTCAGTCTGGAGTGTTCCAAAATCGGCATTGACTGTTCAGTGCAACGTTATATCGAGTTCAGTTCACTGAATATTTTAAACACGGCAGATGGCCGCCTGTGCGGAGGGGAATATGGACAGGATTAGAAAGTGCATTCTGAAGAGTGAAGTCAGGCCGGTCAGCCCCATTGGTTCTCCTTCCGGTAGGTTTTCTATTTTCATTTCTGTTCAATGCTGACATTTCTTTCCAGTTTGCTCTTTGTAGTCCTCGTTTAAGTTAAGTGAATTAAGTTAAGCTGCATTGTACTCAGTCAAGTGTGCCACTTACTGTATATAAGAATATTTGAATTTAAGTTGAACAAACTCCGGTTCTCTGCAACTCTATAAAGAAATACGCTTGTTCCAAGAGTACATGCATAGGTGAATCCAACTTTAATGATAAGTAATTGAGCAAAATAGCACAAGCGTATTAATACTGCTGAGAAAATCTGTCATAAAAACAAATACACGGATACTTTTAAGTTAGCAGCGATTCTGTCAAGTATAATAATAACAAACTGTAAGCCTTTGGGAGTCTGCTTTGTTAAGGCTTTGTCAATGAAGTGTAAGATTAATGTCACGATTAACTGTAATAAGAAAATAACGCAGAGATGAATGTTAATTACATTTTTCATGCTTGACAGGCACAATTTCCATTTTTAAAAATATTTTTTAATGATTTTAATTAGATACAAATAGCATTCCATATGTCAAGTCAAATTTAACAAATCAAAGAAAAATTCCACCCTCACCCAAGAGAAAGAAAGAGGATCCAGCATCCAAAGCTACTATATAAAATGAGCAAGAAAAGAATATCCTTTTCCCCGAAATGGAAGCTTATTCTAAAATGTCATTGATTAGGTCCTGCCATATTTTTAAAAATATTTTCAACAGATCCTATAAGTGAGAATTTGATTTTTTCCAATATCAAGTAGTATAGGATATTGGTTACCCACTAACTTCAGAGTGGTGGGATGGGATTCTTTCAGTTGAGCAAGATAATTCTATGTGCTAGTGGTGCAGTAAAGGAAATTACATTTTGTTTGTCCTTTTGCACTTTAAGGCCATCTGGGAGTACACCAAACATAGGGTTAGGAGGGATTATGACACTAAGGCTGTGTAAGATTTTTCTCTTTTGGAGAAAGATTTTTCTCCCAAAATGTTGTCTTGGATTTGCACCAAATTAGCATGTGACCTCATGAGGCTGGAGCTCGATTGCAACAGTCACAGGTTGAATCTTGCCCTGGAAACATTTTGGACAATTTTACATGAGATAAACGTGCTTGATAAAAATTTTTTAAGTTGAATGACAGAATGCTTTGTTCATATGGACCTCGAGTGTATTCTGTGCGTGGCTGCCTTTGACTCCTTTTCTGAAATACTGAGTGACTGATCCTTTCCCCAATGTACTCTGGGGTCTTTGAAAGGAAGAGACTTTTAACATATTTTTATAAATTGTAGAAATGCTATCTGAGTCTTCAAGACTGATCAGTAATTCTTCTGGAATAGAACAAAGAGTAAGGTTTGGAAAATTGAGCAGGTTCTGTTTAGCAAAGTTTCTAGCTTGAAAGAAGTGGAGGAACAATTTGTTTCCTCTGCACGTTCAGGTTCTGGTGAACTCAAAATCATCTTTGTTAAATATTGCAGATTTCTCTTTTCAGAATACTTTGTTAAAGGCTTGCAATAGTTTATTTAAAGAACTAATGAACAAACTTACATCTATTAAAAGGTGAGCTTGGTTACTTCTTCACTATTATGCTATATATTAATGTGCAACATGACATTGCGTTCTAAATTATACATTTGAACAAATAACAAGCCTGCTCCTTCATTTTTAAACAGAGCTGTGAAGTCCAAATATTAAAACAAAAGCCTTAACGCGTAAATACATCTGATTGAAGAGGTAAAGGCTTTCAGTTAAGAGAACGTGACATGCTTGTGACAACAAAAGTAAACAGGAAGTAAGGCATTTAAGACTTTAGGGACTTTCAAAACTCGACGTGATGTTTTTTTGGCAGAAATGAGTGGATAGGACTGGCGAGCTTTGTTGGGCTGAATGGCCTGTTCTCGTCTAGAGTGTTCTGATCTTCATTTTATGACAGACCAGCAATCAGCATTTGCAGTGCACCAGCTATTGGAATGTGCTGTATTATGGCATGCATATAGTAATAAAATGCATTCCATTTTGCATTCCAACAGATGGTGCATCACAGACATTTGTAGTTATAAATGATATATGCCATTTGGTGTGAGGGTTGTAAAAAGAGTCTTCATGTTTGTGATGCAGCACAGTGTGCAACTGGACGGACACACAGACAGACACTTGCCCTTTCTTTAAGGTGGATTCTTAGTGCTGTTTCCTTGGGCTCAGGATATGTTCCCTTCTGTATTCACTTGTCTGCTCATAATATCCATCATGCATGGAGTGCACCACCCAGAGGCTGTACGAACTTCAGTGCAGCTTCAGGCTGCACATTTCATCAAGAGTTATGATCTGCCATGGATGGTACCAAATGATGATCTACACAAAATTGGGCCGAGTGTCAGATGGAGTGCTGGTGTTCTCAGTGTTCTTGACAATCATCTGATCTGAGTACACATCTGCTGTCAAACCATGATGGCTAGAGAATTCAAAACGTGTGCCAGCAGCACATGCGGCATCAAATCATATATTCTTCATTTTTTTAATATGCAGTGCCAAAGAATCACATACAGTCACAGTAGTTTGACAGCAGACGCACTCTCAAATCAGATGATTCCTCTTGTTCCTAACCGCCGCCTCGTGTTCAGTCAAGTTCCACATTGCATTCGCCCCTCCAGCTACAGCCACAGCACAATCTTGGAAGACAAATGACTAGTTGTTGTTTGACTTTCACGCATAGTCTTCTGCGTCTCTTGACTTGGTGATTTCCAGCATTGTGCTCTTCACCATCATCTTCTCTTTTCTCCAGGTGGAAGCTGGTGCTGAATAGCCTGAGTGTGTGAAACCCATTGGACTGCCATTCCCTGTGATTTTATATTCTGTATGTGACAGGGGCCATGCTTTGCTTATTTCTGTACATTCTGTGTCGTTATATTTCATGCAGTCAGATGCCCAGTGAGCAGCAGGGTGGTACGTGTTGGCCAAGTATGCACACAGCAGTTCCACTTTACTTTGCACTTTACAGTCCATCTGAATTCATTAAAATGCATTACATTTGTTTTTTATGAAAGCCTTTGAAACATACCAGGCTAACTGTTTATCGATACTAAGTTCAGGCTGCCAATCAACACTTTCTGTAATTTTCATGTGCACAGTAAAAAATACTTGGGAAATTAAAAAGGTCGATTATGTGAATAAAGTTGTAACGTTTTTTTTTTCCTCTACACTCTACTAAGTTTAACTGAAGATTGCAGGACAACCTCAAACTGCCTTTAACCTCTTCTCACAGCGCCGAAAGGTGATTTTTAATAATAAAAAGGATATTAACAAACCCACACAGAGAAAAAAAATGCAAAAACAAAAAACTATAATTAATACACTTTTAAAACACTCCCACTTCAAATATATACTATGAACACAAAGCATGAAATTATATTTCCAAGACTTTCCCCTCCGTCCTTTTGATTTAGTGTTTTTCTCGTTTTACTATTTCGCCGTAGTCCAGTTCATCAGACACGCCAATCCCAGAATAAAAAGATTTACCGCTCACACTGTTTTCGATCCTTTTCCTGGTATCCTCAGTGTATCCGGAAACTTCGAGGTGGCCACCCCAGACTGCAGTTGACTTGTGGTGCTCCCTGAAAACAAGTCTTTGTCCTGGACTTAGAATGGTCATGTCCTTTCCTCCTTCGCCATAAAACTCGGGCTGTCTTTTCTTTCTCTTCCTCCTGCCTTTTCCCGCCTCTATTTAAATAGTGCGTCTGTTTCCACGGCAGTCCCGGAAATTGTAAATAACAGCCCTGTACCTCCCAAAAGGTCTTCTCTATCTAACCCGCCTATCTTATCTTCCGTATATTTTTTTTTTTTGAAAATGGGATTTTACATTACATTTACTTTTTTTATGTGGCAATGCTACAAAGTTAAACCACAGTAAAGCAGACTGGAGCGCCACAAAACAACTATCGAATTTTAAAGGGCACATGGAGTTGCTGTGGCTGAAGATAAATAGTAAAAGAACAAATGAGGACGACATTTTTGAGGGAATAAAGTTATTCAGTATGTTTCTTCATTTCTTTGTGGCAGACATTGTCAAGCCCAACATATTACAAAGTAATTCTGGGTTGTGATTCATGGCAATATTAAATCTTCTCTAAATTATTTGTAAATATCATTATAGCATTACCACGTATCTCTGCTGTTGCTGTCCCACAATCACTTGCCACTCGCCCGCTCCCGATGCTGCAGTCTGTGACTGAAATAGCTGGAAAAATCTTCTTCATCACATGCAGTTGAAGGAGAAAGCAGCCACATTTCCAGTGTGTGTGTGTGTGTTTTGGTCTAACCTTACATCTGCCCCTGCTACATCTTGTCACACATGAAGGTAAATGACACCTTCAAGGCTCTTGTGAGGTAAGCAGTATCCCTGCTGTTAACACCTCTCACCAACTACTGGAAAACCTAGTACAGTGGAACCTCGGTTCACAAACGTCCCGGCTCACGACCAACTCGGTTCATGACCAAAGTTCTGGAATGAATTATGGTCGTGAACCGAGGTTCCACTGTATGTCACACAAGTTTTCAGCAAACTGAGAAAATGATGTTGCCTCTTGTAATTAACGATCTCTAGATTTCATTCACAGCCACAATATTGTTTTTTTTCAACAAATCAACAACTTAAAGTGCAGTCGCAGCATTTAAATCACATGATCATAATCCAACATTTTCATTGGTAGCCGGTCTTTCCTCATTGGTCAGTGGAGTTGCTAGGTTTTTGTCTTGCAATATGTAAAATACTGTGTACATACTAGCTTCTTACATTGTGCTATGACCGCAATGAAGACATATTTGGCCCTCATCACCACCTTATAACGTCAAGAAAGACCTAGTAACTCCAAAAATTAGAAAAACTCAATTCTGAAAAAAAATGTCAGTTACTAAGTGTTTCCATGGCATATAAGGCCTTCTTTCTTTCCTTTCACAGTTCTGATGGTCAAGCCTTCAAAGACACATGAACTCATTTCCTCTCCAGACCTTGGAAATCCCACCGCCTTTGGGGGACCCACTCTCTCTGTGTGTATAGGTATATATCATCTACTCTCTATATATAAAATCCTAAGCCTAAAAGTGCAACGATTTTGTGTGATGTTTTTATGTCACATTTTTTGTCACGCTTTAACTCTGGCCTATTTTAAAACCTACATATATATGTTTGGTATCATTCTTTTCGGAATTTATCGAACTTTAACGTGATGTTGTTAGATTTTCAGATTCTTATTCCGTTTTTAAATTATAAACTAAAAAATATCAAGAACTCATGTCCCTCAAGATGAGACTTAACCAAGAGTGCCAAGAGATTTAACCATACCCGGGGCTGGAAATGAAAGCCAAAGAGTAGGACAGCTGCTGTATAGGCTTTAAAATGTTCGAAGCACTGCGCAAGATGCAGATAGTGCGGCACGGCAGCAGCAGCAAGCCAGCAGTTGATCGAGCAAAGAGGAGGTAAAAAAAAAAACTATTTGTTTCCTATTGTATCACCTTTTAAGAGGGGGTTTCGGAGAAGCAGACGAGCCTCTTTGGGGTGCGTTCAGCCCCCCTCTTCACAATACAAGTGGCAGAGACGCCAAGTGGCTAGCGAGTGAAGCAAGCAGAGGGGAACCCCCTAGTGTATATATATACAGTGGTGTGAAAAACTATTTGCCCCCTTCCTGATTTCTTATTCTTTTGCAGGTTTGTCACACAAAATGTTTCTGATCATCAAACACATTTAACCATTAGTCAAATATAACACAAGTAAACACAAAATGCAGTTTTTAAATGATGGTTTTTATTATTTAGGGAGAAAAAAAAAATCCAAACTTACATCATGGCCCTGTGTGAAAAAGTAATTGCCCCCTGAACCTAATAACTGGTTGGGCCACCCTTAGCTGCAATAACTGCAATCAAGCGTTTGTGATAACTTGCAATGAGTCTTTTACAGCGCTCTGGAGGAATTTTGGCCCACTCATCTTTGCAGAATTGTTGTAATTTAGCTTTATTTGAGAGTTTTCTAGCATGAACCGCCTTTTTAAGGTCATGCCATAGCATCTCAATTGGATTCAGGTCAGGACTTTGACTAGGCCCCTCCAAAGTCTTCGTTTTGTTTTTCTTCAGCCATTCAGAGGTGGACTTGCTGGTGTGTTTTGGGTCATTGTCCTGTTGCAGCACCCAAGATCGCTTTAGCTTGAGTTGACGAACAGATGGCCGGACATTCTCCTTCAGGATTTTTTGGTAGACAGTAGAATTCATGGTTCCATCTATCACAGCAAGCCTTCCAGGTCCTGAAGCAGCAAAACAACCCCAGACCATCACACTACCACCACCATATTTTACTGTTGGTATGATGTTCTTTTCTGAAATGCTGTGTTCCTTTTACGCCAGATGTAACGGGACATTTGCCTTCCAAAAAGTTCAACTTTTGTCTCATCAGTCCACAAGGTATTTTCCCAAAAGTCTTGGCAATCATTGAGATGTTTCTTAGCAAAATTGAGACAAGCCCTAATGTTCTTTTTGCTTAAAGTGGTTTATGCGTCTTGGAAATCTGCCATGCAGGCCGTTTTGCCCAGTCTCTTTCTTATGGTGGAGTCGTGAACACTGACCTTAATTGAGGCAAGTGAGGCCTGCAGTTCTTTAGACGTTGTCCTGGGGTCTATTGTGACCTCTTGGATGAGTCGTCTCTGCGCCTTGGGGTAATTTTGGTCGGCTGGCCACTCCTGGGAAGGTTCACCACTGTTCCATGTTTTTGCCATTTGTGGATAATGGCTCTCACTGTGGTTCGCTGGAGTCCCAAAGCTTTAGAAATGGCTTTATAACCTTTACCAGACTGATAGATCTCAATTACTTCTGTTCTCATTTGTTCCTGAATTTCTTTGGATCTTGGCATGATGTCTAGCTTTTGAGGTGCTTTTGGTCTACTTCTCTGTGTCAGGCAGCTCCTATTTAAGTGATTTCTTGATTGAAACAGGTATGGCAGTAATCAGGCCTGGGGTGGCTACGGAAATTGAACTCAGGTGTGATACACCACAGTTAGGTGATTTTTAACAAGGGGCAATTACTTTTTCACACAGGGCCATGTAGGTTTGGATTTTTTTTCTCCCTAAATAATAAAAACCATCATTTAAAAACTGCATTTTGTGTTTACTTGTGTTATATTTGACTAATGGTTAAATGTGTTTGATGATCAGAAACATTTTGTGTGACAAACATGCAAAAGAATAAGAAATCAGGAAGGGGGCAAATAGTTTTTTACACCACTGTATATATATACATATATATATATACAGTACATACATACATATACATCCATATCCTCGGAAGTGGAAGTAGTGGCTGCTCACTTTGGGACCTGAACAGCTCAGTATTGGGAAACCTATTTTTGCTTTAGCTGTTAAATGACGTGTCCCTGGTGTGTCCCCCAACTCTTTAAACTGTCCTTCTGTCTGTCCTTAAAGTGAGTGTGTGTTTGCAGCTGCAGAGGGCTTTGTCACCACAGAGAGGAGCTCATCTTCATCCTGAAACATCTCAGGCAATGGCACATTCTAAGTTCTTCACAGATCCAGTGAGGCATTTAAGCAGGAGGTAAAAGGCAGCCATTGTTGGGGCGATTAACTCAGACCTCAAAATAATCCATTTCAATGTGGATGGTTTTGCGCTGCAGTAACTTCATATTATAGGTTTATTTTTATTATTATCATATGTACAGAGAACAGTGAAATTTTGACTTGTATATGCTAATTATCATGTCATGTTGTGGCAGCTCAAATATTTTATGTAAATGTTTAAATTATTTTAGAATAAAAAAGCTTGCAAAAATATAGGTTTAAACTTGTGATTTGAAAACTTTTAAACTTTTGATTTGAATGTTTCAGCAGTGTTTTGATTTATGGAAGTCTAATAACAAGTAACACTAAACATAAATTTCTTTACTGAAAATGTAATATCTTGTATCATTAATACAAATCTTTTCTGTCTCTTTCAAACTATATATATATACAGTATATATATAAACATTTTTTTTGAAGTTAGTCTTAGTTGTAACTTCATTTGTTTGGAATTCAAGTAACCTTCAATGAAAGGAGTACTTAACAAAGAAGAGAATGGCATGGCGTTACTTTATAGAATAACTTCAGTATTTTTCAAGTCAAAATTATTTCTTTACAAACATGCTGTATATGCATTCACTATGCAAAATTGTGTTCTAAAGTGAACCATCCATCCATTTTCCAACCCGCTGAATCCGAACACAGGGGTCTGCTGGAGCCAATCCCAGCCAACACAGGGTGCAAGGCAGGAAACAAACCCCGGGCAGGGCACCAGCCCACCGCTGGACACACACAAACACACCCACACACCAAGCACACACTAGGGCCAATTTAGAATCGCCAATCCACCTAACCTGCATGTCTTTGGACGGTGGGAGGAAACTGGCGCAGACACAGGGAGAACATGCAAACTCCATGCAGGGAGGACCCGGGAAGTGAACCTGGGTCTCCTGTGAGGCAGCAGCGCTACCACTGCGCCACCGTGCCGCCCTAAAGTTAACCACTTTCTTTAAAATTAAAAAAATATCTTGCCTGCACAGGTGCCTTACATTGTAGTCTGTGGGGCACAGAAGAAAACCTTAAAAACATTTGAAATATGTCCATTTTTCAAGCCTAAGCAGTTGTTAAGTATTGATCCATGCCTATCACGTGTGCAAATTGTCACACAAGTAAATCAAAACCAAAAACCAGCTACGTGGCATGAAAAGTTTACTGTGATTGGGTGTGTCAGGATCAGCTCTTGTGACTGTTGCTCGTGTGATTGTCACATAGCCTGTTGTGGTCGATATTAAGCCAAGACTTTGTTCACAACACACCGTTATCTTTACTTTTACTAAGGTATGTGTATCTGTGAGACACCTAGTCCTGCAAATACTTTAAAAGAGTTAAGATGTTTGAATGAGGTGTGCTGTAAAGACTCAATGCCAGTCATCTGCATTCCACTTGATGATACTGCGTTACATGCAGCAGTGGTGCTGTAAGAATTATGTTTTTGGACTTCTCTAGCGCCTTCAGCACCATCCAACCTCTGCTCCTTAGGGATAAGCTGACTGAGATGGGAGTAGACTCACACCTTGTGGCATGGATTGTGGACTATCTTACAGACAGACCTCAATATGTGCGTCTTGGGAACTGCAGGTCTGACATTGTGGTCAGCAGTACAGGGGCGCCGCAGGGGACTGTACTTTCTCCGGTCCTGTTCAATCTATATACATCAGACTTCCAATACGATTCGGAGTCCTGCCACGTGCAAAAGTTCGCTGATGACACTGCTATTGTAGGCTGCATCAGGAGTGGGCAGGAGCCGGAGTATAGGAAGCTAATCAAAGACTTTGTTAAATGGTGTGACTCAAACCACTTACACCTGAACACCAGCAAGACCAAGGAAATGGTGGTGGATTTTAGGAGGCCCAGGCCTCTCATGGACCCTGTGATCATCAGAGGAGACTGTGTGTAGAGGGTGCAGACCTTTAAATATCTGGGAGTGCAGCTGGATGACAAATTGGACTGCACTGCAAATACTGATGCTCTGTGTAATAAAGGTCAGAGCCGACTATACTTCCTTAAAAGAAGTTGTGCAATAAGATGCTGCAGATGTTCTACCAGACGGTTGTGGCAAGTGCCCTCTTCTACGCGTTGGTGTGCTGGGGAGGCAGCATAAAGATGAAGGACGTCTCACGCCTGGACAAACTTGTTAAGATGGCAGGCTCTATTGTAGGAATGAAGCTGGACAGTTTAACATCTGTGGCAGAGCGACGGGCATTAAGTAAACTCCTGTCAATCATGAAGAATCCACTGCATCCACTGAACAGTGTCATCTCCAGGCAGAGGAGTAGCTTCAGTGACAGACTGAGGAGATCGTTCCTCTCCCACACTATGAGACTCTTCAATTCCACCCGGGGGAGTAAATGCTAACATTACTCAAAGTTATTGTCTGCTTTACATGCATTTTTTATTACTCTTTAATTTAATATTGTTTTTGTATCAGTATACTGCTGCTGGATTATGTGAATTTCCCCTGGGGGATTAATAAAGTATCTATCTATCTATCTATCTATCTACATGTTTGTCTGTGATCCTGGAAACAAGTGCAGTGACAAGCTTTAAAAAGTAAAGGATCTAAGTTTTAGCCCAATAGCCATTCCACTTCCCACACAATAGGACATCAGAGTCCCACTTCAGCAAGGACCTCCTCTAAAATTTTAAAGATGCTTCATTCATAACCAATCACTGAATGTGATTCCTGGTCACATGATTGGTTCTCTTTCTGCTTCTTTAGCTTGACACTTGGCCATGTATGTCTTCAGCTCGCACTTATCAATTATTTCAGCAGAGAGCCTACAGTTTTGTATTAACATGATTTATAAAATATCTCTGACAAGGATTGCAGTTCTCTTATACACGATACACACACTTGACAGGGAAGCATGCAGAATGGTGGAGATGTGCAGCAGCACACACCCCAGCATGGATGTCTATAGCCACAGAGATTCCTGCAGAGGTGACTGGGAGATGTGGTGTTTGTCAGGGTCTTCATGGAAACAAAGATGAATTGGGAATGGCAGCTTGGAGTGGTGATGCAAAGGCACCCAGGATTGTAAGGGCCTCTTTATATTTTACTTATCCCATGTAGTTTGTAGTGATGGCTGACTAACATATACTGTATATATAATGTTTTCATGCATAATGGAGACCATAAATTTTCTGATAGGGCTAACATTGAACAACAGCAGAGAATATCAAAATGTCCATGCAAAAAAAGTTCACATTACTCACGTCGCATAATTCAGGTGTCAAGTCATCCAGATGTGCGCTTCAAACTCATATTGTTAAATAAATCACTTCTGGAAAACACTTTTGTAAACTAAACATGGCTGAGCATTCAAATTGAAGACCCTTCTCTCCCCCTCATCCTGCCCAGTATTTGGCAAAAATGATTACTACCGTGTTAAAAAACCCTGCTAGGCCTCGGCCTTTTAATTTTTAGCATAAATGAGAAATGACACAACATACATGTCTATATGACTCTCTGAGCCGGAAAGGCTTGGGTGGCAAGTGCTGACCATTTGAATTTTCTGGAATGTTGCACTTAATACCTGAATCATGTTTTGGGGATTATTGTATGACATTAATAGTTAAATAAAAGATACATTAGTTAAAATATATGTAAAAAGTATCTCCTTAATATACCCATCTCTCGATTCTCTAAACACACTTTTTCTATTTCACAATATCAGAGCTTACCTTGGCAGCACTGGACACAAGACAAGAATTGACGCTGGACATCAATCCGCTACACTCCACACTCCTCTGTATTCACTCTGGGACAGTTTTAGACACCAGTTAATTTAATTTTAATACATAAGAGGAATTAACCAAAGGACCATGGAGAAAACTTAGAAGGACATGGAGAGACTGGGAGAGAGATGGAGCCCCAGCCTCCAGGCCTTCCACTGGGCCATTGTAAATATCTAGAGGTCACTGTTGTTCTTCTAACAGGCCCTCAGTGAATTCTGCCCTAATTAAGTGGTCTTTGGCGTGTTCCTGGTTTTCTCCTGACCACACCATATCATTTAAGTGTCAATAGAGAATTTACAACTGCTGATCTGCATAGCCCCTCTTGTAGGACGTGGACAATAACCAGAAGCACCAGAGCAAATTTCTGCAAACTTCAGTTTTATGGGACAACAGGGCTGCAGTTGAGCAGAGGTGGGCTCTGGTGGTGTTAAAGAGCAGGATACTCAACATTTAGGAGGTAGCGAGCTTTACGAAATGTGAATGTGCTACCTCTGTTCTGTATCTCAGCTTCATGGAAAATTAAACTCCTGAACAGTAAAGTTGGCTGACCACATGTGGTGTTATGCAGCAGAAAAATGTGATAGTCCCAAAACCTACGTTTATGTCACAGAGAAACCCTGAAAATACCAAACATTTGTTTCAGGTGGCCTGAGGTTTAGAAACGAGAGTGGGACGAAGCTGAAGTCTCAGAGTGGCCAAATGTGAAGCAGAAGGCACCGTGTGAATTTACATGGCACAGCTTGGCATGAGAGCACATCGATATGTAAGATGTCATGAAAATGAACAAAACCGAGACACAGAGTAGTAAGACTGCCACTCACATTTTATTATCCATCTGGTTGTGCAATTTTAAAAGTAAAAAAAGATTGCCTGGTTTAAGCAGCATTTAATCTTCCTGTCACCTTCCACATCACATTGATCCACCAGAGGCTAACAAAATGGGCGGGAGCGTGACAGAGGCACGGAGGTGCAATGCATACGTCTAATGTGCAGTATTAGGATTTGAGAAGCATTTGGTGTAAGTCCATGTGCTATTTCTTATAATGATATCTTAGCGTATCATTTTTGAACTTCAGTAAATGAAGCAAGTGCCCATTTTCCAGGACTGCATGTGTGATTCCAGTGAAAGCCATCTGGTGCACGCAGACTCCCAACAGACATAATAAATTAACACTGACTTCTTTGAGAAAATCTCGACAAAAAAGTCACATAATCATGGATAATTATCATTTTTAATACAGATGCCAATCAACATTTATTCAAAAATTATCCGAACACAACTTCCGAATAATAAAACCACACACATTAATTTAAAACTAAAATTAGTGAATCCATTATTACCTGAAATTTTCATGTCTCTGTCAAATGAGTAGTCCAGCTTTACAGGATATGTACCTGAAAAGCTGGACTAAGACTAAGGAGAGGAAGAGGAGGAGATGGGGGACCTGGAATGTTCAGGGTAGAGTTATGAAACAAAGAAGCATGAAGATGCCATCTTGCGTGTGGATGGCATAAGAGATGTCAGGACCAACAACTGAGAAGAGTTAATTTATCAAAGAAGGAAGGGACGATGGTGGGAGGCATACTGTGCAGGTATTATGCTGCGTTCACGTGCTATCAGATAGTTTCTTTGTCGGAAATTCAATGTGAACACCCTATGAACTCAGAGCTACAAGTCGGATTATACAAAGCTACCTGAATTGTCTGAGCTGTGATGTAACGCTGACCTTTCACTTTAGTCAACTATAGAAAATAAAACATGTAACCTGGTCAGCTAGAAATTACATTTCTTAGTTGAATTCCATTTGGGTCAAAGTGATACAAATTTAATATGCTTGTTTTGTTCTTGATTTCCATGATACATGCTGTTTATTTTGAATTGCTTTCTTTTGCAGATCAAGTAACAAATCAACAGTGACCTTGTGTTTCTCTGAATTGTACGACTGGAAACCCAGGTGAACGCACTGGAGTGAGAAGATGAAACGTCATAACTTGTAGCTCCGAATAGTCCGAGAGCATGTGAACGCAGCATTAGAAGTTTGATCGAGCTCCAGGTCAGCCTGATGGTTTAATACAAAGTCCGGGAGAGACACCGCATCTGACCTATTGGGGATCACAGTGGAATGTTTGATGGATGATATCTTAGCATTCCAGAGAAGCGAAGAAGGAAGTAGGACTTAAGAGGGGGGAGAAGGAGGGAGAACAAGGCTGACAAAATGAATAGAAAAATCTCTTTTAATAATTGTCAGGCTGCAGGTCTGGATTGAGAGGGAGAGGAAAGACCAGGCAGTAATGGAGTCTTTGAGGAAGTTAAGAACACAGCAACAGTTAACATCTGTAACCTTATGGACTGTGGTGTAGACGTCTAGCCCCAGGTATCTGAAAGACCTTTTCCAAGGAAGGATGGTGAGAATAGAAGAAAGATGAGAAGAGGGATTCATTTGGGAAAAGGGAACAATTAGACAAACTAATCTTGTAGTTGACAAGGCATGCAAATGAGAAGATGTTGGTGTCTGAAGAATTCAAGGAGAGCTACCATATTAATAAAGGCAGGACCAAAGCCCATTACAGCCATGACCTTTCAGAAAAAGGACCACATCATCCTGCCAAATGGAAGCAGCAGAGAAAGGAAGAAAAACGGCAATATAGTATGAAGGACATACCATGCCATAAACGAGTCAACATTAAGTAGGAATCTGTATGAAAACAAGTGTCACAAGACAAGTTTACAAAAGTTGATCAAAACAAGGTCTGAAAATACTGCAGGCTTTATCAGTAAGACACCATTAAACCAACCTAAGCACAAGAATAGTTAACCTCATTGTATGCCCAAAAAGAGCCAAGCATCAAAGCCATTAACAATTAGGAAAACATTCACAAAACAGACGAGTCTTTGAAAGCTTCTCAAATAGACTGAGGGAGTCAGCAGTTTGGATGAAGGTGGGCATCCCATTTCACCAGCTAGTAACTCCACATGAAGAGTCTGCATTGAGATTTGATGCCACATGGATATGGCATCTCCTGATGCCTTTCATGTGTGGGACAGGGCATAAGACCAAATGAGGGTCTCCAGATCAGAAGGTGCTGAAACACTAACTGCCCTGCATGAGAACTAACAACCAATGAATGTTCAACTGGAAGCATCAACTGGATGAAGATAAGGAACGTGGGAGTTTGAACTTCACAAACAGAAGAGAAGCTCATCTGATGGCTCATGTTTTACATACCACGACAGAAGCGAAAAATAAAGAGACCGCAGGCAAACTCACCATAACTGTTAGCCTTGCATATAGCAACAGCTGCGCCAGATCGTCTATTATTGGATGTCACAAAAAGGGGAGAATGTGACTTTGTGGGAAATGTGTCATGCAGTCTGTAGATCAGATGTGCCCAGCGATTATCAGTCATGTAAACCAGCGTTTCTCAACCTTTAAGTATTTACAACCCGTTTTCATAACAGTTTTAATTGCGCCCCCCCTAACATTTTTTTGAAATGTAGATGCATATTTTATTATACATACTTAACTTTTATCGACATTTATCTAACTCTATATTTATTGTTCTAGTATCAGAATATAGTTTAAGTTAGTTTGTTTTGGTTTCAATATGTTTTTTTCTTATTTTTGATTCTTATTTTCTTTTTTTCACATCTCCACGACCCCTTTTTGTTACTTCGTGCCCCACAGGTTGAGAACCACTGATGTAAACTGATGTGATCCGGTGACAAGATCAGCAAGTACAGTTGTCAGATCTATTAGATGTAGTACAGCAAACACCTTAGCCAGCAGCTTGACAGGAGAATTCACCATGATGGTGAGCAGTCCGTAGGCTGGTTGAGTGAAGTTAATTTGAGAGGTAGAAATGGCATACGCAATAGAGGGGCAGGGTTAAGAGTTGGGTCCAGAAGGCCAGTAGATAATCGGGCCATTGCAGAGTTCATGGAGCCCAAAGAACTGGCCTTCTACTCCCAAGAGTTCAGCGAGAAGGTAGAGATTTTAGAAAGAAGTTTGCATCAGTGGAATTAAAAATGGGGGACAGAATAGAACTGAAAAAAAAAGCAATTATTCACTGAGTCAGGGTGAGTGTTAAGGGGTCTGTGCTTCATTCTGTTGGTGAGTGAATCTCATTTGCAAAGCCCATGGGACAGTAACTTACCAGGTCTGCAGCCAGAAACATTGCAGAGCTCTAGTGCAGTGAATCATAAACTCAGGAGAGCATCTACTCTGCCATGTCGAGAGCTGATGCTCAAGTCTGGAAATCTTTATGGAGAAATTCATGGGGCACATCACTGGCAAAGCCAATAAAAGCATCACACAAGCCTTTCAAGTTGGGTATCATATAAAGCGCAGTAAACTCTCTGCCAATTAGTTGTTTACACACATAAGACCCTGAATATGCATTTGACGATCTTCTCAATTGCCGACTTGCTTTTCTGTCTTTGTCATTCTTGGATCTGGTGAGTCCTGAAAGCAGAGGTTACCAAAAAACACTTTCCAAAGTTGCCTACTAGAGGGAGAAAACACCGTCAAATACCCCGACTAGATACCCAAAGGGCTGAGACAAATCTCTATAAAATAAAAAGATTATTTAAGCAAAAAGGCCATGCAAGCCCCAAAACTCCAAAGAGCACAAAGGAATTGCATGAAAGGCAAGGCAAATACACAGCAAACAAAGTCCCAATATGGAATCCAGAAGCGTGGTCAAAAACAGAGCAGAGGTTCAAAAAATCAGTAATCACAGTCCCACAGTGAAATCCAAAAATGGACCTGAAAAGTACTGGGTCGGAAATCCAGAAAACAATAACAAATAACAATAGCACCAGAAATCACAAAAATGCTTCACCCCCTAATGCACTCAGTGACGCGCCAGGAACTATGGGAGGTGGAAGGCTGTCCTGGGTGATGATTGGCAGGTGGCCCCGCCCCTAACCACCCACAAAACACATGGGTCATTACCTAAGTTACATCCGTTCCCAACACACACACACACACACAGAAAAAGGTGCATTATAAACAAAAGAAACATTGATACAAATAAATAATACAAAATTAACCAACCGGCCAAGGCTGAAACATGACATCTGTACTCTGCCACTAGATGCTCAGAATCTTCTTCTTCTTCCTATTAAGATACATCAGGACACCCTGAAGAAGGGGCAGGTCTTCTTTTCCTTTCTGCTATGTCACCTGGTTTTGCCATAGTAAGCCCAAGACCACAGGTCACTTTGTCAAGGTTGCCATGATCTCAGATATGTCCAGAACAGATGAAGCCAAAAGCTTTTGATAAACACCAAGAATCCAGAATGTAGCCCCTGTGGTTTGCGAGTAATCGTGTGAGAGATGACAGACCTTAGTATTTTATTATATATATGTGTTATAAATATCGAATAAAATACAAAACAATGTTGAACACAGCAGAATACAAAAACATTCTACATTTGGATGTTAGTAAGAACTTTTAATTAGTTTATAAACAGATATTGTTACAAGAAGGTAATCAGCAAGGCTGACTTGTTTTGAATTCCAAACCAGACAATATATTTGAAATGTTCACATTGTCATGCTTTGAAAGGTATAACTGAGAAATCACTTTTCCAAAAGTACAATATCGATATAGAATATTGATCGTACATGAACTTGTGCAAAAAACAAAAAAAAAAGAGAAAAAATCAAAAGCATGACAAAGCAAGTAGACCACTGACACCAAATATATACCAATAATCTCAATATCTGAAGGCATTACACAATTCCAAGAATTCAGTGAGAATTTAAGGCCATCTTGTACTAAGATAATTTTGTTTCTTAAAACTCTACTCACAAAAACGGTGCATTTCTTGTAAAACTGTACATGCAAATATCAGTGTGCTTTTAATAAGTGAACAAGCATATTCTGGATTATTTGGACATTTCAGTAAACAAAATTCATGGATACAAATCACATGGCTGTGCGTTACATTTTCTGCCACATTTTGCCAGAGAGACCCGCACATGCATTCCTGCAGGCTTGGCGTAGTGGCATAGTATGGTGACACCAGCAAAGCATAAAAATATTCAAACCAAGATCCCTTTCACTGGAGTTAGGGCTTTACGTGGCGTCTACTGCTGTGCCACAGCCTACTGGGCGTTGGAATGGAGCGCAGCCAGTAAAGGCCCTAAAAGGGCAAACAGAGTTGAGTGGGCAGGCTTCGGCAGGGAGGAAGGAAGGAAACAATACTGGAAGTAACATCATGGAACTTCACCATAACGGGACGAATCACAGAGATATATGGCACAAGTTTCAAGTGACTCACCAAGGGTGGTTTACATTTCTTCAAATAAAATGGTATTTCCTGTTTAAACTGCTAAGATTCCAGCCAGTACTACACATAGCCAAGTCCACTGGACATGCAGTTACACGTGACCCACACCTGGATATGCCAGGTGGGACGTGACGCTGGGGACACCTTCCCATTCCAGGCCAGATTCTTTGGACCTGCAGACTGTGCACAGAGGACCAATGCAGTCCCCTCGGTCAAGGAGGCAGCACCCCTAGTCTTCATGCCTCTGTGCCGCATATTTAGGCATGATGGTTTTTATATTTTTATTTTTGTTTCCTTAACTTGTCATTGACCTGTGGCAATAAATACTCATTAATAGCGACAAGCGTTCTAGTTGATAGTAAAATGTGTCACGGGAGTCATTAAATGAAGGTGTCTATCTTTGTAGCAACTGTTCCTTTTCCACTTTAACATGTTTTTGGTGAAATTGTAAAAGATTTAAAGAACTGCTGGAAACTGAACAAAAGGCTCCAAATCCTGAGGTAAAATGAAAAGAACTTGTACATAATTGTAAAATTAGGCTCACTCACTAGCAGTAAAATTTTGCCCAGCATGTATGAACCACCAGTAACTTCCACTCCTGCCTTCCTAACAGTGAGAGGACAGGTACTGTGGGTGAGACCTCTTTCTCTGCAGTGCTTTCTTGTTTTGTTTTTTTTTGGGTTATTGTAATCTGGAAAATCATCTTATAAGGCAGGACAGTTGGAAGTGTAGTGTGAAATTCATCCAAGCTGGAAGAAGCACCCTTAGTGATGAGAAAACCCACTTTTGTCACCAGTTTTGGCTGAAGCCTTCATTGTTGTTCTTTAGAGTGGCCATCCATTGTTTGTAGATGCTGGTAGGGCTGCCAGGATTATGCCCTATCTTGGCTGGAGTGGAAAGAGTGTCATGTTGGTGTGTTGTATGGTGGTTACTGGGACTTGTCGTAGGTGGGGCCAGGTGTAGACTGTGCAGACTTGTGGTGTCCCTTGTACAGTCCTGGTCAGTGCACAATGATCTGTGGGGATGTTCTTGTGTTAGGTAAGGGCTACTTAGTCTGCAATGCCCAAGGGGCATCTAACAGCTGTTTGGTTGGCCATGTCTGTTTAATAAAGTTAACGCAGTTTGACTTAGATAAGATTTTATTATTATTGAAGAGAAAATCTGGTGAATTTCCTTCTTAAACCCAAACAGTGTTCCCTTATTTTTGTTGATGAGGCATGCAGTAATGGATAGTCAAACCCAGAATGCATCCTTTCACCAACAAGCAGGTGCATCCCAGGCTTAAGAACATGTCCCACTGTGACAGACTCAAAGAATTAAACCTGTGTAGTGTCAATGAGAGGAGACTTCATGGGGACCTAATCCAGGTATTTAAAATCCTCAAAGATCCAACAACATTCTTACGGCTTAAAAGTAAATCACATACTCGAGGACACCAGTGGAAATTAAGGGGAAGTGCACTTAAAACTGAAGCCATGAAGCACTTCTTCAGGCAAAGAGATGTGGGGCTCTGCATAAATTACCAAGAGATGTAGTTGAAACAGAAACCTTGAAAACCTTTAAGAAGTATCTCAATGAGGTATTGGGACAGCTTAGCTATTAGCTTACCAAACGGGCTTGATGGACTGAATGGTCTCCACTCAGATTCCCAATGGGAAGCATCACATCTTAAATGGTGCCAGCTATAGCAGAGAGCAATGTTCCAAATGATGCAAACCATCCATGATGATCATAGCAAATGCAAATTCACAAAGCAGAAGCCCACTCACCTCAGTAGTGTCAGCCAAAAAGAACTGAGAACAAGCAGCAAGATATCTGGCAAGCTGTTAGATAAGATATAAATACAATCCTAACACCAATGGACATCATCACAGCATTTTTACTCTCTCTGAAGGTTTTATGGTCATCTAAACCAGCACAGAGGTGACAATTCCAGATATTCGCACCCAACCTGCATTGCACTTGTGGACTGAGACAAAAGATCTGTCCAGCAGCTCTACATAGCGGAGCACTCTAATGTTAAGATTTCAAGAATAGGCTGCAGTGAATTGCATGTTTTTGTGATATGGGAAATATATAAAAATACTTGAGTATGTGATAATGAGGTCCAGTGTTGTTTATGTTAGGTTAAATGGTGTAGAGGTTAAAATGTGCAGAATAAGCCAGGGTGAAACACCCTGTAGTTAGTAAGGGGCCTGGCCAGAAGTAGAAACGCATCATCATCATACCACCTATGGACACACACTCACATGCCACATCACTGCGAGGACCACAAGAGACAAAAGATGAGTGGGTCAGCCCCCAGCTGGCAGGAAGGGAATGTCAAAAGTGATAGGAGACACTTTTGTCAGCTTCCACTCGGGCAGTTCATGTTGTCCATGCTCATTGGCTTGCTGCAGACCATTTAATACAAAGAAGAAGCTGTTTATGACAAAGCAAGTGTTGACTTTAAGCGTTAGACATTTTACTACAGTAATTTCCAGTTTAAAAATAGCCTGAATTAAATGTCTGAATTTAATTTTAAATGAATGAATTGATGAAAGAAAAAGTAAATTAATTTAAGTTTTCTTTTATATGAAAGCTGACCTTGTCATAGATTTCTTAAATTTAATGAGTCCTGTTAAAGCTCTAACAAAGGGATTTGGTTTTTTAGTTTATTATACCCGCAATTCAGCACACACGTACACAAATTAGAATTATTCAAAAGTTTATATGTAAAGTATAATTATAAAAGTATTCAACTGTAAAAATCCTTACCATGTAAACATTACGAGATAGAGGAAATGCATTCTCATAGCTATGTACAACGGTCCAAGAGTAACTATGCAGTTGAATCTGTTCCAATGATGGTTAGACTTTGCCTTTTCCTGCCTGTTTAGGAGGTGATCATTAGTGCATTTCTTTTTTTTTTTTCTTTTATTCTACTTTGCTTCTTATTTTATAAAGCCTTCATTCTTAAGAGAAAACAATTCTCACATCCTTCTTCAAGACCTCAGTTTCTATATTTCACTTGACCTTCTTTCCACACCCTTAAAGAAGGATCACACTGCAGCAAATATATGTAAACATTTCAGCAAAGCTACGTAAGCACTCAGTCCTGATGCCATCTCAGTCTACATAGTGCAAGCAGAGAGAAAGTTGCATGAGCAGCACTGAGTAGTACTTGTTGAACTGGAGATGTGGAGACTGGAGGAGATCGGGAGCTCCCTGTCAGATCTGGGTTTGCAGAGGCAGGCCAGGCGGGGTGTACGGTGGCGGGGCAGGAGACGGCTTTATTCCTCTGGCTTTCATGTAAGACAGGAACTGGTCAGGAATCTCCGCTAGGACATCTTTGGCCAGCCGGGCCATGCTCAGGATGTGATTTCCAGTAGTGTCAATGTAGTCTCTGAAAGGAACAAACTAAAAGACAAAATAAATAAATAAATACAAATTCAATGACTAACAGTCTGCTTATATTACCGTGTATAAGTTACCCATTTATCTAGAACAGAACAAGTCAGTATTGAGACTCTCTTGTGCCATAGACAGATGTAGAACGTTACAAGACTATATTACAAAAGAGAAGTAGTAAGGAAGGAAGATAACTGCTGAAGCTGAGGTGATCAAATAAGAGAAAAATAAACGTGCTAGCAGTCTCAAACAATTAGTAGTGAGCGGGTGAATGTTGTGACAAAAACACAGATAAATGGCCTTCTTGCCTTACAGCTATAATGTTAAGAGGTTAAATTTACAAACTGGCCATAAATGTATTGGAGTCAGAAAGGCCCACACAAAGTGACGTGACATTTACAGGAACTCTGGCAGCAAGCTAATTTCAGTTTTGTCTTAATAAGCTCTCTTCAACTTGTACTCCCAGTATGCTATACAGTATTTACAAATGCAATATTAAGATAACACAAATTCTTCTTTCTGTTTCTCTTCATCTTTTCCCACTTCTATGTGTAGGAAACAAATCGTACGAATCGGGTTACGACCAAAACGTTTTCCAAAATTTTGCATCTCTTCACGACCACACGCTCTGGTGGTGAACAAAAACATTAGCGGCCAGTTTCCCTATGCGCGTTCGTACGCACCAATGATCTGCCATTCTCCGTTTTCCATTTTCCTTTGTTTGCGTATACAGGACCTAACAAAGCAGCTGATGTTGCAAAAGGAGTTACAATGTTAACCAAGCAGAGGCCTCATGTGCTGGAAGAGGGGGAAAAACTGTTGCTAGTGTGGCTGAACGAGAAGCACCTTGCAGGGGATAGCATAAGCGAGACGATCATGTGAGAAAGCCAGGAAGATACATGGTGATTTCCTGAAAAAAAATCCTTCTTCGAGAGGCAAAGGTGAGGAATTTAAAGCCAGTAGAGGATGGTTTGAAAAGTTTAACAAGAGAAGTGGCATTTAATTTTTTTCCCTGTGCTTAACACTAGAATTACCAGAGCCTACGAAAAAACTCGTAGATCCGTCCCACCTTAAATCGCTTCTCACCTCTCCGCCACCGTCTTTTATCTTCTAAATGTGCCGATTAAGACGAGCAGCAAGCAGCCGGCTATTCTATCCCCCACCGTCGCAGAATGTTCACTAAGTTTTCCCAGCTCATGCCTTGTTTGATTATCTGGGAGTGACTCAACTGCGGGAGTTTTAGAGTGGAAATCGTTATTTGGAACACATGCATTTCATGTGTGTTTCGTTTCTACAGTAATTTGTGTAAACACATTGTTAAAACAGAAACTTTTTCATATTTTAATAATAAATGTTACAAAATGTAGGCATAAACTATAGAATGTGTGAAGCCTGATTTCCAAAGATCAAATAAACACTTTCACAAAAAGTTCAAGAATGATACAACAGCTTCTGTGGTATAGCGCTAAGATTTGCTTTTCAGAGTGCAGTATGCTTACTGTGCCTAAAAACCCCAAAGTTTGATTCCCCGCTGGGGAGAAAGTGTTACTTTTTTTCTTTTTAACCATGGCCGCGCTACCTGCCTGCCTGCCTGCAAGCATCTGCTTTCTGCGTGCTGGGGCATTTTTCTTTTTTTTTCTTAAGTAAATTGTTAAATTTAAAATGTCGATCGTGGTTATTTCTGTTGATTAATTCATGCTTTAATTTATTATAGCTAATACTGTTATCAAGTGGTCGCTATTTTTGCCTGCTGTATACAATCTATCTAGCGTCTTTATCTCCACTCTCACTGCCCACTTGCCTGCATGCAGTGTGTGTCGATTGATATATGATTTAATGTATTTCTTTTTAATCTCAAACGGACATAAAATTTATAAACTGGTATGCACTGTCAGTCAATGAGATTGTTATATTTTCATGTGGGATGCTCCTTTTAAAATATTTTTTTAACAACTGAGACTGCAATTAACATGAACAAGCGTCCTTATAACTGTTCTTATTTTTAAGTTCTGCAAGACAGACACTGTCAGACAGATCCCTGAATAATGCATAGACAGAAGTTGATAGATAGATAGATAGATAGATAGATAGATAGATAGATAGATAGATAGATAGATAGATAGATAGATAGATAGATAGATAGATAG
The DNA here is from genome assembly GCF_016835505.1 of Polypterus senegalus. NCBI lineage: Eukaryota > Metazoa > Chordata > Cladistia > Polypteriformes > Polypteridae > Polypterus > Polypterus senegalus. Next base: position 55,278,185 of record NC_053161.1, read on the forward strand.
ATAGATAGATAGATAGATATAGATAGATAGATAGATAGATAGATAGATAGATAGATAGATAGATAGATAGATAGATAGATAGATGTGAAAGGCACTGTAAAACAGGTGCTGCAAAAAGGCAAGCAGTCAGTGAGAGTACATTCACATGTGAAAGGCACTAGATAAATGGATAGATAGGAAAGGCACTTATATAATAGGCAGACAGAGAAGGCACTAGACAGATAAATAACAGCATTAGCTATATAGTAGTTTTGTTTTATATACAGTATAATGTATATGTATTTTACAACTCAGAGAATTTTCAAAAAGAAATACATTAAATAATATATCAATCGACACACGCTGCACGCAGGCAAGCGGGCAGTGAGAGTGGAGATAGATGTGAAAGACTCTAGATAGACTGTATACAACAGGCAAAAACAGAGACCACTTGATAACAGTATTAGCTATAATCAATGAAAGCATGAATTAATTAATAGAAATAACTGCGATCAACATTTTAAACTTAACGATTTTCTTAAGAAAAAAGAAAAAAAAAACACCCCAGCACGCAGAAAGCAGACGCTTGCAGGCAGGCAGGCAGCGCGGCCATGGTTAAAAAAAAAAAAGTTACACTTTCTCCCTGGCAGGGAATCGAACTTGGGGCTCTGAGGCACAGTAAGCATGCTGCACTCTGAGAGGCAAATTTTAGCGCTACACCACAGAAGATGTGTAATTTTTTAACCTTTTGTGAAAGTATTTATTTGAGCTTTGGAAATCAGGCTTTACACATTCTATAGTTTATGCCTACATTTTGTAACATTTATTATTAAAATATGAAAAAGTCTCTGTTTTAACAATGTGTTTACACAAATTACTGTAGAAATGGAACACACATGAAATGCAAGTGTTCCAAATAATGATCTAGTATTTCCACTCTAAAACTCCAGCAGTTGAGTCACTCCCAGATAATCAAACAGGGCATGAGCTGGGAGAACTTAGTGAACGTTCTGCGACGATGGGGGATGGAATAGCTGGCTGCTTGCTGCTCGTCTTAATCGGCACATTTAGAAGACAAAAGACGGTGACGGAGAGGTGAGAACGGTTTTAAGGTGGGCCGGATCTACAAGTTTTTTTTTTCGTAGAGTCTGGTAATTCTAATGTTAAATGTGTTGATAAGCAGCAAACATCAAGCAGTCTGCTATCACATCCCCCACCGGCACACAGTTTTCTCAGCTCAAGTCTGTTTAACTGTGTGTCAGTTGCTTGGAGTTGTAACAATCATATGGGGAAATTACATTCGGGTCACGACCAAATCAGGTCGTGTCCAGAGTTTTGGAAAGAATTACGGTCGTGACCAGAGGTACCACTGCACTTCCATTCCCATTACTCCTTTACCCACATGTTCATTATTTCTCCTCATCATATATCCATATCCCTTCAATGGACTTTCCTAGACTTTCTTTAGATATCTCTCCTACTTTTGTTGTACCTCTGATTGTCTCTTTTCTAATTCTGTCCTTTCTTGTAACTCAACACTTCCATCTCAAAATTCTCATTTCTGCCACATCCCACTTCTCCCGCACTCCCTTTACTGTCCATGTCTCAGCTCCATAAATCATTGCTGAACATTAGAACAATCTAGACGGCCATTCAGCCCAACAAAGCTTGCCAGCTTGCTTGCTGGTCTTACCACTGTCTTAAAAATTTTATATAATGTTGAATCATAAATAGAGAAACAAACATCACAGATTATGTGCAAAAGTATACACATTGGGGCCGCCCACATTGTGAATGAGATCCCTCTCAAGACAAGCAATGGCAATGAGCTGTAGCACAAGTACTGTGCTGTCCAACTACTGCTGGATGAAAAGCTCAACTTATTGAGACACACAACGTGACCTTACAGCATTAGGTTAGTACAGCCTGAGTCAGAGATCAGCCTCGGATACAGTTCTGTTCTGTAGCACCACTAGAATGGATGCGACTTAAAACTGAAGTTACTGTCAAGAACATCACCCCTGCTTTTTTGGAAATTATAATCAAATCATAATGGGACCCAGGATGAAACTGAAAATTCAACAAAATGTGATTCTACTTAGTTTACTTAGCATTAAGCTGTGAAGAGATGACATGATAACGAAACACAGTTGTGGGTCAGGTCCAGTTGCCAAGGCCGTCTTAACATCTGGGCAGTGGCTGGGGTTCACAATGTTTCTGTTTTGCTATTAAAACTGGGGTCCCTTTGCACTATTTTGCCTGGGGGCCTATGATGCTGTTAAGACAGCCCAGCCAGTAGCTCTGCTGCAGTTGTGAAATTATGCCAGAGAAAATGGCTACTCAGGGAACTGATATTTCTTAAGTTAACATGTTTCTTTTTAATCATCTTGAAAGTTGTTACATGAATGGCCTTCCTTTTGTATAGATTTCATACTTCAGTAATTCATTTTGTAATGAACACTTGGTGTAGTAACTCTGCTGCCCTTCAGAACACAACGACTATACCACATCTGCTGTGCTTGGCAAACATACTTGCTCTCCAGCTGCAAACTTTACCAAAGTCACCCTTTTCCATACCTTCAGTTCACAGGGAACAACTTGAAGCAGAAGCTCAAGTCCAAACAAAAAACAAACTGATTTATACATTGAAAAAATATTTTGATTATTTCATGTGATTTTTTTAGATATTTTTGAGTGTTTCTCCAACACATAACTTTTTGACAAAACACTTTTTCAGCTGTCAATTATAGTTTTTTAAAAAATGCTTTCACACTATAATTAAAAACAGCATTTTATTTTAATGATAATGTATTTGAATTTAAGATTTTCTAATGTTCAAATCTATGTTTAAAGTAAAACAGTTATTTAATTCTGTAATAAGGTCAGAATACAGCTAGAAGTGAAGACGGTTTGTATGTGGTGACCTGGACGTTCTGTGTATCTTGCTGGCTCAGCAGTCACAGCAAACAAAAATCTCACGTTTGCTCTGTGAGTGGGACAGTAGAGCCAAGAATTATTATTGCATTCAGAAGGAACAGCCAACTAGAAAAAAGCAAAAAACTTCATCAGGTCAAGCTTAGTGGAGTCAGATACAATGCTGCTACCACTGCTTCATATCAAGTTTGCTTTAATGAAGTTGTTTGTCAAAATCCTATCAGAAGATGGCGCTCATCTGATGTGTCTGTACTGAAGGTTTCCAGGTTAGTCTGCGGTTAAGTTGAAAGACCTGATATTATTCTGATGCTGTTATTATTCTCTATATTTTTATTATTATATTTTGCTCAATCTCAACAAGATGGATTCAGATGTAGGAGGCATTATAATAAAAAGGCATATCCTCTTCCCTTACACCTCACTTTTATAATAGTTGTTCACAGCATAGTGTTAAATTGGTATTACAGCCTGGGAAAGGAAGACTGAGCCATGCCTCAGGCTATTGATTACTTTATGGATAGACATCTGGGACAACAATTTGGTTTATAGCCTGGGAAAGGACATGAGGCAATATCAAAAAAGTTACTATCTGGGAAAAGATAGATTAAAGAGTTTGAGCAAAATTCATCCATCATATTGACAGCCAGCCAATCAGGTGCATGAAACATTCATGTGTTGTAAAACCACTGCATGAAACTTTATAATAAACATGCCTCATTTGAAAGAAACATCAGAAGAAGAAGAAAAGAAACAGCGACAATGGAACAGCGACGTAAGAGAAGAAAACAAAGACACATGTGACAAAGTTTTCATCCGATTGTCAGTTAACAGCATTTTCATGAACATCAATTGCTAAATCAAACGCCGCCCTGCAACATTCATCCTTGTCATTTCTTTTTTTGTAAGCTTTTTCTAAAGAGCACTGTATATATATCCAGACTTTCCTATCAGTACCTATTTTCTATTATTTCTTTGTTCCAGTGGTGGTATTATTATTCTTGTAATAAATACCATGCTGCTTTTAACTTTCTATGCTTTGTCTTAAAGTCTATAGAGTGATTGAAATAATGCTTGATTTCTTTGAATACCCAGTGTAGCTGGAGATTTGCCATTACTTCTGTGCTGCAAAGTTTATTAAGGCTGCGAGTGAGAGCTCCACTCAATAGTAGGGAACACTACGTAAAGAAGGTATTCTTGGCTGATAAATGGCCTATAGTCAAGAGTGCTGAGTCTTTGTATGTCTAAATGTATTCTTGTAGACCAAAAGTAATATTTAGGTCTTAGATATTATTAAAATATCGTATGTTGTTCATGCAGATAATAAGTAAGTCTCTTTAAGTGCTGAGAGAGTGACAGGCTGCGTTATTCCTAAAGCACTTGTGTGGCAGATCCTAGTTAGCACTAAACTTGTACAAAATGATTACTATCGTTTCTGATTGAATCATTCTGTATCTTCGGCATTACTTATTGATTTTTCTTACTTCCGCCTTCTGAGAAAAGCGTGTTTTCCCATGGCATTGCGGAACTGGAAACGTCATCTGCTAGTATAGTTGCAGCTGCGGTTTCAGCTCCTTGACACCCTAGGCAAGACACTGCCCCCAACACCCCCCACGAGCCTTGACCAAAGTTAATGAGCTGCAACATCGCAACTGAAGTGCTAGGCTGCAGCAGCCCGGCAGGCTACACTACTGGCTGGGCTGCTGAGACTGGCCACTGGGCAGAAGTGACCATCATGAGTAGTAATAGCTTGCATATTTTCACATTTTTTTGCTCTAGTTTTATGTAATTTTGTGCTAGTATTGTAATGAACAGTTAGTGCAGACTACAGCTGAAAATCTGTAGTGGACGTGAGAAGCTGGTGAGTTGTTCATTAACAAATGTTTGTGATTTTGAGTTTGTAAAATTAGTAGAGGTCAGGGGACTTTTTGCATATCAGCTTATTTTACAATATAAACTTTGAAGTAAACTTAGTAATGTAAAATTTGATTTTTGAAGCATTTGTTTTCCAACTTGAATTACTGAGCAATTAATTCATTGAGCGTTATTGTGATTTCAGTTCACATGAACAGGACTTTGCACTGTTTACGTCACCATACTCTTACAACGTTGAGAATTCGCCTGAGAATATCCAAATGGAATTGATTGAACTGCAGTCAGATTCTATTCTAAAGGCAAAATACAACAAAGTTGGTGTGCCAGGCTTGTATGCTTACCTGCCACCCTCGTATGTGCAGATCCGTAAGTTGGCATCGAGAGTACTGTCTGTGCTCAGAAGCATTCACCTTTGTGAGCAATTGTTTTCATTAATGAAAGCTACCAAAACCCCTTATCGCTCAAGACTTACTGTTGAGCACCTTTTATCCATCATAAAAGTTGCAGCTGCACAAGATTTCAACCCTGATATTGACAAACTGGTTACTAACAAGAGATGCCAAGTGTTGGGACAAAAGAAATAGATCTCAGATTGTAAGACTCCTATACAGATCTAATTATGCTGATCCAGATCTTCTGGATGACTTTGATTTATGCGGGGACAATTCCAGTTCAGCACGAAGACGATTCTTCATGTCGTCAGTTTACACACTTCTCGATGGTCTGGGATTTTTCGGGTGATTTCCTATGTAATAAACTTAATAAGTTAAAGCGTAATGAAAATTGCATAATTAGATCTGGACCACCCCATATAAGGACCTAGCTGAGAGGCTAAGACTCTAATTGTACGCTGTTGTACGGAGATTGTATGGAAATAAATAGCTTTTCTTTAAACTTTAAGTGTTACATTTTTTAAAGTTTTCAGTATTGGAAAGAAAGCTACAGTAACTTTGTATAATGGTATAATAGAATTTGTTACATTGCGGCTCGCTGACACACGTATGGCAGTCATTCGTGGGGTACTGTTGTGGTTAGGGTCTGTGTGTATGCATATAGCTATGTATGTGTGTGTTCATACTAAAGTGCAGCAGTAGACCAACCCAATAACGAACTTGATGAGTACGCTTACTCTTGAGAAAAAAGGTAAAGGTAGAGGGAAATACTACGATAATACAGATACAGAATGTGATTGTGTGATGAATGATCTGGAACGAGAGGTTTGGATATCGTATAAAGTAATAATTTCTAAGTTTATAAGTAACATATAAACATCCAAATTCTGAACAAATTGTGAGGAATGTTAAGTTTAAGTAACTGTGTTACAACAAGAGTGTCAACGAATTAACAAACTCTAGACAAGTTATATGTAAGTCAATAAACAGACATTGTTGTTTTCTTTACATTGACAAAATATGGGCATGTTAAATTGATTTAAAACAATAGTGTATAGATGAAAAATCACATTTTAATTAAATTTCTTTTCAATTTCATATTTAAAAATGACATTTTTTATTGTGTTCAAGAATGCAAATACAAATACTTATTCACAATGAAAACTCTTTTTTTTTTTTGTCTAATTTTGCAGACCTACTGCTAAGGCAAATACAATATGTGAACTGCTTCCTCAGATGTTTTTCTTTTAGCCCAGACGGTGCACGTCTCCTTCAGTTTAGTGCGTCTAAGGCCACTGCAAGGTGGTTCTGAATGTGTGACATTTAGGTGCTCTCAAGGGTCAGGAACCTTAACCTCTGATGCTTCATCACACAAGTTCTTGACTTACAATGGGTAAACAGAAGGGAAGACAGTGACATCCTTACTGTTCAGGGGCCTTGTAAAGACAGCACAGCAGCCATGTCCAAAAGTCACTTGTTAGTGCATTTCCCTGGTACAATAACTATATTCTACTAATGGTGTTTACAAGAAAAACACAAGAAGTCTAATTCTAATTCTAATGGTTGTTGAATTTGCACTTCAAAGCCCCCAATTTCAGCCAGTGATCTACAATACGTTCTTGGCCATGAAAATAGTATAACTGTGGGCAGCCTGTCAGCAGTACATATCACTGGCCACATGGAATTAAAGGGACTGCAATGACCACAGGTAGGCTCTCTAGGGTGACAAAGTGGAGGGCCGCAGAGGCTGCAGGTTTTTGATTAATTTGCTTCATTAGAAGCAAGTCCTTCTTTATTTGAGTATAGTAATTATATAACTTGTATACATATAAAATATATTTTAACAATTACTTTATGACTTGTAGTGCTTTCACTCCAGGATGCCAAGTCAATTTATATATCATAGATCTCTCTTTCATCCAAATGAACTGTGAACCAAAGCAGATTAATTATTGTCAGTTCTGATATTTTCTTTTTACTTCAAGATGAGTGCACACAGTTGGAAAGTTTAGAAAGAATGCAACCAAGCCAAGTAATCAAAAGAGACAAGTATAAGTTTGACCAAGTTTTTCTCTTAATTCAGTCCTTGTGCCGACTGTAGCTGCAGGTTTTTGTTCCAAGCAGCCTCACCTTCAGTCACTCATTTTACCTCAAACTGATCTCATTGTTTAATTAGCTGGGTTCTTCTTTCTTCTTCGCCATGCTGTTCTGAATACAGACTAACTGTGAGATTTACATTTATAGAAAACTTTGATATATTTTTGCAGCAGTTTTAAACTTTTTTCCTCATTTTCCTAGTAACTCAGCTTTTTTACTGTGGTGCTTGCTCCCTAAATTATAATCTAACAAGGACAAATAATGACCAGTTGAGGAGATACCAGAGCAGATGACACTGAAAGGCTGCAGCTACTTATACATAGTGTGCTCATTAGTAAATAAGTAACACCAGAATAAAGCGGAATAAAAATTGTGCTAAAAATAATAATAACATAAAAACACTACTTTTTCCCCACATACATAAATGCTCATGACATCCTAATAAAGAATTAGCAAACCCAGCTTTGTAATTTGCAAATTGACACCAACATATAGAGACTGGGAAATAATAGCTCACCTAATTAGGAGTAGGAGTTCAATCAAAAGCTGAGGAAGGCTGGAAGAAAAACCGGCAGCGATTGTGGCACTCCATGACCAAACCCAAGGACCCCGCGGAAGTGTATGGCACAGCATTGACTTATTATACAGTCCCATCAGTAATACAGCAGCTTATAGATTTTTAAAGGAATTAGCATAAGAGGGAATGGTGTCAGGAGGGAGAGCAGTGGCTTTTGTGAAGTAAAGAGTAAAGGTGGTGTGTTTACTCTTCCTTTTGTTTATTAATACATTTTTCACATTTTCTTATTCACTAATCCTGTCACCTCATTGTAAATGTTCTCCACATGCCCAAGAACAGCAAAGTTAATGAAAGGGTATATCTACTATCCACAAGAAAGCTGTACATATATAGAACTATTATTATAATTTTATATATATATATATTACATAAATAATAATATTTCTATATAAAAGTGAACTTAGGGTCATGTGAAACATGTACTGTATATGTATGTATATATATATATATATATATATATATATATATACACACATACATATATATACATATACATATATATACACATACTGTATATATACACACACACATATCTACATATATACTGTATATACACATATATATACAAATCTACATATATATATCTACATATATATATATATATATTAGGGATGGGACTCGATTAAAAAATTAATCCAATTAATTAGAGGCTGTGTAAGAATTAATCTTGATTAATCGTATGTAATCGACACGTAAATTTGCCCCAAATCGCAAATGTTTTTTTTTAATTTAAAAGGGTTTTAGTGGGCTTACAGAATCAAATAATAGACATGGACATGAATATTGTAAACTGAAGCTGTTTTAATTTCTGAAAAAAACTTTAAACTGCATTTGAATTCAAAACAGAAACAAAAATATCATCCCTGGTTAAAATTGGGCAGACTTAAAAATAAAGTGGTAGTTTAAGTACTTTAAGTACATTTTCAGAATAGTATTGTCTTTAAATAATAATAACCAAAATTTCAACATAAAGTGCAGTTTTTCTTCTTAAAAAAAAAGTCAGAAACATAAAAGGTAATTTGACCAACTTAATCTTTAAACTCTGAGTAACATTAGCCAAAATTATTTTGTACATTAGGCTAAAACAGTGTGATCATTGAACATTTTGTAATTAGATGTATTTAGAATTACTAACGGTCACGGAAGTCCAATGATCCCCAGTAAGAGCCACAAAGTCCGCTTTCTGTAATGCATCTAATTTTGCTTGCTTTTCAGTGTGCACAAAACCATGCTTTTATCAAGGCTTCGCTCGGGTAGTCGAAATGATCAGTCGTAGGAACGCGCTTTATTCCGACTCTAACATTTTTGTAGCTGTGATGTGTGCATCAGTGTAATGGATGTACCAGGAAATCATGCATTGACAAAAGTTCCCGCTTGCTTGGAATTGAAAGTGTGATTAAATGCGTTATTTTTAACGCGCTATGGAGTACATGCATCGAAGCTTCTCAACTGTGCTTGTGCTAAGAAAGGGAAACATTTTAAAAATAACGTAACATGATTCTGCGTTAACCTAATATTTTTCATACGCCCCAAACCAAGGAGATCGAAGGTAAAATGAATCGGTAGCGTACATACTCAGTGCATCCCTCTCGAATGTCGGCGTTAGAGGCTTAAGACTCTACAATTAGCCACAGCGTGTGGCTTGTCTATGCGAGTATGTATTGTAGATCGGGTATATATATACATTTATATATATACCCGCGTATCGCAGTGGAGAAGTAGAAGTTATGAAAAAGAAAAGAGAACGTTGTAAAAATAACGTAACATGATTGTCAATATACAGTAATTGTTTTGTGAGTGTTATTGAATGTTGCTGTCATCAAGGATTTGATTATCATTATTTGTTTCAATCAGGTCGATTTGTGCGATGTGTTGTGTTCAAGTTACATTCCGTGTTTGTCAATCGCTGTAAAGATAAGAGGTTTCATTCATCGATTAGTTTCTTACTGCATCAATAAACAGCTCGTCTTCCTCTTTATCTGAGATGTGACAAACTGCATGCACGGGTTTTTTTTTTTACACTGTCTTCCTTTAGCAGGACATTCACTTTTTCCACCGTGTGCTTTGTTTCCGCAGTAGCTGCACTTATGAATATGATTGTATGTATCATATTTTTTGCTGCCTTCTCAATTGTGTAATTCGATTTTTGTTCAGCACTCTTTGGAACTGTTGCTTTTGTCTGTGCACGCGCCAGTTCACGTGAGCCGCTTGGTGTTCTTGCATCGAAGGTTCCCAGCTGTGATGGTGCCATCTCGTAATGTCAGCTAAGACCCGCACTTAAAAGTTTCTCTCGCAGTTTCAATGAGTTTGTGCCAAACACCACCCTGACCATCTCATCTTCCTCTGCATAAGCACAGTCCTTCACCCGTGAATATTTACCGGCAGTGTTTGTATTGGATTGCCGCTGATGGATGGCCTTATATGGGCAGGCACTAAATTACAAACGCTAGTGGCAGCCTGTCTATGAACTTAATTTAATATAAACTTACAGTTCACGCCGTGCTTTGTTTCCGCAGTATCTGTACTTATGAATATGCTTGTATGCATCATTTGCTTCATAATGTTTTTCTGCCTTCTCAATAGTGAAATGGCGTTTTGTGCTCATCGCTGTTTGGAGTTCTTCCTTGTTCTCTACGTACTTGCGTAGGAGGCGTGATGATGTCACACGAAACTCCGCCCCCCCACGGGCATCTCCAACTCAACTCCATTACATTATATGTAGAAAAATAGCTTCCAGTTATGACCCTTATGCGTAGAATTTCGAAATGAAACCTGCCCAACTTTTGTAAGTAAGCTGTAAGGAATAAGCCTGCCAAATTTCAGCCTTCTACCTACACGGGAAGTTGGAGAATTAGTGATGAGTCAGTGAGTGAGTGAGTGAGTGAGGGCTTTGCCTTTTATTAGTATAGATATATATACAGTAATCCCTCCTCGATCGCGGGGGTTGCGTTCCAGAACCCCCCGCGATAGGTGAAAATCCGCGAAGTAGAAACCATATGTTTGTATGATATTTTTATATATTTTAAGCCCTTAGAAACTCTCCCACACTGTTAATAAATATTCTCCGCACAGTTATACAGTAAATCCTTGTTTATCGCGGTTAATCCGCTCCAGACAGATAAATGAATTTCCACGAAGTAGGATTCTTTATTTATAAATCTAATATTTTCGCAGTTAGAGCATAGAAAACCTGTTTATGACCTTCTAAATACGTTTTTTAACATTATTAGAGCCCTCTAGACATGAAATAACACCCTTTAGTCAAAAGTTTAAACTGTGCTCCATGACAAGACAGAGATGACAGTTCTTTCTCACAATTAAAAGAATGCAAACATATCTTCCTCTTCAAAGTGCGTAAGGAGCGGAGAATGTCAGAGAGAGAGTAAAGTAAACAATGAAAAATCAATAGGGCCGTTGCGCTTTTAAGTATGCAAGCACCGCGATAAAGCAGCGGCAATGAAGGGATCAATGCGAAGGTAGCCTTTCAGCATTTTTTACAGGAGCGTCCCTATCTTCTAAGCAAACAGCCTCTGTGCAAAAAGCCCCTCTGCTCACATCTCCTCCGTCAAGTGCAGAGAACGTCAGAGAGAGAGAGAGAGAGCGCGAGATTAAAGCAAACAATCAAAAAATCAATAAGTGTGCTTTTGGACGCACCTCGATAAAGCGGCATTTCTTAGAGGAGCGTCCGTATCCACTAGGCAAACAGCTTCTGTGCAAGCAGCACCTCTGCTCACACCCCCTCGGTCAGGCGCAGAGAATGTCAGAGAGGGTGAGATAGAGGCAGAGACAAGCAAACAATCGAGCACTGCGCAGGAGGCATATCTTATAGCATTGAGGAGTTTTAGTTAATATGTAATACGTGCTCTGATTGGGTAGCTTCTAAGCCATCCGCCAATAGCGTCCCTTGTATGAAATCAACTGGGCAAACAAACTGAGGAAGCATGTACCATAAATGAAAAGACCCATTGTCCGCAGAAATCCGCGAATCAGCGAAAAATCCGCAATATACATTTACATATGCTTACATATAAAATCCGCGATAGAGCAAAACCGCGAAAGTCAAAGCGCGATACAGCAAGGGATCACTGTATATCAGTGGCGACTGCTCTAAGACTACAAGGGAAGCTCCGCTTCCTCTACTATGTCAGAAAATAAATGCTTATATATGCACTGTCGTATTTATATTGGTTTTAATAAAAGTGCGCTAGAACGCGTTCAACTTCATGACTAGCTCGTTCAGAATCAGGTATTTATTGTACAGTAGATTGTTTGACGCGATATTCTTGCTATACATTTCCGTGCAGCACAGCGCGTTATGGAGCTCTATAGGCAAGCACAGAGGAGCTTTTTTCACTGCAGAAAAGCTGGACGGTAATTGGATAAATGCACCAAAATCGTCACTTCCATGGAAGCTCAGCTTCTCTGGGAGTGAATGGAGCAGTGGGCGGGCCAGGACGCTGGGCTGTTGCATGATGATTGGAGGAGCTGTTTAAAGGGCGGGACAATTCAGTCCCATGCGGATTTGCAGGTGAAGTCGTATGACAAACTGCTGCACTCTGTATTGTTTTCTGGTGATATAAACCATTCTTGTTTGTACAAATAATTCTTTAAATAATAAAAAAAAAACATATTATAGCGTTCTTGACTTTGCTCCTTGTTTCAGCATTGTAAAGTTAGTTCGTTCATATAATTAAAGTAGCTCGTGGAAGGGGAAAATAGCCAGCTAGCAAGCTGTGCATAATGGCAGACGGTGCTAATATTGTTGACCTGCTTTTGGCAAAACCATTTAGTAGTCTTCCTTATGAGGAGAGACTCAGAATTAAATGGCAGGGCAGACCAACTCCCAAGATTGATGTGGTGCAAAAAATCAGGAAAAACTAACAGGTCTTTTCAGCTCTCTTGGTATGACAAGGTGAACTGGCTGACTGGAAGTGCTGTGACAATGAAAATGTACTGTTGGCCATTACTCTTGATGAAACCTTCTCAGGGAATGGGATGTGTTTGGTCAAACGTGGGTTTTGGAGATCTGGGTAACTGACAGGGCATACAAAAGGCATGAAAAGTGCAAAGAACATGTGAGTTCATGTGCAAGGTTAAGTTGTCTGGGCAGGGTCAGGGTTGAACATGCAATCAATGAAGGTCTTCGCATTCAGGTGGCAAAACATAATGAAACAGTAAAAAAAACAGGGCCTTCCTAAACCATCTAATTGATGTGACTTCCTTGCTTGGCCGTCAGGAGCTGGCATTCAGGGGGCATGATGAGAATAGTTAATCAGCAAATAAGGGGAATTACAGGGAATTTACAGAAACATTAGCTAAATATGACTGTCTTGGCCACACAATTTCAGTCATCAGCTGTGTTTTCTGGTATGTCCCACTCAATCCAAAATGACATGATCTCTGCTCTCGCAGCCACTGTTTCTGATCATATAAAAGGTGAAATTCAGACTGCTCCTTTTTTTGCATGGCAGGTGGATGAAGCAACTGACATATCTTGGCATGCCCAACTGTCTGTCATTGTTAGATATGTGGATAGTGCAGGTAAAATTCAAGAGTGCTTCATTGGATTTTTGGATGTGTCAGGGGGTCGAGATGCTCAGTCTGTGTTTGAAGTTTTAAACGAGAACATGCAGGGCTACAGTTTTAGAGAAAAACCTGTGGCACAAACCTACGATGGGGCTGCTGTCTTTGCGTCATCTCTCAATGGCCTACAGGTCAAAGTTAAAGTAATAGCCCCTAGTGCAGTGTTTGTGCATTGCTATGCACACAGACTGAACCTGGTGTTGTCCCAGGGTGCTAAATGCTTGCCTGAGTCAATAATATTTTTTGCATCTCTCTCTGGGTTCACCACATTTTTTTCAAAGTCCACAAAAAGGATGTCTTTTCTTGAGTCTACAGGGTCTTCCAGATTGCTCAGAAACGCTCCTACTCGATGGAATTTCACATCACGGATAGTGAGCACTGTGGCAAGCAATTATGATGGCCTCCTGCAGACTTTTGATAAGATTACCCAGGATGAGAGCATGGATGATGACACATTAGATGCTGCCAAAGGCTTCATAATGAAACTGGAGGACTTTGAGTTTGTGTTCATGTTGTACACATATGAACAAATATTCTCTGAGACAGATGTTGTCTTTGATATTGTCCAGCAAAGGGCTATGGATGTTCTTTACTGCAAAAAAAGAATTGGGTCTCTCCTTGCTTTTATCAAGGAGAAGAGGTCAGAGGAGGCTTATCAAGCAGTTTATGCAAAAGCAGCAAATCTCACATCAGACCCTCGAGATGAACCTATTAGAAAGCGCCGTCTGTCACAATTACAGGATCCCCAGGACCGCTACAGAAATTTGTACATGGCCATCCTAGACAATCTCATGGAGCAGATTTCTCAGTGTTTTTCAAATTTGGAAAGCATGAGCTTCTTAGAATTAGTCAATCCAGGGAAATTTGATGAAATGAGACAAGTGTTTCCAGAGGAGGCATTTGAAAGTGTGCTGAAAAGTTATGGCCATTTCTTTGACTCAGGGAGACTGAGATCTGAACTTCAAGTACTATATTCAGATCATGACTTACAGGGTAGCAGGGGTAATTTCTTGGTGTTTTTTAAAGACATGGAGTTAGATAGTGCAACGCCTCAGCTATACAAGCTGTTGTCGTTAGTGGCAACAATTGGCGCTACATCAGCAGGTGTAGAGAGGAGCTTCTCCTGTTTAAAACGGGTCAAGTCACACACCCTCAACATGATGGGCCAAGATCGTTTGAGCAACCTTGCTCTCCTGGCCATTGAGAGGAAACTGGTTAAGTCCCTGGAAAAGATGGCCAAATGGTACGACAGGGTCACAGACCATTTTCTGCAAAAGGAACGGAGGGCAGAATTTACGTACAAATAACATAATGAATTTTATGATGAAGGCCTAATATGAGCTTCCCCTGTTTCAAAAGTTAGCAGCTGCCACTGATATATACACACACAGTGATACCTCGGTATACGTCCGCTTTGGAATAAGTCCAACTTGGTATACCTCCTGTTTGGACGCAAAATATTTTGCTTGGTACACGACCTTTGTTTGGAATACGACTCGCGTGCTAGAACACTGCACGCTACCCTTGTTTACCTCTCTCGAGACAAAGCCACGACTGCCTACGCCAGTTGCTAGCATTCAGTGAACAACCTGCGCTATAACTCTCTGTGAATTTTCACATGATTTTGTGTTTTTTGCGTAAATTTGAATGATTGTTGAAAAGTATGAAGGTGGCATGCGTATCTGGGACTTGGCTGCTGCATACCGTATGCCGAGAACGACAGTTTCTACGATTGTGAAAAACAAAGACATTATTAAAAAGTAAAGTGAGGTTAAATTTTCATTTATTTAATGTAATTGCTTTTGTATTTATGTATTTTAGTATTAAGCAGTGTTTAAATTATTTTATACAACCTCATCAATGTATAATATGCCAATAACAATAGGATTTTTTTTCATGGGAACAGGTAATCATTTTCCCTTTATTTCTTATGGGAAAAATTTGTTTGGTATACATCCTGTTTGGTATAAGTCCAAGGATCTGGAACGGATTAAGGATGTTAGCTGAGGTACTACTGTACATATACAGTGCCTGTTTCTCATTTTGTAGTTTGGTATGAGTTGTGCTTGGTGATCTGCCTTGGTTGACTGACTGTGTAACCACCTGTTACGGTGCATAACCAAAGATGATTCTGCACTTATGGGGTGTACTGATAAGGAAGGTGAGACAAAATATAGGAGTCAAGAGGAGAACTTTGTTTCTTGGTGTAAAAAGAATTGTCTACACATTAACATCAGCAAAACCAAGAAAATGGTTATTGACTTGCACACCAAAGAGTCTCTATGTCTGATCAAAGAGTGGATGTAGAGGGGGCCCACTCCTGCAAGTACTTGGGGGTCCATGTTAATGACAGGTTGGACTGGTCTCATAACACAGAGGAACTATATAAGGGTGGGCATAGCAGGCTCTTTTTTCCTTACAAGACTGCATTACTATAATGTTGATAATGACGTCCTTCACATCTTCTAAAACTCTGTGATAGCAAGTGCGATTTTCTGTGCTGTAGAGTGCTGGGTTGATAACAGGCAGGCTCAGTTATGGGACACACTCTCAACTTGCTGGAGGTTGTAGCAAAGGAGAGAATTAGAACAAAAATGACTGCCATTATGAACAATGCTGCTCATGCTCTCTCTGACAACCTGACATCTATCAGTCTATCTACAGTATATATGCCTAATCTTGTCTAACCGTTTGTAATTTTGCATATTCATTGCCTCCTGCAGAAGGCAAGCATGAGTTCTATTGACATGAGAGCCTGATTCTCTTTGAAGGAGGAGTGTTGTTCTCGGGGTCATTCATGTGAAATTGTCTAGTTCACAACATGCTCTGTCACATATCTATCACTGTGGCAATATGGATGGTGAAAGCTGCCAGTCACAACCTGGTTTCAGCAGCCAGGTAACTGTTACCAATTCAAGGGAAGTGAAAGATGGGCTCACTGTAAATGACTGGAGTAATCAATGCACATGGTCAGGTTTTGCCAGATTGTAAAGATCCAACTCAGTATTACAATCCTACTTGGTAACTAATTATTACTCATGGTGCTGTGATTCACAATTAAAGTATTACTCCACTAAATTAAATGATTTTCATTACTAACTGATTATATTGCCTGATTTCACCATTACAATCACAAATTATAGTAAGAACACAAGCATCTTAATTGTAACTGCATCACATATTGTGCATATTGTGGCAGACTCGAACTTAATTCTGCAGAACAATATAGATTAGTTGACATATAATTATAAGCTCTGTCTAAAACAATATTCATTAGTGTTATGTTCACTGCTCAGCATATTGAAAGCAGAGCAAGGTGACTTTGTTGTGAATTGTGATATGGCATTTTAACATCTTCAACTATAACATTTAATTTAAATTGCCTTGCTGTGTTGACTGCAGCATGAGGTGGTGTGGAGATGAAGCATAATGATTGCAGACTGTGATCACAAAAATAACAAATTTGTTCTGTGATTTTTTTAAGTGAGCACAATAGAAGTATCAAAGTAAGGTCCTTACTAATCAAGGCACCAGAGAGCGACAACATGTTGTATGTTGTCTAGCATGCACAAGCAATAATTTCATTGTACTCTCTACACATGACAATAATGACCCTAGAAACGCGTAAACCTAGGTGCCTCTGAAACATGGTAGGCACAAAGAAACTGATCTTGATTTTAAGAGTGATCTTATAATCTTATATTTGAATGCAGAAAACTACAGCATACTGTAGGTTGAGAGCAACAAAAGTACTCCCAAGCGCGTCTGCATGTCTTCCAAGCATTGACAAACTGTGTTAAATAGTATGAAAAAGCTATTTTTGACACACTCCCAATACTACTCCAGACCAATAGATGAAATCAAAAATTAACCTTGCATTCTGTTAAAAGCAGATGTGCTAAAGACATATTAGTAAAGAGAGAGTACCCAGAAAAAAAGTGGAAGGGAATGGGAGAAGAAATATAGAGAAGGAATAGATAGAATCTTAGATGGGGGGAACTAGGAGAGAATGAAGAGAACTGAACATGAAAGAGCCAAAACACAAAACAGAAATAAGAAAAAAGCAACAAATCCTAATTGCAGTTTCTTTGTGAAATCACCATTTAGAGTCCTCTACACTACAAAACCATGAAGAGAGACAGTCAAGGTGAGTGAGCTAAAAAGCAATAAAGCTAAGGCATACACACCACCATCTTATATAGGAGAGATGTGATGACATTATATGTCACTTGAAATCAACCAAAACTCACCTGAGGTAATCCAGTAAACTAACAGTCGGCATTGTATTACCTCATTTAATTCTAAAATTGATTCCAGAATTCACTCATAGTCATCTTGCAAACTTTGTACTGTGGTGTTTGATCCTATCTCTCTTTGTGCACATTTACAAAAGCTATCAGCAGCTCCTTTTACGCTATGAGCTAATATGAGAATTACACTTGTGTGCAAAGGGACTGCCTCTAAACATTACTTCTTTGTGACGTCAGCAGAACTCTTTCTCAATTAACTGCCACCTTACTGCACTGCCAAATCTGCAGTTTTATTGTGGTATCACACACAGATCTATCCTAGTCCAGATATCTGCAATGTGGTAACTAATGTTGGCCAATCACAAACCCACAACATCTAGATTATAACAGCCCCCCAGAAGCAGCTCTTTCTTCTACACCATGAACATTAGCAGTTCTCCTATAGGTCCATGCTGCAAACTATAAACATACCAAAGGATACTTCTTCTATTGTGTCAACAAGTTAAAACTTTTGATGACCAATAACTGTCTTTGAACACAGAAAAAACAGAAATATTATTAATTGATGCAAATGATACAGACATTACAAGGTCTTTTCACTTATTAACACTAGAACCACTGAAGTCTATGAAAAAAGTCATAACGCTGGACCCCCTTTAATTCCTTCGCTGCTACTCATCACAGTCTTTGTTTTGTAAATATGTCAATCAGCACAAGCAGCAAGTAGCCTGCTATCCCATCCCTGTCACCGATGCAGCTAAAGTTCTGCCACCTCAAGTCTCTTTATCTTGGTGTGAGGTGCCTGGAGTTGTATAGGGCATTGATTCCCAACCTGGGGGTCCCGACCCCCGCCAGGGGTTGCCAAAGCCTCACAGTGGGTCGTGAGGACCTCTTCATTTTAAGGGGTGTAAAATGTATTTATTTAAATATGTTTATTTAAGGTGTCTAGTCATTTAATTAATGTTTGTGTAACATAAACAACTAAATCTGTAGAAGTTTGTATTACTTCTTTATAAAAAATAAACATTGTGATATCGGCAATGACAAGGCGCTATTTGCATAATACTATTAGTATTCACAGAGCGGAGCTAGCATGCAAGCTAATCTAACTACAGAATTACAAGGTAAAACAGTTAAAGGGCTTTTTGAAAAATGGCCAAGCGTCATGGAGAAGGGAGTATTGATTGTCTCACAAAGAAAAAAAGGACTTATCAGGACGGTTATTTGGAGTTTGTTCATTACGAAGACCAATGTCAAAATTGAGGGTGTCATTTGCAGTGAGAAACTGGCGAATGAAAGTATGAAACCCTGCAAAACTTAAGTGACACCAGACTAACAAACACCCGGACACGGTGGGTAAACCCAGGAAGTTTTTTCTCCAAAAAAAAGAAACTGCGATAACTAACAGGCCCCAGGATATTAGGGAAAGTTTTGCCAGGGCTGGAAGTGACCAAGAGCAAGCAATTATTGCATCACTTGAGTGCTCTCTCCTTATTGCACAAGCCAGAAAGCCACATAACATAGTAGAGACACTTATTAAACCGGCTTGCATTAAAATGGTAGAAATAATATGTAGACCTCAGGTCGCTAGCAAATTCAAGACTGTACCACTGTCTAACAACACGGTGAAAGACAGAATTGATAGAATGGCTGGAAACGTTGAGAACAAACTGACAGAAAATCTCAAAATTGGCCCGTTTTCTATCCAGCTCGATGAAACTACCACTATGGGAGAGGAGGCGATACTGATTGTATATGTACATTACATCGACAAAACTGAACTGAAACAAGACATTGTTATGTCTGTCAATCTATCAACCACCACACGAGGAGAAGATATTCTCTGTGTTGTTGACACATACTTCACACAACACAATCTTCCCTATAATAATTTAGTTGCATGCTGCACAGATGGAGCTGCCTCTATGATGGGAAAGAATAAAGGCTTCAACAGCCGTTTGAAGGAGAAAGCGCCCCACTGCGGGGTGTTTCACTGCATGATACACAAACAAGCTATGGCCAGCAAACACCTCTGTGAGGAGCTAAATGAAACCTTAAAGACTGTTGTAAAAATTGTGAACTTTATTAAAGCTCGTCCAGTCAACAAACAAATCTTTGCACAGCTGTGTGAGGACGAGAGCCACCAGACACTCCTCCGCCATACTGAGGTGCGCTGGTTGTCCCAGGGCAATGTATTGGAGCATTTCATTGAACTTCAAAATCTGATAAGAGACTTTGATGAATATAGATACATGCGGTTTTGGCTTTTGAAAGGACCTGGCATCGCTGCCAAGACTTGCTCTTCATGCAACCACCAAATTCATCCTGCCGCTCGCAACAACATACCTATCAGAGACTGCTTTCAGTGCTCTTGTCAGCATCAAATCAAAGGCACGCAACAAGCTTGATGTGCACAGTGACCTTCGTTTGGCTGTCACCAAAATCACACCTGACATCCCATCACTGGCCCAAGGGTTACAAGCCCAAAGCTCACATTAAATGCCATCCTGTTTGTAGCCTTGAAAGAGAACAAGTTCATGTGTCACAAGTTCATTTAAACATAGGAAAGACTGGCTGATATATTGCAGTATTCACAGGAAATAATCTGTTCAGAAAAGTAATACACACTGTTAATTAAGCACGCTATTGAACATTATGCTCACTGTTTGGCTTCAATTTACATGTAGCCTATTATTTTTGTTCTGTACTGTTATTCTTATGCATTGAATATAAAGGATCAAAAACAATTCAAAAGTGCTAGGTTTATTTTATTTTTTTGTAGTAATAGTGTGTGTCCGGGATGGGAGAAGGTGGGGGGACGTCAAAATATTCACTGGTAAAATAGGGGTCCCTTGGGAAAAAGGTTGGGAACCACTGGTATAGGGTAAATAATATATCGTTATTTTGAATACTGTGGCAGTAGGGGGCGCTAGTGCTCCCTTGAACCCTCAGGTACAACTCCAGACACTGGGTAAAAGTCCAATACTTTTTATTTTGTTCTTCAGTGCACCAAGCACCTTCCACACTACTCATATATTAAACTATGTAATTCACAATCCCAATAACCACAATACTCTCCGACAATAAACTCTCCTCCTCGCCCAGACACTTGCTCCTCTACCTCCCAGCTCAGCTCAGTGTCTGGACTGAGGTACCATCCTTTTATAGCCCCTGACCCGGAGGTGTTCCTGTCCCAGCAGTCCACAGTTCCTTATTCCTTCCGGGTCAGGGCAATCAGTCTTTTACTTCACCCCGGGAGCACGCCATTCCTTCAAGTCACGTGACCATGACGTACTCCCGGGTCATAAGGCACAACAGAGCCCATAAGTCCCCCACAGCAACTCCCGGTGGTCCCCAAGGTATCCAGCAGGGCTGTGTATAAACACTAAAGAGTCCATAAGGCCCTGCTGGACCTCGGGGCACGATCCTGCTGTCTGGAGAGCTCCTCCTGGCGGCCTGGGGGTGCGGACCGGCCTGGGAAGACGGCAGTCCTCCACAGTTCCCCCCCTTAGCGACGACTTCTGGGGCGGAGTGTCCGGCCCCGCGAGGGACGTCCTCCTCCAGGGGGATGCGTCATCCGGGCCTTGACTGCGTTGCCCCTGTCCTCGAGTGAACCTTTGGGGAGCGGTGTACCTCCTGTCTCCCCGGGGACAATGGCGCCACTCGTGGCCCGGTCGCCGGCAATTGTAGCACTGACGAAGCCCTCCTGGTTGCTTCCCTCTGCGGGACCAAAAACGTCTCGGGAACTCCGTCAGTGTCGTCTCCGCCCCTTCATCTGCCAAGGAGGGCATTACGGCCACTAGGCTGCACTTTAGCCTTTTCTCTGATATGTCAGGAGTCCAACGCTTTATTTTGGGGATCTTCTGTTTCGTGTGGGGCTTGTGCATAGCTTGAGGCTCTCTATGGAAAAGAGAGAGCCTCTTTGCTGTTTGCACGGCCGTTGTCCTACAATTAGTAGGAGGCGGCGTCACTAGCATCGCTTCGCGCCGGGGAACAGCACCATTCAGCTGCACCGGCACAAGCGGCGCTTTCCCCGGCGCTCCTATCACCGCCGCTACCCCACACATACGACCGATTGGGACCTGGGGGCTCATACGGGTCCGGACGGCCACGTCACACGCATGCCCCGAACCGTTTACTCCATTTCCCAACTGGTCGGTCATTGTACCCCTCTCTATTGTCGGGCACACGGTGCTTAGACACGTGCTACTTATCCTTTGCGGTGCCCGATCGCACTGTGTCCCCTTATACTCTACGACACGGGACAGAATCATCTGCACTCCCGCATCGATCATCTCCGGAGCTTCCCGGCGCATCCGCTGCACGAAATCCCTTAGTGCCATCAAAGGTGCTGCTGCCGTCGCTCCCAATTCCTCCACACGTTCCTTTAGGTCTTCTAAATCCTGCAAGAAACGGCGAAGGGGCGCGAGGTATTCCTCAAGCCCCCATAAGTCCATACAGGTAATGTTTACGGCCGGCTGTAATTTCGCTTCTGCGTTTTGCTTACCCACCGGCTGGGAACCAATGAGCACGTCCCCTCCTGGCACGTGTTCAGCTGGGTCGCGCAAAGGCTCTTGGGACTTGGAGTCCTCAGAAGAACGGCTGGCTACTCCGAGCCGGCTGAGATCTGCCTTTTCCTTTTCACCGGCAGACCTGTCAGCCACAACCCGTCCCTCTTTGTCGATTGCTATCTGTGTAGGCGCTGCTTTGCACGCCTTCCCCTCCCCTTCCAGGAGGCTCGAACCCGTCAGGGAACGAACGACTTCGTCGGAGGACTCCGAGTTTCTCTCACCTTCCCGGCATGCACCGCGGGTGACCAGTCTGTTGCCGTCGCTAGCCGTCTCGCATCCTGGCTTGCCTTCTGGGAGCCGCGGCCATTTTTCCAGAACATGAGGCAGGCAACGGAGACGCCGCTGAGATTCTGAATGCGGGGGTCTGCAAAACAGGATAAAAAGCACCCCGTTGCATCGGGCGTTTTCCCTGTACCTTCCTCCGGACTCGGCAGCGGTGTTTCCCCGTCT
Source organism: Polypterus senegalus (assembly GCF_016835505.1). Taxonomy (NCBI): domain Eukaryota; kingdom Metazoa; phylum Chordata; class Cladistia; order Polypteriformes; family Polypteridae; genus Polypterus; species Polypterus senegalus. Next base: position 55,300,890 of record NC_053161.1, read on the forward strand.
ACTTGGGGAGTTCGGTGCGCTCGATGGCTGACCGTGCTCCTGCTTTTGGGCTACTCGGGCTCGTTCAGCCTTTATCAGTGCACGGTCCTCCTCGCTCCCAGTCAGGTAAGCCCAGGTCATGTCGGCCTCGGTCATATTCTGTACCCCGCTGGTGCTGACCTTCTTTTTCCTTGTCTTCTTCCCCATCACAGTCCGAAGTAGCAAAGGCTCAACAGCAGCGCTCTCTGTAGCAGGTGGTGTTTGCACCTTCGTGTTCTGATACGTGACCTTCTTACGGTTGTCTGCCCACACAAAATTTGTTTTTAATGCATGTCCCCTGCCAACAGACGGCCAGAGAATCCTGGCGACAACGCCAGTGTGGCAGTAGGGGGCGCTAGTGCTCCTTTGAACCCTCAGGTACAACTCCAGACACCGGGTAAAAGTCCAATACTTTTTATTTTGTTCTTCAGTGCACCAAGCACCTTCCACACTACTCATATATTAAACTATGTAATTCACAATCCCAATAACCACAATACTCTCCGACAATAAACTCTCCTCCTCGCCCAGACACTTGCTCCTCTACCTCCCAGCTCAGCTCAGTGTCTGGACTGAGGCACCGTCCTTTTATAGCCCCTGACCCAGAGGTGTTCCTGTCCCAGCAGTCCACAGTTCCTTATTCCTTCCGGGTCAGGGCAATCAGTCTTTTACTTCACCTCGGGAGCACGCTATTCCTTCCCGTCACGTGACCGTGACGTACTCCCGGGTCATAAGGCACAACAGAGCCCATAAGTCCTCCACAGCGACTCCTGGTGGTCCCCAAGGTATCCAGCAGGGCTGTGTATAAACACTACAGAGTCCATAAGGCCCTGCTGGACCTCGGGGCACGATCCTGCTGTCGGGAGAGCTCCTCCTGGCGGCCTGGGGGTGTGGACCGGCCTGGGAAGCCGGCAGTCCTCCACAATACATACATTTCATGTGTAGGAAGACAGGAAATGCGAGGCAAGAAATGTTGAACACATAACAAAAATGTATTTTTTTCATGTTATAATCATGACAAAATGCAGACATGAAGTGTATAATGTGTGAAGACTGAAGTCTGAATATCAAATAGACACTTTCAAAAAAGGTATAACAAAACAAAAAGTGCGCCTTTATTCAAAAACATAACCAAAGAAAAAGAAATCATTCAGTTTACATGTTGCTGCTAATATGTAAAAAATAAAGCCTAAGAGGTAAAAAGAGCTGCTTCTAAATCAAGAGGTTGCGGGTTCAGTCCAGGGTCTTCCCCATATTTTTCGTTTTGAGCAGTGAGCTTCTCGTTATTTCTATATAATATTATTATATAATAAAAACATATATTTAATTTGAATCTGTAACATCCGGAGTAAAGTTTTGCTACCTGTAAAACATATTGCTGAAGGGATATATAATCAGACACACAAACAGTGGTGAATCATGTCTTCTTGGTATCTTGTTCTCAGTTGAAATTTTTTGTTACTTAGTTTTATTCTTGAATAAAAGCACACTTGTTTCATTATACCTTTACGAAAGTGTTTACTTTATATTCTAGTAACTACTTGAATGACGTCACATCTGTCTCTGCCTCTCTCATGCACGCACAAACACATCCATGCATGAAAATGCGATTATTTTAAAACACTATATCATTTAAACATTTTTTTTTTATTTTGCTCACCCTCTACATTATGGTGCTTAGCACTGGGAATGCAGACTTCTTCTGTTTGGGCGCATACACCATCGGCATGGCACTGCCAGATCTAAACACTACCGTGGAGAATTCCATGTGTACTGAAATGACTTGTGCTGCAGTTGGAAGTTCCTGTCCCACTTTATGGTGCCAAGCAGAGTTGTGCTACAGTGCACCAGTCTATTAGCCAGTGAAGGCGATGTGAAGAAGTTGTCTGTTGTTACGGGGTTCTGCGTTTGTCCAGAAGCGGTTTTATGACCACAGTCTCAGAAAGTCTTTCTCTCTTAGGAAGACTGGGATCTTTTTCTAAATAAGGAGTAGCACTGCATATACACATGCAAATCCATCATTTTTCACACGTTCTGCACGAGTCTCTTTGTTGTCAAAGAGCAAATACCACACCATAGTTTGACAGCAGTCACGGGACATTGTATCTTTGATTGACGGCACAACAAATAGTTCTGGCCAGGCATCAACCACAGTACCAACTGTGGTGATCGCTACTTTTGTGAAAAGAATGGCATAAATAAATGGCATCAACTCAGAGAGGGAGAGGCAAGTTCGTTGTACGTTGTCATGTGAATGGGACTGAGAGAATAAAACTGAATAAAAAAACACTAACTTTTACAAGTAGCAAAAATTTACAACAAATGTAAGTTTTTATTATATGATAGTAATAATAATAGCAGCTCACTACTCAAAATGGAAAATGCAGGGAAGACCTGGGATCAAACCCGTAACCTCTTGATTTAGAGGCAGCTGTTTTTACCTCTAACCCACCCATGCATTAGATATTTAGGCTTTGGTTTTTACTCATTGACAGCAACATGTAAATTAAATTATTTATTTATTTTTGGTTATATCTTTGAATAAAGGTGCACTTGTTTTGTTATACGTTTTGTGAAAGTGTTTATTTGATATTTGAACTTTAGACTTTACACATTATACATTTTATTAATTTTTACTATCACATGGAAAAAGTTTCTGTTTTAGTTTTGTGTTCACGTTTCCTATCATCCTATCATCCTTACATAGATCATTGTAGACAAGGAACACACATGAAATGCAAGTGTTCCAAATAATGATATACAGGTGTTAATATTGAACCTTTTCACAATATTCTAATTTTCCGAGATACTGAATTTGGGACTTTCATTAGTTGTCAGTTATAATCATCAAAATGAAAAGAAATAAACATTTGAAATACATCAGTCTATGTGTGATGAATGAATCTAATATACAAGTTTCACTTTTTGAATGGAATTACTGAACTAAATCAACTTTGTCATGATATTCTAATTTTATGACCGGCACCTGTACTATTTACCCAATACAACTCCAGGCACCACACACCCAGATAAACAGACTTCAGCTGTGTTGGTGAGGGGTGAGATAACAGACTGCTTGTGCTGATCGACACATTTGCAAAACAAAGACGTTGATGAGGAGCTGCGATGGAATTTAAGGTGGCCCAGGATTACGACTTTTTACATAGTCTTCAGGAATTCTAGTGTTAACTCAGTAAACCTAAACATCAAATTTACTAAATCAGCTTGCATTTGAGCCACTAATGGGACACCAGTCTGTCTTTTTCCAAACATCGCGTATCACCTACCTTTTTCAAACTAAACAGTACAGGAAAATTAACTTGTTTTCTGAGAACAGTGGATACAGAGTGCCATCTATACAAGATGTTTTAATTATGGCTTTCAATTAATTCAAAATGCTGCTGCAACAGTCCTTACAAAAACTAGAATGTACGACCACATAACTGCAGTTTTTAAGTCTTCACACTGCCTCCTAATTTTAGTCCGTTATATTGAACCTCTTGTTAATGTTTCCATGTTTTGCTTGGTTATTTTTCTTTTTACCATTAGGATTGCTAAATTGTGTAGTTTGTAATTGACCACAACTTTTCAGACCCCTGGAGATTTCTAAACCCAAACTCAAGAACATATTCCTTCTACTCATCAGTGCATCATTGCTACTCAAGAATTGATTATTTCTTTGTAGATAACAACTTCTTGCCTAGAATTAAATCTTGTAAGTACGACACTATTGTTATTTCTGACCATGCCCCCTTGATTTTAGAGCTAAAATCACTATGTCCCACATACTTATCTTGCAGATGGCGTCTTAATCCACTTTTATTAGCAGACAAGAACTGTACAGAATTTATATCCAAGCAAATCAATTTTTTTAGTGACAAATACAACCTCAGAGGTTTCTGCAAGAACGTGCTGGAAACCCTAAAGCCCTTCTTAAGAGGACAGATTATCTCATATTTTTCCCACAGAAATAAAATGGAAACCAAGAAGCTATCAGAGCTAATCAACAAAATTACTAGAATTGTGTAGGTATGGCCGGCTCCTTTTTGTTCTCCACTTGTTAGGGCCACCCTTGAAACTTTAGGAGTGTGTCTTTGGAGGTTGCAAACATCCTCCAATTACTTACTTAAAGGTAATTTGGCTGATGTATTGAAAATAAACTTTTACCTTGTGCCTTTTTGATATATTTTTGAATCCTCAAGTTTCTTGGTCTTTTTTGTCTTTGATTTCTTAGTTATTTTCTCAGTTCTCAATCCTTTTTCTGGTTTTTGACTGTCTCTACTCCAAGTTACTAGTTTGCTAGCATAACATTTGAAGTCTCTGACTTTATATCCAGGCTAAAAACTCACTACTTTGGTTCAACACAACCTGATTAGAGCTGCTGATTACATCTTTATATCATTAACTCTGATTTTTCAGTCATTTACACATTTACACAAAAACAAAAGTAGGACAATCACTATTAACTGTTACTGTCCCTGCATGTTGTGAGGTCACTTAGGGTATAGAGCTCGCTATACTGAAAAGAGACAGAGTGCTAGAGTTTCTGTTATAGACCCAGGGAAAAAAAAGAGGTAAGAGGGAACAGACAAAAAAGGCCAGGTTGACAGAACAAACTGGTGAAAAGGTTTTAAATGAGAAATTTGACATCAAAAGGTGTAGTAAAAATGCAAAACCATACTAACAAAAGGGTCTCAACATGTTTATAACAACACGTTTATTCCAAAGTTACCATAATGAGTGTTCCATGCTACCATCTTAAATAACAACAGCGTAAAGACATCATATTAAAAACAGATCCTGAGTTGCCAGCATTGCCATAATTATAAACAAGAACACAATCTCCACATTTGTAAAAAACACAAAATGACAGTGCCTGAGATACTAGTGGTGTTGAGTGTTGTTACAGTCATAATGAAAAAAAAGACCATGATAAAAAAATATTTAAAAACCCCTCAAAGTAAACCCATAATCTTAGATCATGACACTCTGTTTTGTTTCTCTTCTTGTAATCCTGCTGTTGAGACAATGGCGCATTGCCAAATTGCTAGATAAATAAATTGATAGATAATCCGTATGACAGAGTAATTGAACTGTTTTTGAGGAAAGAGAGGAGGATGGATTTTGTTTAAAAATAATCCACATTTTTGGTGAGTAAATGTTGTGATTTTCCTAAATAATATTGCAAGTTTATGAGTTATTATTGATGTTTTTTATGTGTGTTGAGGCTGTGGCTACAGTAGAAAGGAACTTGCTCACCCCTGGTTTGTCTATTCAATAAAGGCTACAGGAGTTATCTTATTATATATATATATATATATATATATATATATATATATATATATATATATATATATATATATATATATATATACTAATAAAGGCAAAGCCCTCACTGACTGACTGACTGACTCACTGACTCATCACTAATTCTCCAAGTTCCCGTGTGGGTAGAAGGCTGAAATTTGTCAGGCTCATTCCTTACAGCTTACTTACAAAAGTTGGACAGGTTTCATTTAGAAATTCTACGCGTAATGGTCATAACTGGAAGCTATTTTTCTCCATTTACCGTAATGGAGTTGAGCTGGATGGCCGTGGGGGGCGGAGTTTCATGTGACATCATCACGCCTCCCACGTAATCACGTGAACTGACTATCAACGCAGTACGTAGAAAACCAGGAAGAGCTCCAAAAAGCGCTGAAGAAAACATGCATTATATAATTGAGAAGGCAGCGAAACAATAAGAAGCGAGCGAGTGACATATACTACCATATTCATGAGTGCTGCTACTTCGGAAACAAAGCACGGTGTAAACTTAAAGTTTAAATTAAGTTCATAGACAGGCTGCCGCTGGTGTTTGTCATGCCCACGGTAATGCGGGATACAAGTTTAATCAGAGGACGCAGGATATAAACAAGAGTTTTGATCACTTTGTAACTAAGTTAAAATTGCAGGTGAAGGGCTGTGCTTATGCAAATTCCGAGAGACTGTGTTTGTGGGGGATTGACAGTTAAGGCGGGTGGGGTAGTCACGTCATCAACTCCCCTCCCATTCACCTCATTTCGCTCTGAGCTGAGCTCCACGGCTAACGCCGTCTTTTGAAGCAACTTCGTCACATTGCCACCAAATACTCACAGAAAAATCCACAAGTTAATACTCTGATACTCTAATAACACTCTGTCTCTAGAGTTTCTGCACACTCAATGTATTCCTCGCGTCCCCTTTATCCCCTCTGATCTCCCATTTCAATTCAGATGCCTCCAATTTCCAGTAAGGCTCTGCTGTGCAATGACAAGTAATAAGTCTCAGGGACTGACCCTACAAAAAAATGCCATTGATTTCAGGCAAGATTGCTTTTCACCTGGACAATTATACTTGCATTCTCAAAAGTGACCTCGTGCAGCTTCGTCATATTACAACCGGAGTGCAGCCAGAAACTTTTAAGTGCCGGGTCTTACTTAACATTAAATTAAGCCGTGGGCATCTCAACATCACACTATAGAACAGCTCACGTGAACTGACTGAACGCAGTATGAGTGATCACTTCCAAGCATCAAACCTGTTCAAAAAACGCATTACACAATTGACAAGGTGATGGCTTTATATGGCGTTCGTTTATAAAGCAGCGAAGAGGCTGTGTGAAGGCAACTACACAAAAAAAAAGCAGAGCGCCACACTCTGAACGTATTCCTGGCATCACCGTTATACCCCCTGATCTCCCATTTTAATTGAAATGCCTCAAATTTCCAGTAAGGCTCTGCTTCGCGATGACAATTAATAATTCTCAGGGACACACCCTACAAAAGGTTGCCTTTGATTTGAGGCAAGATTGCTTTCCTCCTGGACAAAAATATATGTTGCATTCTCAAAAATAATATATATATATATATATATATATATATATATATATATATATATATATATATATATATATATATATATATATATATATATAAAAATATATACACAGCCCGATCTACATACTGTCAAATAAACGAACCACACAACCTAGCGCAACATGAGAGGCTTCGCCTTTAGCGCTGACGGGTGCAGTGAGTGTGTACTGCCTGATGATCCCATCAGGCAGCTGGATTTAGTCTTTAAATTTCTATGGTGAAGAAAAATTTATGCAATGATGATTATATTTAACTTTCATTCCTACTAAACATATTTCTGTCGACCAAATAAAAATTACTTATATTTAAAATTTAAATAGAACTTGAACAGATACAATAGTTCATAATACCCACGCAGCACTAAGTGCACGTAAGATTAGGAGTCATCCGTTTTAACAAGCAGCGTATTGCACTGATACAAAATAGCCTGCCCATTTAATTATTTAGGAATGGATAGATAAATTAAGATTTTGTACAAATAATGTTTTTCATTTTTCTTCCTCAATGGATTCTGGCACCCCCAGCAACAGCTGCTCGCACCCCAAAGGATATATATATATACTAGCCAAATACCTAGCAGTGGAGAAGTAGTGTGTTAAAGAAGTTATAACGTTATAATAACATAACATGATTGACAATGTATAAAGTAATTGTTTTGTCATTGTCATGAGTGTTGCTGGCATATATATATATATATATATAACATATATATATATATATAACATATATATATATATATATATACACATATATATACATATGCATATATACATATACATATATATATACATATATATACAGACACACATTTACATACACATATATATATCTATCTATCTATATATATCTATCTATATATATCTATCTATATATCTATCTATATGTATATATCCATCTATCTATATATGTATATCTATATCTATATCTATATATATATCTATATATATTTATATATATATATATATCTATCTATATATCTATATATATCTATATCTATGTATATAAATCTAATATAGACCCAATCAACATACTGTCAAATAAATGAACCACATGCTGTGGTGCAACACAAGATGCTTCGCCTCTAACGCTGACGTCTGAGGTTCAATTCCTAAGAGGGGGTGCAATGAGTGTGTACGCCTGATGAGCCCAGAATTATAGCGAAACACGTGCCGCGTACTCTTTGCATTCGTTTTAACGAGAAGCGTATTGCATTGATACGAAATAGCCTGCCCATTTAATTATTTAGGAATGGACAGATAAATTAAGATTTTGTACAAATAATGTTTTTCATTTTTCTTCCTCGATGGATTCTGGCTCCCCCAGCAACAGCTGCTCGCAACCCAAAGGGTATATATATATGTATGTATGTGTGTATATATGTAGATATGTATATATATATATATATATATATATATACTGTATATGTATATATATGTATATATGTGGATGTATGTGTGTGTGTATATATATATATGTATATATATATATATATATATATACACACTCACCTAAAGGATTATTAGGAACACATTATAGATATCCAGCAGGATTTTTTTTTTTTCTTGTTAAGATCTGATGTGTTTTCAAAGTGTTCCTTTTATTTTTTTTAGCAGTTATATACACTCACCTAAATGATTATTAGGAACACCTGTTCAATTTCTCATTAATGCAATTATCTAATCAACCAATCACATGGCAGTTGCTTCAATGCATTTAGGGGTGTGGTCCTGGTCAAGACAATCTCCTGAACTCCAAACTGAATGTCAGAATGGGAAAGAAAGGGGATTTAAGCAATTTTAAGGTGATTTAAGCAATTTTGAGCGTGGCATGGTGTTGGTACCAGACGGGCCGGTCTGAGTATTTCACAATCTGCTCAGTTACTGGGATTTTCATGCACAACCATTTCTAGGGTTTACAAAGAATGGTGTGAAAAGGGAAAAACATCCAGTATGCGGCAGTCCTGTGGGTGAAAATGCCTTGTTGATGCTAGCGGTCAGAGGAGAATGGGCCGACTGATTCAAGCTGATAGAAGAGCAACTTTGACTGAAATAACCACTCGTTACAACCGAGGTATGCAGCAAAGCATTTGTGAAGCCACAACACGCACAACCTTGAGGCAGATGGGCTACAACAGCAGAAGACCCCACCGGGTACCACTCATCTCCATTACAAATAGGAAAAAAAAGGCTACAATTTGCACAAGCTCACCAAAATTGGACAGTTAAAGACTGGAAAAATGTTGCCTGGTCTGATGAGTCTCGATTTCTGTTGAGACATTCAAATGGTAGAGTCAGAATTTGGCGTAAACAGAAAGAGAACATGAATCCATCATGCCTTGTTACCACTGTGCAGGCTGGTGGTGGTGGTGTAATGGTGTGGGGGATGTTTTCTTGGCACACTTTAGGCTCCTTAGTGCCAATTGGGCATCGTTTAAATGCCACAGGCTACCTGAGCATTGTTTCTGACCATGTCCATTCCTTCATGACCACCATGTACCCATCCTCTGATGGCTACTTCCAGCAGGATAATGCACCATGTCACAAAGCTCGAATCATTTCAAATTGGTTTCTTGAACATGACAATGAGTTCACTGTACTAAAATGGCCCCCACAGTCACCAGATCTCAACCCAATAGAGCATCTTTGGGATGTGGTGGAATGGGAGCTTCGTGCCCTGGATGTGTATCCCACAAATCTCCATCAACTACAAGATGCTATCCTATCAATATGGCCCAACATTTCTAAAGAATGCTTTCAGCACCTTGTTGAATCAATGCCACGTAGAATTAAGGCAGTTCTGAAGGCGAAAGGGGGTCAAACACCATATTAGTATGGTGTTCCTAATAATCCTTTAGGTGAATATATATATATATATATATATATATATATATATATATATATATATATATATATATATATATATATATATAGTTTTTTGTGTGTGTAACTATTTTTCTGCTTGAATTACTTCAAATGAAGTCTTCTGAATTATCTGAGACCATGCCTTGGGGAATACCAAAGCAGGCCATCTACAGTGCTACTGACAACAAATGTAGTGGCAGCAGATGCACAGTGTGGTTCAGATATTAGAATCTTTTTGGAGGTGTGCATTTGCATCTGTGTTGAGAGTACTTTAAAAAATAAACTGGATGCAAATGTGAAATAACCTTATGCCTAGGCTTCAAGTTTCAAAAAAGGAATATTGGACAGCTTCCCTTTTATCATCGCAGATCAGTTTTAATACCTAGGAGTAAATATTGGAAATAGACATAAAGCTCTTTATCAACAAAATTTCGCTGTCAGTATGGAAAAAATTAAGCAACACTTGCATAGATTGTCAACCATCCATCTCACTCTAGCTGGAAGAATTAACATTTTAAGATGAATATCCTTCCTAAGCTTCTCTTTTATTTCAAAACATTCAAATATACATCAATAAATAATTTTTAAGAAATTAGATTCGACCATAACCTGATTTATTTGGAATTCAAAACATCCACATATCCAAAGAGCGACCCTACAAAGACCTAAGGCAGAAGGTGGCATGGCTCTACCTAACTTCAGTTTTATTACTGGGCAGCAAACATACAAACTATAAAAATCTGGACATTGACACAAATAGATGAACATACACAGGCTTGGTCTGCAATAGAAATAAAATCCTGCAGCACTTCTTTATATTCATTGCTTTGTACCCCAATAAATGCAAGTTATCGCCGATATACTAACAACCCAATTGTGCCTCACTCACTCAGAATATGGAACCAATATAGAAAGCATTTTAAGATGGGGAATCTTTTATTTGTGGCACCTCTGCTCAATAGCCACTTTTTTCCACCCTCTCAAACATATGGTTTTTAATGTCTGGAAAAAATTTGGGATTAAATCACTTAGAGATCTTTACATAGACAACATCTTTGCATCCTTCGCACAATTACACTCCAAATTTAATGTTACAATAATACATTTATTTTACTACCTTCAGATTAGAACCTTTGTTAAACAAAACTTGCCCAAGTTTCCTCATCTCCCACCTACCTCTATGCTTGAAAAAATATTGCTCAGTCTTGAGGACTCAGACAGAATCTCTGTAATATATAAAAACATTTTACAGTCCCTCCCTTTCAAAGATCCAAGAGGACAATGGGAAAATGATCTCTCACTCAATATTTCAGAAAAGGAGTGGAAGGTAGCAATGCAGAGAATTCACTCAAGCTCCATATGTGCAAAACATACAATTTTTAATTATTCAACTCAAAATGAAATATCGAGCACATCTGTCTCGCTTAAAATTGTCCTAAATGTTTCCAGGGCAAGATCCAACCTGTGAACGCTGCAGTCAAGTCCCAGCTTCACTGGGACACATGTTTTGGGCCTGCACTAAATTAACATCATTCTGAACCAAAATCTTTAAATGCCTTTCAGACAGCCTTGGTATCACAATACCTCCTAACCTAATAACTGCCACACCTGGGCTTAAAGTGGAGAAGGACAAACAAACTCTGATTGCCTTTACTACACTATTGGCACGCAGACTTATCTAGCTCAACTGGAAGAATCCTAACTCTCCTCTTTTAAGTCAGTAGGTATCTGATGTTTTATATTATTGGAAACTGGAAAAAATCTAATTCTTACTTAAGGGATCTGCACAGAACTTTTTCAAAACCTGGCAGGATCTAATCAATAACATTTTAGAATAAGCTTTTAACACTAGAATTACAAGAGCCTACGAAAATACTCATAGATCCATCCCACCTTAAAACGTTTCGCACCTCTCCGTCAGCGTCTTTTGTCCTTTAAATGTGTTGATAAGCAGCAAACAGCAAACAGCCTGCTATCACATCCCCCACCCCGCACAGTTTTCTCAGCTAAAGTCTGTTTACCTGCATGTCAGTTGCTTAGAGTTGTATAGAATGAGAAGTCAAGCAAAATTACACCTTTTATAAATACTATATAGTTATTTGGAACACTTGCATTTCATGTGTGTTCCATGTCTACAACAATCTATGTAAACACATTGTTAAAACAGAAATGTTTTTCATGTTTTAGTAATAACTGACAAAATGTAGACATGAAGTTTATAATGTGTGAAGACTGAATTCCAAATATCAAAGAAAATCTTTCACAAAAGGTACAAATATAACAGAACAAGTGCGTTTCAATTCAAAAATATAACTGCACAAAAAGAACCCGCTTTAGGGTGTGACATTGACACGCATTTGCTACGACAGCTTCGGTGGCGCAACGGTACCAACTGTTGATTGGTAATAAAAGCCTCACGGGTTAGATCCCGGATGAGTCTGTTTTGAGAAGTGAGCTGCTCGTATTCTTACTATTTTAGAATAAAAACATACATTTGATTCCAGTCTGTAACAGCCGGTGTAAATTATGATGCTTGTAAAGGTTAGCTTTGTTTTCTTTTTTATTCAGTTTTATTCTGTCCGGTCCCTGCAAACCTGGGCACATACATATTATAGTGTCATTTATTTAATCACTAGCAAAATACCCGTGCTTCGCAGCGGAGAAGTAGTGTGTTAAAGAAGTAATGAAAAAGAAAAGGAAACATTTTGAAAATAACGTAACATGATTGTCAATGTAATTGTTTTGTCACTGTTATGAGTGTTGCTGTCATATACACTCACCTAAAGGATTATTAGGAACACCATACTAATACGGTGTTTGACCCCCTTTCGCCTTCAGAACTGCCTTAATTCTACGTGGCATTGATTCAACAAGGTGCTGAAAGCATTCTTTAGAAATGTTGGCCCATATTGATAGGATAGCATCTTGTAGTTGATGGAGATTTGTGGGATGCACATCCAGGGCACAAAGCTCCCGTTCCACCACATCCCAAAGATGCTCTGTTGGGTTGAGATCTGGTGACTGTGGGGGCCATTTTAGTACAGTGAACTCATTGTCATGTTCAAGAAACCAATTTGAAATGATTCGAGCTTTGTGACATGGTGCATTATCCTGCTGGAAGTAGCCATCAGAGGATGGGTACATGGTGGTCATTAAGGGATGGACATGGTCAGAAACAATGCTCAGGTAGCCTGTGGCATTTAAACGATGCCCAATTGGCACTAAGGGGCCTAAAGTGTGCCAAGAAAACATCCCCCACACCATTACACCACCACCAGCCTGCACAGTGGTAACAAGGCATGATGGATCCATGTTCTCATTCTGTTTACGCCAAATTCTGACTCTACCATTTGAATGTCTCAACAGAAATCGAGACTCATCAGACCGGGCAACATTTTTCCAGTCTTCAACTGTCCAATTTTGGTGAGCTCGTGCAAATTGTAGCCTCTTTTTCCTATTTGTAGTGGAGATGAGTGGTACCCGGTAGGGTCTTCTGCTGTTGTAGTACATCTGCCTCAAGGTTGTGCGTGTTGTGGCTTCACAAATGCTTTGCTGCATACCTCGGTTGTAACGAGTGGTTATTTCAGTCAAAGTTGCTCTTCTATCAGCTTGAATCAGTCGCCCATTCTCCTCTGACCTCTAGCATCAACAAGGCATTTTCGCCCACAGGACTGCCGCATACTGGATGTTTTTCCCTTTTCACACCATTCTTTGTAAACCCTAGAAATGGTTGTGTGTGAAAATCCCAGTAACTGAGCAGATTGTGAAATACTCAGACCGGCCCGTCTGGTACCAACAACCATGCCACGCTCAAAATTGCTTAAATCACCTTTCTTTCCCATTCTGACATTCAGTTTGGAGTTCAGGAGATTGTCTTGACCAGGACCACACCCCTAAATGCATTGAAGCAACTGCCATGTGATTGGTTGATTAGATAATTGCATTAATGAGAAATTGAACAGGTGTTCCTAATAATCATTTAGGTGAGTGTATATAACTGCTAAAAAAATAAAAGGAACACTTTGAAAACACATCAGATCTTAACAAGGAAAAAAAAAATCCTGCTGGATATCTATAATGATATGGACTGGGTAATGTGTTAGGAACGAAAAGATGCCACAATGTTTGATGGAAATGAACACTATGAACCTACAGAGGGCTGAATTCAAAGACACGGTGAAAATCAAAGTGAAAAAGTTATGCGGCAGATTAGTCCATTTTGCCGAAATTTCATTGCAGCAACTCCAAATCGTACTCAGTAGTTTGTATGGCCCCCAGGTGCTTGTATGCAGGCCTGACAATGTCAGGGCACGCTCCTAATGAGACGACAGATGGTGTCCTGGGAGATCGTCTCCCAGATCTGGACCAGGGCATCACTGAGCTCCTGGACAGTCTGAGGTGCAACTTGGTCAGTAGCACACATAAATATATATATATATAGAAATATAAATATAAATATATATATATATATTGTCAGCAGCATAATGTGTATGTGTGTGTAAGAAAGTGATTTAACAATGGCATTCCTTACTTGGCACTATTATTGCTTCATATTTTTCCAAACAACATGTAAAAATCACCACAGTCTACATTATTGTTATTATATTTTCTACAAATAATGTTGAATCCCTGTGTGAAAGGTCCCTTGAGAGAAATAAGCCTTGATTAGCTAACCACTCTAGATTTGAACAAATAAGACTACTAAGGGGAAAATTAATTGACTAGTGTGAGATGTAGCCTGAACACCATCAGAGAGACACCGGCTCTACTAAAACACATGCTTTTATTTACACAAGTCCCCAATACAACACACAGTGCTCCCACACCAGTCAACCTTACATGGGCCTTTTAACGCCTGCGGGCCGCCTTTCTTCCTCTCGCTGGAGCTTCGTCCTTCTCCAGCACCCGACTCTCGCTCCTTGACTGTAGGAAGGTGGCCCCTTTTATAATCACCCGGACGTGCTCCAGGTGCTCGCTGACATTGTTCCGGCTTTATGAGGCTTGGGGTGCACCCTGGCGGTAGCCACGGGCCCCAACGGGTTTTAGCCTCCCTGCTCTTTCCCCGTGGTCCCCTCACTATTCAGGGTGGTTGCCCCCTCATGGCCCAGGGTATGTATAGATTGCCTTCCAGTCCTTTCAGGCGTCCCGGCTGCGTCTGGCCCCCAGCCTCCTGCCACGCTAGTCAATATAGTATAGAAATAAAAAAATAATTTAAAAAATGGAATATTGGACCTGGTGTGTGCTTGGTGTGTGTGCTGTGATGGACTGGCACCCCATCCAGGGTTGATTCCCTGCCTTGCAACCTATGCTAGCTGGGAGAGGCTCCAAAAGACCCCTGTGACCCAGTTCAGGACAAAACAGGATAGATAATGACTGACTGAGTAAAATAACTTAGCAAAAACACTTAAATGGTTGCCAGCTAGCTAAAAAGAACAGGTCTTTGAACACAGACTCACAGCAAAGAATAGGTTACAAATGAGTATGATACATATAGTAGGAAGTGCATATATATTATCAATGTAGGAAATCAGGTTTGAGGAGGTCAGTTAAAGGGAAAATTTAAAGAGACACTTACATTGCTTTCACATTGTCTATAATAGAAGCTGAGGACAGTGATACACTGAAAAGGCACAAACCTATCAAAGAAGGTGAAATGACAAATGTTGAAAGCTCCTGTCTGCTTTTATCAGTAAATAAAACCCAAAGAAGACAACATGCAAGTAAAAAGGGAATGGAGAATATAAAAATAAGTAAACAGTGTGGGAATATCATAACAAGACAAATTAATTAATAGTTGTGAGTTTTGGATTTTATATCTTAAAGTAATTGAGCACATTTAGCAAAGTTCACTATTTAATGTAAAAGCATTTTCAGGTAACTTAGGGATGCTGAGACGGGATGCAAGCAGACTACATTGGGCTGTCAGCAGGAAACTATATGTTTATTTGCTGTATGAGGAAGGCATCTGCCTTCAGTTTCTGTGCCAATAAAGAAAGGAGCTAAAAATGACAAAGCAAACACGCGACACTTGACATTAATGATCTACGTGTTTTTGCTAACCGTATTTACTTATAGGGGCGGCACGGTGGCACAGTGGTAGCACTGCTGCCTCGCAGTTAGGTGACCTGGGTTTGCTTCCTGGGTCCTCCCTGCGTGGAGTTTGCATGTTCTCCCCGTGTCTGCGTGAGTTTCCTCCGGGCGCTCCGGTTTCCTCCCACAATCCAAAGACATGCAGGTTAGGTGGATTGGCGATTCTAAATTGGCCCTAGTGTGTGCTTGGTGTGTGGGTGTGTTTGTGTGTGTCCTGCAGTGGGTTGGCACCCTGCCCAGGATTGGTTCCTGCCTTGTGCCCTGTGTAGGCTGGGATTGGCTCCAGTAGACCCCCGTGTTCGGATTCGGCGGGTTGGAAAATGGATGGATGGATGTTTACTTATAATTTAGTATGGTTCATTTTGCCCTGTGTCCGGCTAGCAACTGGAGGCAGCCAATGATGAGACACTTTGTATGATGTAATCTAATTCTGTACCTTTTACTTATGTATAAAAAAGACCTCATCTAGCAGAAAAGGTGTGCATGTTGTTACAGAATGTTGTGTGCGTCAAGTTACAGTGTCCTGTAATAGGAGTGTTCCCTCTTTGAAGAGAATAAATGGTTATGATTTAAACTTTCTCCTGCATGTTTTCTCTTAGAGGTTTTAAGTCACGCAGGGGGTGATGGTCGTTTCTTCCACAACAGCTACACCCAGGACACCTCTGTAATGACTTTTACTGATAAGAAAGGATATGCTACTAAATGATGTTACTGTTGAGAAGGTGGGTTTTCTAAAACTAGCACACATTTGCAGGCTATTGTCATCCTTTGTAGTTTATTAAAGTTCTTGAAAACAAGTAAATTTAGGAGAGAAAGAGAAGGCCATATGCCATCACTTGCATTTGGATATCTGTCTCACGCTTGACTTCTGCATATTCATTTTTGAAGTTTCCTGAACTATTTAACTGTTTTTGTTGGTTAAGAGTAAAGCTTTGCTAAAATTTAAGAGAAAACAGCGTAAAGGGGATTTGATGCTGACATTGAAAGTTCGATCCCTGCGAGTGGATACAGTGGAGTGTGTATGGCTGATGAGTCCAAAATAAGGGCGAAACACGTGTCGCGTTCTCTTTGCATTATTTGACAGTAAAACTATGTAACATTCTGTGATCTGCTTCTCGGAACTGAGAAGGCATGGCGGACGTTTACCGACTTGCAGATCAATCACCAGCGTTACCTGGTAGGTAAGTAACCACCCATACAATTAGATCGTGTTTCAGACTATGAATGCTATGTATATATATATATATATATATATATATATATATATATATATACACACTAGCAGAATACCCGCGCTTTGCAGCGGAGAAGTAGTGTGTTAAAGAAGTAATGAAAAAGAAAAGGAAAATTTTTAAAAGTAACGTAACATGATTGTTAATGTAATTGTTTTGTCATTGATATGAGTGTTGTTCTCATATATATATATATATATTTCTTCAGAAAGACCGAAGCACCGCTGCCATAAACAGTCCCAGAAGTCTTTTGGTACCACCCACTTCCGGGGTCCTTTCTAACCTCTGGTCCCTCAATGATGACATCGCTTTCCCATCAACCATCACGACTTTCCCCATCATTTCATCACTTCCTGTCCACCGTTATAAATTGTCCGACCTTCCTTATATTTGTTGTCTGTTGTACTAAGGAGAAAGCACTAACGTGTTGACATTTTTGCTTTACAGTATACAGGGCCTAAAAACCCAAAACCTTTATAATTGTGTCTGCTTTTTATATATATATATATATATATATATATATATATATATATATATATATATATACACACATACACACATATACATACATACATACATATATATAAATATATATATATATATATATATATATATATATATATTGTCCCATTTTACTCTATTGCCTTGGGTACTGTGAATGGTACACTCATTATAAACATACAGTCATTCAAGTTAAGGGGTCCAAGAGGTGTGACCGTGTGTGTACTTGCAGGGTAAAGGTCAGATCACCATGGCATCCAGAGGTGGGACTCTTAAATAAGGGACATTCCCTGGTAAGTGGGCAGGCAGCTTTTCAAGTAGAGAGACTTCATTTGATCCAGGAGGGAATTTGAAATTTTAAATAAACTCTTTAAATAAACACATACATATGTAAATAAACACAGACACACACACTTTGGCGTGAAGAAAGAATAAAATTAAAAAGAAAACTTCTAAATAGGCGCACACAGTTTGTCTTTTTCGATAGTGATCAAACATTTCCCATTACAATAAGTGCTAGACCAGTTCTAAAACCTTTTTGCCTTTCTTTTACTCTTAAGCCAGAACGTCACTCTCTCCATAAGTGAGACTAAGCTGCTTAAGTGCTTGCAAACGCAACACAAGTTTCTCATAATTAAAACAAATTTAAAAAGAACAAACATCAAACCACTTTAGACCAAGCATATAAAATATAGAAAAACAAACTCATGTGGCACCCATGAAAATACATACACAAAATGGTAATGCAATGATGGCATCATGGAAACAAAAAGGTGAACAAATTAAATTAAAAATTAGTAATGTGTCAATAAAAACATCAAAGCTATAAGCTAATTAATACCATGTTCTTGACAGGAACTTGTGGAGAAGTAGAAAAATGATTTGTGGAAATGTATTTTTATGGAGTGTAGTGTAACTTTGTGGTCTTGAAGACTTCTCATTCATCTATTCTTTAGACCAAGAGTTCCCAAAGTGGTTGATATTGACCCCCTGGGGTCGATTTGAACTTTCTAGGGGTCGACAGCAAAAATAGACCCCTTATTACTGCTATTTGTTTGTTACTGCAAAATATTTATGATTCCAATAGTTACCTAAATTAAGAAGTAAAATAATTAAAAAAAAAACTCTTTTGATAAAAACACATTACATACCAAACTTGCAAACGAAAAGGTAAAATGTGTCATTAAAAGAATGCATGAAATACATATAGCATAAAAATGTCTGTGCATTGTCTTATCGAACATATCAAAGCAAGTGCAGACATGAAAAACCGTTGCATGTGACTAGGGGGTCGACGGTTTTAAAAGTTTTTGGTAAAGGGGTATGCGGCCGAAAAAAGTTTGGGAACTCCTGCTTCAGACAAAGGAGTCAGGAAGCCTTATTCTGTTTGGTTTTAATGTGGTTTTGCTCTTAATCATTGAAAGACATTTTTTAAATTTACTATAATTATCCCAATTCTCAGAAAAAACATTCTGTAAAATATCTGCCTTTCACAACACTGCCATGTGACATTAATCTTACTCTGAGACACACCTGACCGGAGGCCATTAGAGGTGAGTCAGAGCAGAGATTACTCTTTTAATGAAGGCTATTTCTCAATGATTATACACATCTGCGTGACACAGGTCTGCCTACCTCTACCTCTACCTTGAAGGCTGTATTCAGAGCTCAAAGGTTCACATGGCATGACAAACGAGAAAGAAAAGGAAGAACAAGGTAATAAGTGCAGTGTGCACTTCTAACAACATCCTTATTTGATAAAAGGGTTAAAAGGGACTTTGGGCTTCCACAAAAGGAATCTGATGCTCAGGTTAAAACAGCTTCATGGAGAAAAAAAACAATTAAACAAGAACAAAACAAAGCATGGAAGTTTAAAGCATTTTAACAAAAAAAAAAGAAAAAGTTCAAAAACAACTCCCAGGCAATTAAAGAAAGAATCAACAATTAAGGGCAGAAAACATCAAGAGAGTCAGAAGAGTGGATGACAGGGTAGGAATTATTTAAATGGAGGACTAGATCTCAAAGGTATACCTGTCAAGGGCAGCCTGTCATGCAGCAGTGTTTAAAAAGGTAAGAAGAGAATAGAAATGGCTTTGAAGTAAGCTTGGAGACTCACACAAAAAGGGTGTGAATGTCCAAAGAGCTTCAGGAAAGATTTATATAGCTGAGGACCGACAACCCAAAAACATGAATGCAAAGGGGACAAAAAAACATATGCTGGCTAGGCAGACAGAGAAAGTCTAAGGGAAGTAAGAGTGAACTACAGGCTCCACTTCACCAAATAGTGAGAGCACGATATACAGTATGTGTACATTAAGAGAGTTCAAAAGGAAGATGACAAAATGCCAAGAGCAGTCAACAGTGGTAGTCATTTCTTTATGAGCCTGTAAACTGGAATGGCCAAAATCTTTTCATTTAGCTTTGTTTTATTATTTTTATTCTGAAACTTATATTCAGTTTATTAATATTCTTATTATTTTAAGTTGTTTTTTTCAAATTATTTTATGGTGCTATGTTATCTAAGCATGAGAGGAAATCAGATGATAAAAGGGGATACTAGCTGATCAGTATACACTTACCAGCCACTTTATTAGGTACACTATGCTAATACCGAGTTGGACTCCCTTTTACATTCAGAACTGCCATATTTCTTCATGGCATAGATTCAAAAAGGGGCTGGAAAGATTCCTCAGCGACTTTGGTCCATATTGACATGATAGCATCACTTAGTTCCTGAAGATATGTTGGCTGCACATCCATGATGTGAATCTCCCATTCTACCACATCCAAAGTTGCTCTATTAAATTGAGATCTGGTGACTACGGAGACCATTTGAGTACAGTCAACTCATTGTCATGTTCAAGAAACCAGTTAAGATGATATGAGCTTTGTGACATGTTGTGTTATCCTGCTGGAAGTAGCCATCAGAAGATGGGTACACTATGGTCAAAAATGAATGGACACGGTCAGCAATAATAGGCTGTGGCATTTAAACAATGCTCAGTTGATACTAAGGGGCCCAAAGTGTGCCAAGAAAATATTCCCGACACCTTTACACCACCACCAGCAGCAGCCTGATACAAAGCAGCATGGATCTATGCTTTCATGTTGTTGAAGCCAAATTCTGACCCTACCATCTAAATTGTGCAGCAGAATTGAGATGTTTATCCAATCTTCTGTTGTACAGCTTTGGTGAGCCAGTGTGAACTGCAGCTTCAGCTGCCTGTTCTTAGCTAACAGGAGTTGCCCCCGATGTGGTCTCCTGCTGATCTAGCCCATCTGCTTCAAGGTTCATTGTCTTGTGCGTTCAGAGATGCCCTTCTGCATACCTCAGTTATAACCAGCTTAAACCAGTCTGGTTATTCTCCTCTGACCTCTGGCATCAACAAGACATTTTTGCCCAGACAACTGCCGCTCACTGGATATTTTCCCCTTTTCAGACTAGTCTCTGTAAACCCTAGAGATGGTTGTCCATGAAAATCCCAGTAAATCAGCAGTTTCTGACATACTCTCAGCCACCCATCTGGCACCAACAACTATGCCATGCTCACAGTCACTTAAATCACTTTTCTTCCCCATTCTGATGCACGGTTTGAACTTTAGCAGGTCGTCTTTTCAATGTTTACATGCCTTAATGCATTGACTTGCTGCTATGTGATTGGCCGATTAGATATTTGTGTTAACAAGCAGTTGAACAGGCGTACCTAATTAAAGTAACCAGTGAGTTTATGTGAACCATTAGTATAAAAACAACTATTAGGTGTAGTGTTGCTGTGGTATTTTAAATACCCTAAATATGCTTTCATATATATATATATATATATATATATATATATATATATATATATATATATATACATACAGTATATATATATATATAAATATACGGCAACAACCCCTACTTAGCCAGGATGCTTCCGTAAAGGAAGGACCAGGAGAGAGGACTTGCACAGAGCATTATGACCACCACCAGAGCGCTAGATGGCAGCTCCTCTGGGTTGTGGTGCCTCAGTTTCCCACAGAGCTCCATGGGAGTTGGAGTTCAGCACAGCCTTGCTGGGTTCTTTGGGTGCTGCTGGGCTTCCGCTTCACCTGGACCACGCTACTGGGTCACCAAAAGTACTCCTGGGTGCAGCATAAAAGAAGCCAGCTGCCTTCATTTCAAAAGTTAGAGTTGGAGGGAGAAGACAAAGCTTGCTTGGGGAGGAATGGAGGTGCAAGAAGAGAGAACAGACAGAGACTATGAGAAGACAAAGCATTGCTGTATACAGGTGCCGGTCATAAAATTAGAATATCATGACAAAGTTGATTTATTTCAGTAATTTCATCCAAAAAGTGAAACTTGTATATTAAATTCATTCATTACACACAGACTGATGTATTTCAAATGTTTATTTTTCTTTTAATTTTGATGATTATAACTGGCAACTAATGAAAGTCCCAAATTCAGTATCTGAAAATTAGAATATTGTGAAAAGGTTCAATATTGAAGACACCTGGTGCCACACTCTAATCAGCTAATTAACTCAAAACACCTGCAACAACCTTTAAATGGTCTCTCAGTCTAGTTCTGTAGGCTACACAATCATGAAGACTGCTGACATGACAGTTGTCCAAAAGACGACCATTGACACCTTGCACAAGGAGGGCAAGACACAAAAAGTCATTGCTAAAGAGGCTGGCTGTTCACAGAGCTCTGTGTCCAAGCACATTAATAGAGAGGCGAAGGGAAGGAAAAGATGTGGTAGAAAAAAGTGTATAAGCAATAGGGATAACCGCACCCTGGAGAGGATTGTGAAACAAAACCCATTCAAAACTGTGGGGGAGATTCACAAAGAGTGGACTGCAGCTGGAGTCATTACTTTAAGAACCACCACGCACAGACGTATGCAAGACATGGGTTTCAGCTGTCGCATTCCTTGTGTCAAGCCACTCTTGAACAAGAGACTAAAGACAAAAAGGACTGGACTGCTGCTGAGTGGTCGAAAGTTATGTTCTCTGATAAAAGTAAATTTTGCATTTCCTTTGGAAATCAAGGTCCCAGAGTCTGGAGAAAGAGAAGAGAGGCACAGAATCCATGTTGCTTGAGGTCCAGTGTAAAGTTTCCACAGTCAGTGATGGTTTGGGGTGCCATGCCATCTGCTGGTGTTGGTCCATTGTGTTTTCTGAGGTCCAAGGTCAACGCAGCTGTCTACCAGGAAGTTTTAGAGCACTTCATGCTTCCTGCTGCTGGCGAACTTTATGGTGATGCAGATTTCATTTTCCAACAGGACCTGGCACCTGCACACAGTGCCAAAGCTACCAGTACCTGGTTTAAGGACTATGGTATCCCTGTTCTTGATTGGCCAGCAAACTCGCCTGACCTTAACCCCATAGATAATCTATGGCGTATTGTGAAGAGGAAGATGCAATACGCCAGACCCAACAATTCAGAAGAGCTGGACGCCACCATCAGAGCAAAATGGGCTCTCATAACACCTGAGCAGTGGCACTGACTGATCGACTCCATGCCACGCCGCATTTCTGCAGTAATCCAGGCCAAAGGAGCCCCAACTAAATATTGAGTGCTCTACATGCTTATACTTTTCATTTTCATACCTTTCAGTTGGCCAACATTTCTAAAAATCCTTTCTTTGCATTGGTCTTAATTGATATTCTAATTTTCCGAGATACTGAATTTGGGACTTTCATTAGTTGTCAGTTATAATCATCAAAATTAAAAGAAATAAACATTTGAAATACATCAGTCTGTGTGTAATGAATGAATCTAATATACAAGGTTCACTTTTTGAATGGAATTACTGAAATAAATCAACTTTGTCATGATATTCTAATTTTATGACCGGCACCTGTAAATACTGTGCTTGTGTACTGAGCTGTGCAGGTGGGGAATGACTAGGGAAGCGTTTCCCACAAGAAAAATAAAAATGTCACTGAACTTGTGTCCTGCGTCTGAGTGCCCCCTACAAGCCACTATATATATGTATACATATGTATATATGTAAATATGTATATATATATATATATATATTGTGAACGCTGGCCCGGACACAGGCAGACGGACAACATAGTTTCACCCAACACACCGTTTATTTACAATATTTACAATAAATACGTGCTCACAAACCCCAGTGCCTTCTGCACCGATTCCCCAAAGTCCAAGCTCACAGTTCCTGTGCCTTTCTTTCCTGGCCGCCTCCAGTCCTCTCTCCAGCTCTGTCCACTTCCACCCAACATCGGCCAATGACTGGAGGGAGGCGGCCCCTCTTATAGGAACCCGGATGGGCTCCAGCTGCTTCCCGGCACTCAGTCTTAGCCACACCCCAGTGTGGCGGAAGTGCCGGCTGCGCACCTGGAAGCCATCCGGGTGTCCTGTCGTCTTCCCCAGCACTTCCTGGTGTGGCGGAAGTGCTGGGCTCCAAGGTTCCTCAGGCATCTGGCCGCCTGGCGGTGGCCACGGGCCCCTACAGGGTTGGGCTTCCAAGCCCTCTACCCGTGGCCCCCAACATAACCAGGACGGACGCCCCCTCACGGTCTGGAGGAGGCACATATATATATCTTGTCACGCTTGGGACACAGATTTGCACAGAGACACAGGAGGTCGTAGAAACAAGAAGGATTTTTATTCAAACACTGCAAACACATGAGCTTAAACGTGCTCCATGACAAGTCAGAGATGACAGTTCCGCTAGGAGCAGAGAGAGAAAAAGCAAACAATCAATTCCAAACTGACAGGCGCTGCAAGGCTTATAAGTCGGCGAGTACCGCGAGGCTTGTATTACGCGTTATAGTGATAAGGAGCAATGTGAGTGGTAGTCAGTGTTTCAGGGTTTGTGGTTTTCCCAGGGCGTCTGTCTCTATTTGGGGTGCGATCAGCCCTCCAGCTCACACCCTCCCCCTCAGCTTAATTCACATTCCTGTGAATCAAGCGACTCTCTGTACCAAGTTCATGTAGTCGGGATAATACGTCTGCGTTGACGTGTTCAGAACCTGGTCGGTGCTTTACTGTGAAACTGTAAGGTTGTAAACCCAGAAACCATCTCATTAGACAGAGTTTGTATCTTTCTGTCGGTACAACCACTGAGTGGAGCATGATCAGTTACCAAAGTGAAGTTTCGTCCCCACAAGTAATAGCTAAGCGCTTCCACAGCCCACCTAATTGCCAAGCATTCTTTCTCAATTGTAGAATAATTGCGTTCCCTAGGAAGTAATTTCCTACTCAAATATGTGATTGGATGTTCTTCTCCATCAAAAATTTGTGACAGGACTGCGCCCACACCAAATGCACTTGCGTCTGTTTGCAAGATAAAATCTTTTGTGAAATCCGGGCTCCTTAGAACCGGGTAAGAAGACAATGCTTTTTAAATCGTTGAAAGAACGTTGCAATTTTCTGTCCACAGATAGGTCGGTTTTTCTGCCTCTAGTAAGTTCTGTAAGAGGAGCAGCTCTATGTGCAAAATTTGGAATGAATTTTCTGTAGTAACCAGCGAGTCCCAGAAAGCGCGTACTTGTTTCTGTGTCTCAGGTCTCGGGTAAACAAGCATTTCTTCTATTTTCCTTAATTGTGGCCTAAGTAAACCCTTGCCCATAGAATAGCCTAAGTAATGAGTCTCGGACATGCCTAGTTTACATTTCTTAGGGTTAGCAGTAAGGCCAGCCTGTCTCAAGCTTTCAAGAACGGCTTGAAGCCGCTCTAAGTGTGTTTTCCAATCATTGCTAAAAATCACGACATCGTCAAGGTATGCCCCAGCATATTCAGAATGAGGACGTAGGATCTGATCCATCATACGCTGAAAAGTTAGAGGTGCCCGTGAAGACCAAACGGAGTCTTGTAAATTCATAGAGTCCGTCAGGAGTCGCAAATGCCGTTTTCTCACAACTGCTAGCCTCTAAAGGCACCTGCCAATAGCCTTTCGTGAGATCTAGCGTGGAGATATAGCTCGCCTGACCCAGTTTTTCCAACAGTTCATCGACACGGGCATGGGATAAGCATCAATTTAGAGACCTTATTCAAGCGTCTGAAATCGATACAGAACCGAACCGAACCGTCTTGCTTTGGGACTAATACGACTGGGCTGCACCAGTCACTTTACTTTCACGAATTACACCCAGTGTCAGCATCTTTTTACCTCTTCGCACAATATTTCGCGCTTCCGGTATCCGAACGGCCGCATCTGTACGAACATCAGGTGCAGTGGTAATTTTATGTTTTGTAATGTTAGTCTTGCCTGGTAAATCTGAAAAGACATCAGTGTTCCGTTCTATCAAAGATAACAGTTCTGTCTTTTGCGTGTCAGTAAGATCGTTACCAATGGTAACATCGGTCTGAGAAACAGCAGCCAAGGAAGTGTTAACCTCTTGTCGGTCGTGCCATTCCTTCAAGAGGTTAATGTGTAAAATCTGGAATGGTTTGCGCCGCCTGGTATTCTAACCTTGTAATTTACGGACTCATACGCTCCTCAATAATGGCGGGCCCTGCCATTTAGCTAAGAATTTGTGTGGATCCGAGGGAACCAGTACCAAAACACGATCGCCAGGTTTGAACTCACGGAGCTTGCTGCGCCTATCGTAAAGACGCTTCTGAGTTTCCTGTTCTCGTTGTTGGTGTTCCACAGCAATAGAGGAAAGCATAGAAATTCTGTCTTGCAACGAAATTAGTCGATCTGCAAAGCTTGGACCTTAGCTGCTCTCTCGCTTCCTATCCATTCCTCACGCATACCACATCCAGGATGCCTCGCGCCGCCTGCCAATAACAACTCGAAGGGACTCAAGCCAGTGGACGCCTGTGGTGATTCTCGCACGCATACAAAACAAAAGGTAGGACAGTGTTCCATGTTGTGGGATCATTATGAGCAACTCGCCTGATCATCTGTTTCAATGTTTTGTTAAATCGCCGGTTAAACCATTCGTTTGAGGATGGTAAACAGTAGTACTCAATTTCTTAATAGCAAAGCTGTCACACAATTGTTTCATCACGAGAAGTGAAAGGTGTGCCTGATCAGTTAAGATTTCTCTAGGGATACCAATACGAGTAAAAGTTTCACATAGAGCTTTGGCTACAGCCGAAGAGTTGGCCTTTTCAGCGCAATCATTTCTGGATATCGTGTCGCATAATCAACCAACACCAGCAAATATTGGTACCCATCCTTAGTCTTAGGTAATGGTCCCACAATATCTAATCCCACACGCTGAAAGGGAACTTCCAATATGGGCATAGGACAAAGGGGAGCCCGAGGAGGCTTATAAGCAGAGCGATCTGGCAGTCTGGACATGAAGTACAAAATCGTTCAACATCTTTTCCCATATTAAGCCAATAAAATCGTTTTGATAACCGGTCTCTAGTTTTGTCGGCACCGAGGTGCCCCCCCAAGATGTGTGAATGTGCCAGATGCAAAACAGTTTCCCTATGTGCTTCAGGTACCACCAGTTGTTCAATAAATTCCCCCTCCAAATGATCTGAGATCACTCTGAAAAGGCAACCGTCCTTTTCTATAAAGTGTGGGGTTTTCACACCCCCGGAATTACGCTCTTGGTAATAAGAGTCATTAGCAGGGCGAGCCTGTTTAAATGCATATTCTAATGAGCTATCAGTATGCTGCAAACGCACAAAATCTGATTGTTCGTTAACACTCGGTTTGTGTTCGAGGCGTTTGCAATCTGGGAAGATGTAGAAGGACCAGCCCATTCTGGAAGATTGTCGGGGGTGACCTCCTCCGTCTCGCTGGAGAGATCGGGTTCAATATCTAAGTTGGGCTCTAGATTTTCCCCGGCCGCTACCAGTTCTTCGTCTTGGTTTCTTCTTCTTCTCCCCCCCCACTAAGTTCATTAGTGGACTGGACTACTGGTCCCTTACATTTATTAATCAGTTTCGGGAAAAGGGCATTTCTCCGTCCTATGAGTAATGGCCAAGGGCACGAGTCTGAAACGGCAGACCAAACCTTAAAGTGGCACCCCTATAAGTTAAAGGAAGAAGTAAAGTCTGATAATCTTTAACATCACCATGTACACAGCGTATTTTTACAGTCTCACAGTCTCTAAGGCATTGTTCATTAAGACAGTCTCGTCTCACAATACAAAGGTCACTTCCCGAGTCTAACAATGCTGAGATTTCTCTGCCCCACAATTTCACCGGGATCAACAATCCATCTGTGCAACCACTCCTGGTACCACTTGTCACGCTTGGGACACAGATTTGCACAGAGACACAGGAGGTCGTAGAAACAAGAAGGATTTTTATTCAAACACTGCAAACACATGAGCTTAAACGTGCTCCATGACAAGTCAGAGATGACAGTTCCGCTAGGAGCAGAGAGAGATAAAAGCAAACAATCAATTCCAAAACTGACAGGCGCTGCGCAAGGCTTATAAGTCGGCGGAGTACCGCGCGAGGCTTGTATTACGCGTTATAGTGTAAGGAGCAATGTGAGGGTGGTAGTCAGTGTTTCAGGGTTTGTGGTTTTCCCAGGGGCGTCTGTATCTATTTGGGGTGCGATCAGCCCTCCAGCTCACAATATATATATATATGTATATATATATATATATTCGGTTGATGGCCGGGACACCCAGGAGGACCGGAGGAGGGCTTGCACCTTCCCCAGACCATGTGGGGGCGACGGCCCTGGTACCTTTGGAGGCCACGGGTACAGAGCTTTGAAGCTCAACCCTATAGGGACCTGTGGTCACCGCCAGGGGGCGCCCCTATGCCTTTGGAACCCTGGACCTCAGCACTTCCGCGACACCCGATGTCTCAAACAGAATGTGTTGTACAAGGGTTTAAAATTTTCTACTGAAAAGCATCGGCAAATTATTGAACACATCCATCTTAAAATGGAGATACATTCTGTGCAACTACAACTGGGAATTATTTTATTGTTTCAATTTTACCTTCAGGACGGTTGCTTGAACTTTTACATTTTTATACTTCACTCTTTTACACGTGTGACGGCCGCTCACATGCTCAATACAAGTCAAATGCCGGGCGCACAAACAGCAGTGCCCTTCTCCTGCTGGTTTAGCCAAGTTAAATGATAAGAGAACACACAAAGTCATTCTTTTGCAAATAAATGGACGGGGAAAGCAATTATGTAAGCATATATATAATACTGTATTTATTGAACAATATTATCTGCAGATTATTATTGTAAAGAAACAACATTGTCAACATGAAGATAAACAATTTTTTCAACAAATTAGTAACATGGGAAAGGCGCCGCTGCTCTAACTGATTTAAACATAGGATGGGTTTAAAAATGGTTGGAGGCTTCAGTGGTTTAAGACCCTGATTTTCTTGCCCATCGTATACCATTCTTATTCCCATTATACAATACTAGTTGGCTTAGCCCCCTGCTCTCTTTGCTCGCCAACCTTCTTGCTTGCACTATGTGCCAGCCACTTTACGTCTTAGCGACTCACGTATTTGGATTTCACTTTCACTAAACAACAAATCTTTTAATTCTCGCGGATACGCCTCTTCATTGGGAAGAAACACTACTTTTCGACGATGGCAACATGAATCAGACAATCTACAAGTCTCCAACTTAAAGTTTAAATCTGAAAAACATATTTGATCTCTTTTCGCTGTTCCATTATTTCACCGAGTAATAATTTCCGTTTGTTTGGGCTAATGTGATCTTTACTATCATTTTTTTGAGACTTTCAAATTTTCGTACTTCATTATCTTTAACCTGCTCTGCATGTGTATCGCGCTAACGTTTTTGTCATCTACTCTTTGTCTTTTATTTCCAACCTCAGGCGTAACTAAACCTCTTGGCACAAAGTCTCGTCTTGCGGGATGTGAAAGTGTCTCTCTGAAAAAGTCTTGACTCGTCCCAGAATTTTTTTATATAATGGAGAGAAATCAGTTTCTTTTCAAGTTCGATTACTGTGTTTTAAATAATGTTAATAGGTATACAGGGAACTTATTTCAGTTCCTTTTCTCTTTCATTGGATACAATAGATACTAATTTTATGCTAGTTGATGCTATTGGTCATTTTATATTAACAGATATTTTTTTATTGCTAATTCTTGGATACTACTCTATTAAGTGTACATTGAAAAATGTTATGTTTAAGAAAATTGGACTACATTTAGTCACAGACCCTCTACCACTAACACACATCGATCGATGACATTTTCACATCATTTGAATTCTAATCTGCTGAGTATGAAAGCTATTGAGCCACCACAAGCCCATCTGTGCTCAATTTTTAACTCCATTGTAAAGTTTTGTTAAAAACCACATATTTAATGGTCTACTAACACATGTAATTGCATTCTGTTACCAGTATTACTTTTGAATATGATTCATTGTTACAATACTATTTAATAAGCAAAAATTTAAAAACTGACTCTTGGATGAAGTAAATAAAAACCATGAAATTCTCCAACCTTCTTATCAGTTAACATAGTCGCTGAAAACACCTGAATCTTACACTATATGTACATTGTCTAACTTGTTAATGTCTGAGCAGCACAAGATTTTACTAAACATTCTATATAATATGGACATTGCTGACCTCCAATTTCTATTGTTAGAGAAGAATCAAGAGGAAAGAATTGTACAAACATTGCTTAAAGCATTGTCTTCTAAGTGTGCTTCTTCATCCAGGCCCAGGAATTTGTCCAGGGTACAAAGGAGTAGTAAGTTTATCCAACACAGGGTAGGTGGACCTGTGCAACTAGTAAATGAGGGCTGCTAACCTCAGAGCTAACATCTCTGTGTTCCAGAGTTCTATTTACATGGCCTGGTAGTCCTAAGATTTAATGGACCCACCCTATTGCTAGCTATGCTCGTTTCTTCCTTGGTGGTTTTTGTTCAGTAAAATCATTAATTTTGAGAATAATTTCTCATAATGAATAGATTGTGCTCTAGTAAGTGAGTCATCTTTTTAGAAAGCAGTGACAAGGAAAAAGAAAATCAACAGAAACTTGGTAAGTCTCATGAGAAAGTAGGGGAAAAAATACACTTGACGTTTAGGAGTTCGGAGCCCATTTAGGGGTATCAGTGAAGGTACTAGCAAAGGAAAGATTTTTGGGACTAAGAAAGCAAATATAGGGAAACAAAGTATGCCGAAAAAAGTGAGCTAGTCAGTTGTGCTTTAGTTTTCTTTAAAAAAAAAGCTTTTAGCCTACTACTGTAAGTTTGGCCCCCTGCTCTGCTAGTGATGCCAGGGAGATGATTCCTGTTACAGTAGATATACTCATTTGTTGGAAAAAAAAATAAAAAACAGTCACACATGCTGTTAAAAAAACAATACTAATTGGTGCAATCTGCTAATGCCGTTTCACAAGTCAGTTTAAAATAAAACAAAGGAAAACAAAGGAATCGAGCCAAATGAAATCTATGAAATGTATGACTTGAATTAGTGGGAGTCAAAACACTTGACAATTGAAGAAGCCGTGCTCTGTTTACTTTTCTGCTGAGTGTATTTCAAACACATCTTTTCTGTTCAGTTCATTGGCAGTAGCATTTTTTAATTAAAGTAAAACGTATTAAATCAAAAGTTGACAAACTTACTTCATCATATTCCAAGTTTGCTTTAATTAGGACCTTTAGCTTTTGAACACGCTTACATTTCTTTTGATACAAATCCAATAATATTTTAATTGGCGGTTCTTAGAAATATGTCCACATATATTGAAGACAGGACTAAAAGACTTGAGGTTTGTTAGATATTCAGCCATGGCACTAATGATGTGAAGAGAACGCTTCAAAGCAAGTGTAAGCATCCATGGACTTACATTTCATTAAATATTGTTGCCACATACTGGGCGAAATTACAAAATTTGCAACTCTAGCTATTGTTTTTTGCTTTTTTTTTTTTAGCTCTTACTCAGTGAATAATATCAGCTAATAAGTACCGTTTCTTTAAAGGCTTAGCATCATATTTGTAAGGATGAGATTTTTCCCGATTCCATTTCTCATGCACAAGCACTACTGTGTTTAAAAAGTCAAGCACATATTTTAGCTATCACACTGGCTTTGATATAATTTTTGGATTGCTGCAATTGCCTTTTCAGTAGTCTTCAGTCATTCAGTATTTATTTTATAAATCACCCCATCACAAACTGCATTACAAATTAGACAAGAGTACATTAACAAGGTAAAATACGAAACCGTTCAGAAGATAAAAAGTATTAACAGAGTGCAGCAAGTGCAAAGGGGTGGATGAGCTCATTACCCTTGACATCACAGCATTCTACACTATAATGATTCATTTTCCAAATTCTACTAATAATTAATTTAAAGACCATTACGTAATTTAATGTTCTCAGGCCCACTTGATCTAATTCAGGCCCATAGAGACTATCTGAGTAGAATCAGGCTTAAGGCAGAGAAAAACAAACCTTGAGAGCATGCCAGTCCATCACAGGCACCCCATCATATTCACACGGGACAAACTGAATCACCAGTTAATTCAGAAGGCCCAGGTTTTCAGCCTTGATCTGCTATCCCTCTGTTTGTTTTCTTTTATATTTAACTTTGATGCTGACTCTTGTGTCCTGTACTGTATACTATTCATATTGTTAATCTTCTTCTATGTGTTTTTATGAAGTTTGAACCTGATACTAGAATAGTTGTGTCTCCTCTGAGTAGTTAAAGATAGAGAATTGTGTAGAACGGTGTTGTCTTGCCTTTAATTGCACTATTATGTGTTGTTTGAAGCACCTTTAGATGTTGCTCTTGCTGAAAGGCATACAAGAAAAGTAAAGAAACAAAGATTGATTGAATGATATCACTCCAAACTGATGATTAATCTAGAAGCTACAAGCCATGGGTATTAGTGATAATACAGAAAATGAATTGAGAGCTGGTAATGAGGCTGGGAGCTGGGATTATAGATAAGAGGAGGCTGTTCAGCTTGTGGTGAGCACATCAGGAGTCAGATATAGACAGCAGTTAAAACTAGAGTGGCGGGGTGAATGGCCAACTACACTACATTCCAGGCATTTGTGCACTTCAAGGAAATACCATTTCCTTTGTAACCAGGTTCTTTACACTCCTCATACAGGCCATCCCTACTGGGTTTGCAAGGCACAAACCCTGGAGAGGTTAAGTGAATAACTGGACTTCTGACTGCAGAGTTGTCTCCTTCCCCAAGTAGTACTGTTAAAAAACAATGGCTCTTAGGCCACAAATGGGATGCTCTGACTAGCTCACTGTTTTGCTTGAAAGAGGATCAGTCATCCCTAACACCTTGTGTGGTAGCTGCTCTTGACATTTTCTCCCAGTTTGCCCCTCTCTCCCATGATTTGCTGTCTCTGTAAACTGACCTTAAGGACATCAAGTGTGCTAGCACTGCCATACTGTCCCCTCTTGCTGTCAACTCCTTCTACATGTACTAGTGTGTGGTTCACTCTCATTCATTAGGGTTCTTTCCCTGTATTATGCCAACCTTGCCCACCATGCAACCCATCATACTATATGCACAGTATAATACATATTCTGACGTGCCAGCCTCTGACATCTTTTGCTGTTACTGTGGAACTTAATTAGCACAATATGCTACAGTTTTTCCAAAGCAAAGAATGAATACTAACAGTCAGAAAACCAGTTTATTTTATTAAACATCAATAGTCACAAATTGGCTCAAGTCATATTGGCAGCAGTGGCCACTCACTGTTATATTTCTACTCTGAATGTGGCCTTGTAGTACCATTATCCTCTCAGGTACCAGTATCTCTTTCAAGCACAAAAATGCTTGATAGGAATTGTTACCTTGAAGAACTTAAAAAATGAAGAATACAGCACTGTTCGCTGAATACCACTTGTAATGTATTTGCCAATAAAATTACACTTTGATTTATGTGGGTTGCTAAACAGTGTAATATAAACAGAGGAAGAAGTGCTGCCAATTCCAGGAAAGCTTGTGTGCTGTTTGGATGACATAATTTGAAAATAAAGAAGCTGCAAAGGAAGCAAAAACAGCTGTATAAGATTTATAAGATTAATAACATCAATGTGAATCGTAAGGTGTATGAGAACATGAGGGCAACTATTAGGAAGGACATTAGGGAGGCTAAAAGGCAGTTAGACAGGAATATAGCACGTAAGGTGAAGATGACCCAAAGAGATTCTTTCTGTATATTCATTGTAAATGATCAGGAATAGTAATGGGGAATTAAAAAATACAGACAGTGAAATATAGCACATGCCCTAAACTCACATTTTTCTGAGGTCTTCACAAGTAAGGAATTAGATAATCTCCCAGTGGTAAATGAGGCTACTAATTAGGTACTGAGTAATTTGGAAATTGTAGAGGGAGAAGTACTGCTCAGATTAAATAAGCTGATTAAATAATCACACAATCACCGGGACAAGATAAGATTTATCCTCAATTTCTTAAGGAGGTTAGCGAGTACATATATAGACCCTTGATATGTATTCTAAGGAAGTCACTGTGCACTGGGAAAATGGCAAACATTATCTGATTAAAATGAAGCATATGATATTATTTATCTTGTCTTTCAATGAAGGATTTGATAAGGTGCCAGACTGGGCATCAAACTGAAACAAGTAGGGCAGCTGTTGTTTTATATATATATATAATGTATATATATACCCTCTTTAATAAAACCCCTGTGTGCGTCCAGGTGTCCGTGTGTGTGTGTTTTCTGGTGAAGTGGGCCGCAAGTGTTCAGTCTCTCCCTGTGCATTCTCTGTGCAGAGAGAGAGAGAGAGAGAGAGAGAGAGAGAGACACACACACACACAGGCGCACGAGAGAGAGAGAGACACACACACGCAGGCACACACGTGCATTGTTGCATTGTTACTTTTCTTGGTTGTTTATTAAATTACGGATTTTTCAAATGTTAATTTTTTCCACCTGTGCTTAAAACTCATTAAAAAAGTGTTTTTAGCGAGCAGTTCGTAGCACTATAGCGCAAACTCTTGCAGTGTTAGTTTTCTCTGTTGTTCCAGGTTTTCTCAGTGTTATATAATGTTTTTACATTTAGTTTACTATTACGCTGTGCATTCTATGGTATAATTAACTATATTTGCGCTTAAAAAATTAAAAAATATACACTGCTCACAAAAATTAAAAAAACACTTTAAAGAAACACATTAGATACATCAGATCTCAATATGAAGTTGGATATCTATACAAATAACTACAGGGCAAGATCTTAGGAACAAAAGGATGCCAAGTCTTTTAATGGAAATAAAAGTTTTCTGCCTACAGAGGGCTCAATTGTGTAGACACCCTAAAATCAGAGTGAAATGAAGATGTGGCAGGCTAGTCCATTTTTTCAAAAACTTAATTTCTGCTACTCAAAATGCTTTTCAGTATCTTGTGTGGCCCCCACGAGCTTGTATGCATGCTTGACAACGTCGGGCATGCTCCTAATGAGACGACGGATGGTGTCTTGTGGAATTTCCTCCCAGATCTGTATAAGGGCATCCCTGAGCTGTTGTCCAGTCTGAGGAGCAACCTGGCGGCGCCTAATGGACCGAAACATAATGTCCCACAGATGTTCTATTGGGTTTAAGTCAGGGGATCGTGAAGGCCATTCAATTGTTTCAATTCCTTCATCCTCCGGGTACTGCCTGCATACTCTTGCCACATGAGGCCGGGCATTGTCGTGCATTAGGAGGAAACCAGGACCTACTGCACCAGCGTAGGGTCTTACAATGGGTCCAAGGATTTCATCCTGATACCTAATGACAGTCAAGATGCCGTTGTCTAGCCTGTAGAGGTCTGTGAGTCGCTCCATGGATATGCCTCCAAGATCATCACTGACCTACCACCAAACCAGTCATGCTAAACGATGTTACAGGCAGCATAATATTCTCCACGGCTTTTCCTGACCCTTTCACGTCTTTCATATATACCCAGGGTGAACCTGCTCTCATCTGTGAAAAGCACAGGACGCCAGTGGTGGACCTGCCAATTCTGGTATTCTATGGCAAATGCCAATTGAGCTCCCCGGTGCTGTGCAGTGAGCACAGGGCGCAGTAGACATTTGGGCCCTCGGGCAACCCTCATGAAGTCTGTTTCTGATTGTTTGGTCAGAGACATTCACACCAGTGGCCTACTGGAGGTCATTTTGTAGGGCTCTGGAAATGCTCATCCTGTTTGTCCTTGTCCAAAGGAGCAGATACCAGTCCTTCTGAAGGGTTAAGGACCTTCTATAGTCCTGTCCAGCTCTCCTAGACTAACTGCCTGTCTCCTGGAACCTTGAGACAGTGCTGGGAGACATTGCAAACCTTCTGGCAATGACACACATTGATGTGCCATCCTGGAGAAGTTGGATTTCCTGTGCAACCTCAGTAGGGTCCAGGTTTCGCCTCATGCTACCAGTAGTTACACTGACCATAGTGAAATGCAAAACTAGTGAAAAAACAGTCAGAAAAGATGAGGAGGGAAAAATGTCAGTGGCTTCCACCTGTTAAACCATTCCTGTTTTGGGGGTCATCTCATTGTTGCCCCTCTAGTGCACCTGTTGTTAATTTCAGTAACACCACAGCAGCTGAAACTGATTAACAACCCCCTGTGCTACTTAACTGACCAAATCAATATCCCAGAAGTTTCATTGACTTGATGCTATACTCTGATTAAAAAGTGTTCCTTTTTGTGAGCAGTATATATTTACATACAGTTTGTACGGTCTGGAATGGATTAATTGTATTTACATAAATCCTATGGGGGAAATTACTTCGGTTCATGACAAAATTGGGTTTCGACCAGGGTTTTGGAAAAAATTATGGTTGTGAACGGAGGTTCCATTGTATTACTGTCAGAGAAAATTACAGGCATTTCAAGGAAATACAAACCAGTATTACTGCGAGAGAAAATTAAAGGCACACAATACAGTGACGCATATTACAGCCACATACAAGGTCCTTGCCATTTAATATAGACTGTTCCTACTAATGTTTATGCACTACTGTTCTAGCGGCCGTTATTGTAACGGGCTTAATGTCCAGTGTATATATATAAATATATATACAAATATATATAAATGATTTGAATAACAATATAAGTAACAAGCTGGTTAAGTTTGCAGATGATACCAAGATAGGTGGTTTAGCAGATTATCAAGTATCCGTTATATCATTACAGAAGGACTTGGATAGCAAACAGAATTGGGCAGATTTGTGGCAGATGAAATTTTATGTCAATAAATGTAAAGTATTACACATAGAAAGTAAAAATGCTAGGTATGAATACATAATAGGCAGTCAGAAAATCGAGAGAACACCTTATGAGAAGGATTTAGGAGTCATAGTGGACTCCAAGCTATCAACTTCCCAACAGTGTTCAGAAGCCATTAAGAAGGCTAACAGAATATTAGGATATATAACACGATCTGTGGAGTACAAGTCCAAGGAGGTTCTGCTCAACCTTTATAATGCACTGGTGAGGCCTCATCTTGAGTACTGTGTACAGTTTTGGTCTCCAGGCTACACAAAGGACATAGCAGCACTAGAAAAGGTCCAGAGAAGAGCGACTAGGTTCATTCTAGGGCTAAAGGGGATGAATTATGAGGAAAGATTAAATGAGCTGAGCCTTTACTGTTTAAGCAAAAGAAAATTAGGAGGAGACATGATTGAAGTGTTTAAAATTATAAAGGGAATTAGTACAGTGGATCGAGACTGTTATTTAAAAATTAGTTCATCAGGAACACGGGGACACAGTTAGAAACTTGTTAAGGGTAAATTTCACATAAATAATTTGATTTTTTTTTTTACACAGGGAACCAAAAACACTTGGAATAAGCTACCAAGTAGTGTGTAAGACAGTAGGATTGTACAGAATTTTAAAACTAGACCAGATTTTATTTTAGAAGAATTAAGTGGCTAGGAGTGGTGAACTTGTTTGGGCTGAATGGCCTGTTCTCTTCTAGATTGCTATATTCTTCTAATCTTCTAATTTCTAGTATATAAGGAACAACAAATATGGAATACTGTATATTGTAGTCTTCATCTTTATAAATTTATTTTGCAAAATTGGTACATGTAAGTTTGAATTGTGCAGCGGGTGTATTTGATCCTCACACAAGTGCACTGATTAAGCCAGGACTTATTTGCAAAATTTAGTTAGGGAAAATGGAAAAAAAAAAAGGATGAGATCAAAGGTCTGTGCATTCGACAGAACACATATAATAAAGTGAAATTAGAAGGTAAGAGGCTCTTGAGGTAAAGGGTGATTTACACTATGCGAGGGTACTGTTTATAAGAAAGTGTCAACCCTTTTGAAAATCACTTTCTTCATTGGTAGGTTACTCTACTGAGAAAAGTACATAATCTTAATGTCAGCCTTTCAGGAAAACACAAAAATCACTGGTGACCTTGCTGCCAATCTTTTCAAAGTACCTCCTAGGAAATGTATAATCTTTGCACTTATATTTGACAAGAGCAATGACTTAGATTTCAACACACACTTCTTTTAGTGTGCACTTTACTCGCAAGTTGCTGCTGAGGGCTTCATTGTTACCATAGCCTTTAAGATGCCCTAACTATGCATTACATGAACAAAAATAATGATATATTTTGATGATCCATAAAGTGTGTGAAGGATATCAAATACAGTTTGTTTAACCACTGTGGCTGAAAAGTACTGTCTTAATGCTTTCTTTGTATAAAAGACTAAAGTAACTGAGCCTACTGGAAATAGATGACTCAATGGGCCAATAATAAGTACTCCTGTGGAAAACAAACACATCTTTGGTACTTCAGTTTTCTAGCTGCTATATCATGTTAATAATTAGAGATCATAGTTTGAAAGCATAAATAAAATTAGTTCACCTTGATATTCATATATTCATTCAAACCTGTTTATTACAGTACAGTGTTGGGGCAGGGCTTATTAAGGAGACGCAGCAACAAGATAACAGCCAACCCTGAACAGGGCACCAGTGTACTGGAGAGTACATTCATTTACCATTAGTTTAATGGCACCAGTCAGCCAAATTTCTAAATGCATGAGATGTAGAAGTTAAAAAAATTACAGTTATGGGGTTTAAACTCTACCCATCTGCAATTTGTAGGCACTTCAATCCAGAGGTCTAAAGACTTTTTAGACTGCCACAACCACTGCACCCCTCGACAACATCCTTTTACCAAATGACTGAAGTGAAAGATGCACTAGTCATTACTTAGACTTATTTTTTGAATCTTCTAGCCTTACAAGTCAAGACCTTCTTCAAATAACCATGTTAAAGTGCACATCCTAACAATGAGCTGCTTTCTAAAATGGCAATTAATCAAATATACTTATTTTTCTCAAGAGGAGGGCACACTTTTACAGTCTATGTCTCAAACTGCTGCTTACACAGAGCAGAAAATTATCAATAATTTAAAATCTTATTCAGGAAATCATACATTCCAGCAGTGCAATTACACAAATGTGATAATACGGACCACTCTGCGGGACTTTTTCTGATAGTTGCTAAGCTTCTTCATTAAAGGTTTAAGCTAGTATAAAAATACCTGACTAGTACAGGGGGATGCAGGGAGGTTTCACCTTTCATAGCATAATTTTTAGTGAACATTGTCTCAATGACAAGAGTGCAATTGTTTACGTGTATTTTTACAGTTGGAGTGCACACAGGTTACGTGACTTGATAAGTGTCACATTGTGGTCTGAACCAGCAAACTAGGGTTTTTTAACCGCTGTGCATACTGTTAGTACTGTACTTTCAAGCAACAAAGATCTACAACATGTATTCTTAGTCTTTTCTTATATACTTACTAGCATATTCACGTAGGAAATATTCTTCTTAATCTTTCATGTGTTTTAGGCCTAGGACACTTGTACTCTGATCTAAAAGAAACACCCCAAGTATATGTACCTACAGATTTCATTATACACATTTCTCTGATGAGGTTTTAAATTATGCTTGTATTTACGGTATATGTCTTTTATCTATGTTATAATTGTAGCTATATAAAAGCTCCCTGGGCTTTTAAGTGTCAGTACCTACACTCAGCAAGAATTATAATACAGTACATTAAAATTAAAACCCAACCAAGTCCTGTACTTTCATCAGGCATGACGCTCTCACAAGCACTAACTTATATTAAAATAGTAATGGTGGACCCATGACCCGTGATTCTAATGGACATAGCCAAGCATTTTAATTTTGTAAAGTAACTTTGTTAAAGACCAGGAATAGAAAGCAAATGTTAATGACTAGAAGGCAGCACAGGTAATAAATACACCTTCTTGTTGTGCTGGCCATATAAATGCTCAAATGAATATGAAACAAAAGTGGATATGCCTGCATGTGGGTGAGCCATGGTTATATATGACTTCCCCACTAGAAAACAGCATTATTAGAAAATTAAGCACATTCTACGTACAAGCAAGCTCATTTTGAGTTATGTAAAAGGGCAATAAAACACAGTGGATATTAAGACCACCTTCAGGTATTGTGACAATATGGTGTGTTAAACTGATTTTTCTGTACCGGAAATGTGACCAGCATTTAAGGTCTTCTTCACACATAATTTAATTAAAAAGGGAATGCACTGCTGGCACAAAGCTTGTGAACTTTGTTGCAGCAAGTGAAGATTTATGCTTTTTAATAAATGGCTTGTTAGAACACATTATTAGCACATAAATTTACTGATATACACAAAGTACTTTTAGGCTGAATTGAAGGAATTATGTCTTAATTCATAGTATCATTATTTAAGTGAAGTAACACGGTGGTTAGAGCTGCTGCTTCACATCTCCAGATAGCCAGGTTTGACTTTTGACAGGCTCACTGTCTGTATGGATTTTGATCATTGTCGTTTTTATTTCTTTACATATTGTCTCAAAACCCAAGACTTGCCTTTTAACTATTTTATTAAAACATGTGGCATTCATTTTAGATTAGTCTCCTGTCTAGTGTTTGATGTTACAGGGTTAAGCTCAGGCTGTTAACGATGCTGTAGTGAAAAAATGTGTTCAGAAAATATCTGTTCAGAAATTTTCACTATCCTGCATTAGCTTTACTAATGTTTATACTAAAATAACTTAATTAAAACTAGAATTATTTTATGTGTTAGTATTAATAAAAAAGCAGCACGTATGTTGTTCCTAATTACTAGTTAATCCTCTGCTACTACTCTAATGGTTTTCAACCTTATGTTGCTGAGGGCTGCAGGACAAAATGTCAACAAACTAAATCAGCAAGAAATCAATAAAATCAACAAGAATAAGAAATTAATAAAAAAAAGACCTGGTAATTGCATCAATATCTGTTTAATAATTCTTTTAAATAAAATCTTCATTAAAAATACCAATGAAGAAGAGCACTGAACTATGAAAAACAGCAACACCTTTTTAAAATTAGTAAGAACAAAATCAACCTCTCAGATGTGTTTGTTTAATTTATGATCAGTGCCATTTCTGTATTAAGGCCCAGTGAGGCTCAGCATCAACAGATCTTCCCTCAGTAATTTACCTTCTCATTAAAATGTTTATAACAACTCTGACCTTTGTCTTATTAGGCATTTTTCCCCAATTTTCTATAATATGCTCAATGTAGTTTCTTATCTAGAAAAACATATTGTGTCTTGTACCATGTGATATTGTCTTCATGCCAGGTGCTGAAAGGTTTTTGCAAGCAGAAGGACTGGACCAGTTGAGTCTGCAGTGTTTTGTGTGTATGTGTGTGTGTGTGATAACTGTCTGTTTGTTTTTTTAACATCATTTATATATATTTTAACTCTCCCGAGCTGTGACCATGCAGCCAGCAAAGAGGTAGAAAAGGTCAAGTACAATTTCCACCCTTAAAGGTAGTTACAATATATTGAAAAAAAAAGACAGAATATTAACATCAATGCATTGTTCACAAGAACTTACGCTGCATCTTGATTTTCACCCACCCACCACTACTGAGGAGGACTGCTCTAAATTTGGGAAAGCCACCAAGGAAGCCTACATGTGCTCCTTTCACTTTGTGGGAAAGAAATCAGCAGTATGATGGTTTAAGTTGCAAAGCAGCACAGAATCCAGATGTAGAAAGAACATGCATGTATGTAGAAAGTCATTTTTCCAGATGTTTGCTGGCCTTCTGCTGACCAGTACCACCAGGCCATAGGCTGTTTAGCTCTACTTCTGGACTTGTAGCTTGTAGTATGATATGTGCATTTTAGCATGTACTAGAGTGTTTGTGTAGTCTGGGTGTTGTTGTAGTTTGTCCCTTTTCATCTCAATTCCTTTTGATTCTAAACTTGAGGTTTTGCTGTTCCGATTTAGGCAGGTCAAGGCCAGAAGGTATTTCTGAGCTGTGGGCGGTTGTGAGCCTTTCACTTTTTTTAGCTTTTAAATCTGTAGGGCTGTATTTTGTCAGATGATGACAAAGTCAGAGGGTATCACAAAGATCTGATGCCAATTATTATAGACCAGGAACCAGCATTCCATTGTTTGATTGACTTTTTATGATGTGAATTTGCATGTTTCACTAGTCATTTACAAATCAGTCACAGACATTATAAGTTAGGTCAATTAATGTTTATGTTAGCAAAGTCTGCTCATATCAGATATTTTCTGC
The DNA here is from genome assembly GCF_016835505.1 of Polypterus senegalus. Taxonomy (NCBI): domain Eukaryota; kingdom Metazoa; phylum Chordata; class Cladistia; order Polypteriformes; family Polypteridae; genus Polypterus; species Polypterus senegalus. The sequence continues at coordinate 55,342,979 of NC_053161.1, forward strand.
ATTTTCCTGCTGAAAATTCAAATGTTAATAATTAAAAATACATTTCTACAATTTACCTGAACGATATTCTACATAAAAGTGTTACGTTTTCATTAATAACAGATCACTATATTAGTGAGCTTTATGATGCTGTCTATAGGAGTCTCATATTCAGAAGACTGGGTGACATCACAATGAAATTGTGACTGCAAATTACTGTCTGTGAGATAGATAAGGCATATTGCTGTAGGTATAATAGCATCCCAGTTGGGATTCTTTATACAATTGTGATGAATAATTTGTTGTTTATAGTACTCAAAGCTAGTGTGTAAAAGAGAGGATGTACAGAATTGTTCATAATGGCACTTAGCTTTGTCTTCAGTTTTCTTTTCCTCTACTGTCTACAGTGGATCAAATATGCGTCCCCTAACTCAGACTGCCTTCTTGTTGATTTAGTGGGCCTCTCTTGAAGTGATGTTATCAGCCCAACATACCAAATTGAAGAAAATACTATCGTAGAATTGTAGAACATGTAAAGTATGTCATGCCCACATTAAAAGAGTGCTGTCTACTCTGTCCCTTGTATAGTTGCTCTGTGTTGCTAGACCAGTCCAGCCTGTCGCTGATGTGGACCTCTAGTGCTCCACCTCCTCATCCACCCTATGAATAGTGATGGGGCATAGTGATGTGGTGAAAGTCAGTGACTAGCTCCTTGGCTTTGCTGATGTGAAGCTGCAAACAATTCTATCTGTGCTTGAAAATGTGACTTAATTCATTACATGCAAAGTTCCCAATTAATAAGCAATGAATGAGTTGATAAATGTTTACTGTACTTAGTATTCCAGAAGTTAAAAATTGTGCAGGATCGATTGTAGACTTTGGTGGAGTTTATTCAGAAAATGGTAAACAGAAGACTGCTTGTGATTCCAGTTTCTTTTGAGACATTTACATGGTGTTTTATACAGGAAAAAGCATGCCTGAGCAAACAGGCAATGAGCAGTGGATGATGGGATAGCAACATGCAAACAGTTCAGTAAGAGTTGTGCACTCTACATAAAGACTCAAAATTGTGTTTGTTCTATGCAAAGCACTCTTGAAATATCATAAAATGTTGTAATAAATCGATTGACAGACAAATAACAAGAGGACTATGAGCATGTTAAACACTGTATAATCTGGTAAACATAAACATGTGGAGGACTGACCAATGAAAATGATTTGAGATTGCATGTCAGAAGCATCCAGGAGCTTGTCCTAGCCACATGTTCAGGCTGAGAATCCCTTTATTAATTTATTATCATAGGTATAAATATACAAGAGCCGAAACGATTGATTCCATTTTGTGGTGTGCATGTTCCTTGAATACTCCATCTGACAAAGATGAACTTACTGTAATGACTGGATAATATGGTAATAATGGAGTAAACAAACATAAAAGGCAAGATTATATACTGTAAGTCTTGCTAATTATTCATTCATTGGTAATCAAGAACCATAAATTCTTTTATGAACAGAATTTCTAGGTGCAGCCAGAGCATTGTGGGGGTCCAGTTTGATGGACTCAGGATTGAGTCACTGCTTTTTGCAGATGATGTTGTCTTGTTTGCTTCATCAGGCCGTGATCTTCAGCTCTCTCTGTATTGGCTCGCAGCTGAGTGTGAAGCGGCTGGGATGGGAATCAGCACCTCCAAATCCGAGACCATGGTCCTCAGCTGGAAAAGGGTGGAGTGCCCTCTCCGGTTTGAAAGCGAGATCCTGTCCCAAGTGGAGGAGTTCAAGTATCTAGAGGTCTTATTCACGAGTGAGGGAAGAATGGAGCATGAGGTTGACAGGCGGATCGGTGCGGCGTCTGCAGTGATGCAGGCTCTGCATCGGTCTGTTGTGGTGAAAAAGGAGCAAAGTCATAAGGCAATGCTCTCAGTTTACCAGTCGATCTACGTTCCTACCCTCACCTATGGTCATGAGCTATGGGTAGTGACCGAAAGAACAAGATAACGAATACAAGCGGCTGAAATGAGTTTCCTCCGCAGGGTGTCTGGGCTTTCCCTTAAAGATAGGGTGAGAAGCTCAGTCATCCGGGAGGGGCTCAGAGTAGAGCCAGTGCTCCTCCGCATTGACATGAGTCAGATGAGGTGGCTCAGGCCTCTGATCAGGATGCCTCCTGGACGCCTCCCTGGTGAGGTGTTCCGGGCACGTCTAATCGGGAGGAGGCCCCAGGACACACTGGAGGGACTATGTCTCTTGGCTGGCCTGGGAATGCCTCGGAATTCCTCCGGAAGAGCTAGAAGAAGTGGCCAGGGAGAGGGAAGTCTGGGTATCTCTGCTGAAGCTGCTGCCCCCGCAACCCAATCTCAGATAAGCGGAAGAGGATGGATGGATAGTAATCAAGATATGGAAGATGATGATGAAGAGGACTATAATGAAGAAGTGGGGTCAGTAGTGAACAGGCAAAAACAGGCAGACACAGCTGTTCTGCTTTCTAGTTGTTTCAAGGTCTTATCTGAGTACAGGAACTACATATTTAAGGTTGCAACAAACTGTGTAATTGTTTCTGTCACACTCCCTCTTGGATTTTTTTTTGCTTACTGATAATGGCACTGGACAGAGTCCCAGTTGCATGTTAGTGATACAATCATTAAAGATTTCACTTTACAATGTACATGTAACAGTTAACTTGGACTTGAACATCTTACAGAATAGCAGTGCTCACTAATTAAGGCATTCAAGTACAATCCATCTAACAGTTTAATAAAGGAGACCATTTTATCTCACTTTTCACTCAGTATGTTTTGACTGTTATAATTAAGGGTGTAAATTACTACTAAATATTGCAAATTACAGTAATGAGTGTGAAATTATCATGAGACAAAGTAACAAAGAATGTTAATGTTGCATCCATTAAATGTGGGCTAGGAGAGCAATACTACAAAATAAAGTTGCTGGACTGTTGTCGTTTCATGCATATTGTAACACATTTTAACTTTGTAAATATTTTAAACTTTTTTTGAAATATCTACAAGATTAGTGAGGGTACCTCAGGTAACAAAAATTAGTTGACTGTAAAATGAAACAAACCTTAGAGAAGTAATGACTTCAGTATGAAGGAAAGGGATACAATAACTCGCCTGTAATAACCGCTCGATGAACTCTAACTCAGCTGAACATTCTGACCTGCCAGGCAGCTGACAAGAAATGTGTAACGCTAGCAAAGAACTTTTGGTGTTTTCTAACTTACTAGTGAAACATCAATAAAGCACAAATTAAAAAAAGCAAGTTAAACACAAGGCGCTGCTAACACTTGTTTTCTAAATAATTATGTTTTTCAGTTCCTCTAGAAGTGAAAATATATTTTATTACTTCTGGTTGCTCATCTACAGCAAGCTGAAATTTTCTATTTTGGAAAAACATTATTTTGTTTTCAACATGAAAAAATAAAGCTGATGTAATCTTGCCAAGTAGAGGTTTTCAAAGAAACATCAATATAAAGAAGCAAATTTCTGATCTAGGGCATTCCTGCATTCTGTATCCTGGAAATTGTCTTACATGCCTATGAGCCATCATATTTGTCTGCTGTTTAATTAGGCTATATTCAGGATTACTTCTTGCTTGGCAACATGGTTCAGCGTCATCTCTTCTTATGGGAGGGGGCCTTTTGACCCACCAAAAGGGTAGCTATAAACAACAGTAAACTCTCGGTGCAATTGTCGGCAACAGTGCTGGATTAACCATATAAGCAAAGTAAGCACATGCTTAGGTCATCAAGGGTAAAGGGGGCACCATAAAAATTTTTCATGGCAGAATTTATCACATACAGTAAATTATTACATTAATTAAATTTATAGCTGTTTTCAAAATTCAATGAAAAATGAATAATGCCTCTCTGTACCTCACTATGCTGTCACTGTTTGTAGATGGCACCTTACACAGTGCGTTCTGCATACTGGTGCCATCTACGATGGGGAATTCCCTTAAACGCCATGTTATGTCAAAATATTGCGAAAATAATTCGATTCAGAACAATATGTTTTTATGTTTTTAAATAATAGTTAATAGTTGATTAAAAATTATTATCACATAATTGTTGTATTTCGTGAATTATCTGTTATTTGACTTAAAATAAATTTCTAGTGTATAGAAAGCGTTATTTTCAGTTTTAACCAAAAACAAAAAATCGTCCCAGTTTGAGGAAAAAATATTCTGGTAAGTCTATTTAATTCTATTCTTGGACATTTTTTAATTCATTTACATTATGTAAAAGTGAAAACCGTACAGCTGATTACTATTGGATAAAATTGTTTATAACTTTTTTACTAATAAAGATTTATTAACAAAATTTTCACAAAATATTCTTCAAATCTTGTACTAAGAATATGTGTAAATAGATTTGCTAAACTGACAAGATTCAGCCATGCAGAACTTTATAAAATAATTTTAGAAGACAATATTAAGTGTGCTTTTCCAAATGTAGACATTGCCTGTCGTATATTTTTAACATTAGTGGTCACAAACTGTTCATTTTCTTGGTTGAAATATATTAAGAATCCCCTCTTGCAACTATGCATCAAGGCACGCTGGATACCTTATCTCTATTATGTACAGAAGCAGATGTGTTACGTAAGATTGATTATGAAGATCTAATCAAAGAGTTTGGATATCTGTCTCAACGAACATGATTTTTAGAAGCATGAACAAATCCTAATAAATTGATTACCTTATATAATAAGAGTACTTAATGGAACACACCTTAACCTGCAGACTTGATAATTCTTCAACTAATTTGATTTCTGCTTCTCACTTTTATTTATTTATTTATTTCATTTGTACATAAACCTACCTGAACAATGTCTCTTTCTGCATATCTTCCTCTCGATGATATTCTGACTTCATCTCCATCCAGTTCAATCATTGCTGAAGCAAAAGGCAACTTATTAGTAGGCTTATTTACTTAAGTGACACATACAAAATATGTACATGTTAAGCTCAACAGGCAACAGAGGGTAAACCACATAAAAGCGTACAAAAAGGCTGAAAAAAAAGAAAAAGATAGACAAGTTCCAGGGTCTGAATGTCATAATGTGTTAGCTCATCATTTACTTGGTGGCTATGTAGTACATAGGCATACATACTGTATATGAACAGGAAGATGTGTTGATATCTTGTGTACTTGTCAGTAAAAGTATCACAAACAAATTTTACATGGGGGATTGCTTCAACTAAAGATTCTCTTAGACTCACTAGTAAAGTAAATTCACCAAATCCAGTACTTGCAATCGAGGTATAAAGTGCTACTTACAACATATTTTGCAGTTTGAAAAGAGTAGATAGTAGTGAAACTTTTAATTATTTTTATTGAAATGCATTTTCTTTTAAAATAGGCTAAAGAGTAGTAAATTGCTGGAACAAAATAAACACTTCTGGAAGCACCAAGTATGGTGTTGAGATGCTGAAACTGAAGTGGCGATGGCAGAGAAACAGAAAATGTCCAGGGTGCAAATAATCCCCTGGCAGGCCATAGCAATAACCAGCAGGAAGAAACTAAATGGTAGCCCTAAGAAGAGTTGCAAGAATCTACTTCACCCACCTGAGCCTGTATGATCAGCATGAGCACCTGTGGTGGTCTGAAGGAACTTGCAACTGTTCATAATATTACCAAGGGGTAGATAGGTAAAAGTGCATTTATTAAAAACAGTTAAAACCAAACAGCATCCGTGGCACCACCCACAGAACACCTCACTGAGCCTTTCATTCCCCGGCAGCGGCACAGCCTCTCTCTGGCCTTATGCGGTGAGTTGCTCTAACTGAGCAGCGCGTCATTCACTCCAGCTTACTGGTCACTCAGGTGGAGTGGCCATCAGCCCTGAGCATCAGCCACACACTCCCTTCAAGGGACATCCTCCCAGCTGTCTGCCTTCTGTGTCTCTCTCTTGTTCACCTACACCGGCCCTCTCTGCCTCCTGTCTTCTCTCTCCTTCCTTTAACCTCCTTTCTTTTTTCTTTCATTTTTCCTTTTGTTTTCTTTCCAATTCTCCTCCCTTTTTCACATACTCCACCAACCCCCGCAGCTGCGTGAGCATGCACACCCACGGAGATCGGGCCAGCCAATTAATTATTTACTTACTAAAACGGCCACTTTTTTCAGAGCTGTGGACCCACTATACCACATATTCCTTATAACTGATTTTGTTTGACAGTTATAAAATGTACAATATCAGTATGCATTATACTAGTTTATTCTTTAAACTATTGTTTGTTCATGGCAACAGGAACCCCTCTTTCTCAGTCACCTCCAGTGCTTGTCCAGTTCACCCATAAGAAAGTGCAACACACTATTGCATGCCAGTGTGAAGAATGACAATTTCTTTCTTTGAAAAAACATTTGTTGTTTAACCTCGAGCCTACAAGTCAATGAATCGGGCAAACTTTCTTTAAGTATCAAAACTAATTTTGTATTTGTGATAGAATTAAATGAAAAGCTTGAAAATCTTAGAAATTAAATTTATTTCTTTAATGGAGATGAGTCTTTAATTAAATTGATAGTTCACATGAGGATCATGTGCAGTTCCTCACTTCTAATAAAATGGGGGCTGCAGTACCAGAATTTACTGCAACAGGAGAACATACCGGAAATCAACATTCAAAAAAACTAAAACATGAAATTAAACAAAAGGAATTTATTCAAAAAAGAAAAACACCCCAAACATGCAAAAGATGATTTGAAATGTTCACAGATTCTAACATCCACATCTCCTTTTTATCTTAGGGTAAAATCCCCACTTTATCAGTAATTCCTCTACATCACGGACGCTTAGCTGAATTCTTGATGCCGAGGTGGGTCTCTTGAAGCTCAGTGTCAAGATGGACGTCAACAGACCATTGGACTTAAGAGTTGTCAAAACTTTACAATATCTATGTCCAAGGCGTAGTCTTATGTAAGGTGAAAGGGAAGAAAGAATGACTTTAGTGAGCCATGAGACTTGTATTGGAACAACTGAAGAATCTATAGCTGGGAATTAACTCGTTAAAATGGGATACAGGGCCTCATATGAATTCTGTCAGTTGTGTGGGAATTAAAAATAAATCTGATACAAGATTCAGTCCAAGGTTTAAAAGATAAAAACAGAGTACCAGGAGAGAACCCACATCGACAAAAAAGGTGACAAGCAAAATTAATATAGGAGGTGATTATCACTGTGAAACTGTGCCATGGGAGTGCAAAAATAATAATATTATGAGAGAGATGGTGATAGATTTATCTGGAATAAATACCTTATCTCAAATCTATATCCCTAAAATTGCAATGAAGCTAGTCCCTACAGGTGAAGTAAAAATAATTATCCATATTTACATATAAACAAACATTGTGACAAAACAAGTGATTTTATTTACTTACCATCAAACTCAGCTGGCCCAACTCCGACAATAATGATTGACATTGGAAGAAAAGAGGCCTACAACAAGAACAGAATTTGGTCATAACAAAGGTAGTCCGTTCACCAAACCATTAATAACAAGAAAGCATTGCATATTTTCCTATGACTGAGGCTCCATTATGTAAGCACCTGCACTTAGGATTCAATATTAATTCAGTTACATGTAGTGCTTGATTGTTATTGTGGGTTATATATATTTATTTATTATTTTCTATTTATATTTTATACAGTTTTGCTAATTTATTGGTATCTGTAGTTTTTTTATTGCCATCGTTTTTTCAGTCATTAAGGCCTTCGGCACCATGCCATTTTACCAGTGCACTGTATTGCATTTATTTTAAATTTCTGGATTACTGAGGTAGCAACACACATGTTTTACTGTTCTAAGGACAATAAATGAAATAAAATTAAGTTGTCTTTGAAGCCTGTAATATAGTTTATACAGATCAAACACAGCAATCAGCTTGCAATCACACCATATTACCAGATAGTGTATTTGCTTTAGCTGTTCATTTCTATAGTCACAGTACTTTTTGTCACAGAGTCACAACCAAATGACTTCAGGTTAATTACAACCCAAGGTAGTAGTACTGTGTATCTCAATGATACCATACATTTGTGGGGAGGCATTAGGTTACAAGTAATTTTAAATTCATAATGTTTTTATACGACTTACATAAATTTAAACTATTCACCTACATTAACAATTGACTCCTTCGTCTGAGCCATATCTGAAATCACTCCATCAGTTATAATGAGCAAAACAAAATACTGTGACCCATCATTCACTGATGCAGCGTACCTATGAAAGGGATAACAGAAAAACAGAAAGTTAAAATTCTAAAAAGATTCTATTTTTAAATAGATTTACACTAACAAAAAAAGACATGCAAGAGTATATTACAAGTTATAGTTTTGTATACAAAGCATATTTGATTTACTTCATTTATTTTTTTTTTAATCTTCAAGAAAATCTCACAAAAAAATTTCAGATCAATTAATTAGACACAAAGAACACTTGATACAAGCATTGCCATTTCTTACCATGTACTAAGTAATCAAAAATAAAAACCGAACAACAAAACCAAACGAAAAAAGAACTTCGCCTTTGTATATTTTTGCAAATGCAGTGTTCTTCTGATACATTCCACAGCATTATGTTGCTTTCCTACTGGAGTGACATGGCTGACTTTTCTTTCTGTAATTAATAATATTGGGTCTAAATATAATGAAAGCTGAAGATAACATTTGGAAATCTTCTTAGTTCAATTCAGGTTTGTTGGAAGTAAAAAGGCTATTCCCAGCAGCATCAAGTGGGAGGCTGGAACCAACTGTGGAAAGGCCCACTCACACATAAACTCAGTCACACAGGCCCTGTTTACAATCACTGCTTAATGTAACATGTACGCCTTTGGGGATGTGCAAAGAACACCAGACAAGGGAAAGCAGGACATGTGATTTTTAAAATTAACGAAGGCTTTTAATGCTCTTAACATCATTTTACTGTCACAATTGGTCAAACCAAGCTATAGATTTGGTATACATACTAAATATTAAGTAAATTATATGGGGTAATGAATCAGTGACTTGGAACAAATTCTGCCCAGCTCTTACCTTCTTCTGGTGTCCATGTGAGTTTAAGTTAAGCTAACTGGCAACTCTACATTGGTTCTGTGTGAAAACGCTAGGCTATGAGTGAGTGTGCTCTGTGAAGGGATGGCCAGGATTTATTCCAGCCTTATAAACCATACAATACTGCTGGAATAGGCTCCAATCTCTGTGTGCAATATTTGGAGTATGCAGATTCAAAATATAATAAAAAGTCATACCTTCCTTAAGAGTAGCACTCTTCTCTGGTGATAAAGTGAATACAGCTATTTAATGATTAATGAAATTGTAACACTGTGTCATGTATATATGCCCTCTCAACGGCAAGAAAGAAGTAATTGATACCAAGTTCTTCTCCAAGTGATAACGCTTTACCTAGCTGTGTGTTAATACCTTCATTATTATTTTTAGCATTAATCAGGTTTTAGTATACAGCTCTTAGAAAAAGACATTTTTCCCCATCAATGACTGCCAGTTTCCTATATTCCACTGTGACACATTACCCTTTACTCTTATGAAAACAATTTAATATCTAGAATATAAGCCAAACATTAACATTAAAATTAATATTTTAAAAAGCAAAATTACAAAAGGCTACTGTATTGTTTTTAAATTAGAAGTTTATTCTTTTGCACTTCATTTGTGCTATAAAAATATTCATATATATATACACTTTTCTGTACATGCAGTTAGATAAATCAGAACCATTAATTTTTTCAAAATTTACTTCATTCATCCATTTTTTGACACAGCTGTGCCTTGGGTGCACTGAAAAAAAAGGGCGAGAGGGTACCTGTCCATCATTAAGATAAATCCTTTATGGTTCTTTGGAATGACGGTATTTTAAATCAAATTGGCCTATAAGATTTTAAGTTCAAGGGTCTTTCTAGAAAAAGGTAAATTTGGTCATTTTAATACTCGTCTACTATCCTAATGGGCATCAGGACACTCCACTCTGCATTCCAACTTCACACATTCTTATGGGTGCTGTTGTAACTTGTTTTATGAGTACTGGGATGTCAAGCCTGTTTTGGAAAACATTTCTTGGAGCTTTGCTTCTATTTACTTCTGAAGAATACAATGTTGTGCAATAATGTTTACTTAATTATTTTATTAGTAATATTTTAATTATAACTTCAGATATGTCATTCCTATATATTTGTTTTTCCAAAATTTTAATTAGATTTCATTTATGTTCATGTGTATGATGTGACTTAAGTAACAAATGGTTAGCATTATATTTAAGGTAAAGGGGCAAATTCAGTCTTGAATGCAATTACTTCTTATAAATCATGTCAAAATTTGTCACAAGTGGGCCTAATGTTATTTTATATTATTTTTAAATATACAATAATTTAAAAAATAATAATTTTGGCAGTCCAGTTGTACCATCAACATTAAATAATATCACACCAACTGATTATCATTTTCAGCAAAGACAATTGGATTCCTTGTTATTTGTTAACTTACAAAGCACTGCCCAATGAGTTTTTTTTTTTTTATATTTTTTGATATCCCACATTTCAGCCACTTACTGTATTTGTTGTAGCAATGCGTCACAAAGCTGTGAAGTTCAAAAGTTTAGTATCAAGTTCTTGAATATCAAGCAAATTTATGACCTTAGCCAATCCTTTAACATTTGGCATCAGCTTGGTTACACACTTCGTGGTACTATTTGTATAACCCATTCATTTGAAAAAATGATTACACATACACACAATATGAAAGAATCTACGCTACAATATGGGGTGGGTCAGTGAGAAAAGTGAGTGGACATTGGCCTACGCCGGGCATATACTGGTACAATGCCTGGCTTGGAAATGATGAGGCAATGTGACCACAAATCCAGGAAGAAAGTCTAAAATTTTAATAAAACAGAAATAAAAATTAGCCACATGTAGTTCCCCCCAACTGGAATGAAAAATAGCAAAATGATTAACATTAAATCCTTTTTTCCGTATATACTTTTCTGTCACTAGGTTCAAAACAAAATTAAATCCTCTGAATCCATATACTCCAGCAATATGAGATATTGTTAGTGAATGAATGAATTAAACAAAGAATTAAAAAAGTAAAAAAATATAAAAAAACAGCAGATGACATAGTAGAAAATGCAAAGTAAAATCCTACTTTGGCCAAAAAAGGTTAACAAATGACAGAATCATATTAAATTGAGATGGTAGCCGTAGTCACTATAACCACAGATATTCTTTTTTTTTTCCTATCCCCTTTATAAATAGCCAATGTGGATCAGTACTCAAAAAAAATAACAAAAAAAGAATTACATTCAATTTGTCACACTACATACATTTCTGGCTAAAGAATTAGGCTATAATAAAAGTGTTTATAACTTATCATTTCAGGTGTCTTTTTTCTAGGAACATGCATGGTGTTCTTTATGATGTTAATGAGAGTGTACTGAGAGTGCATGTCTTTATGCTGCACAACACTTCTATTAAATACAACAGATTTTTAGTATAATGTGGATACATTATATTTATTTGGCCAGCACCATCGACATTAACAGTTCTTTCCACGAGAAGTTAATGAAACTGGTACAACCTTACACTCATACCCTTAAGCGCTATGAAATCATGGAGGGGTGCAGCTGAGGATGATGTAAATGATAATGATGGAAATTTTCATAGGTTTCAGAAAAAACATTTTCACAAAGAAGAAGTGTTCATCTCAAGTAGGAATACACCACTTATAAGTAATTAAAAAATGCAGTAGCATGTTGTAAACTGACCAGCAGTGAATTATGGCGAATCACTTCTGACCTCGAGAATAAAAAGTGATGAATTTCATAACAAAGAGTGTGATAAAATGACTAAGGCAATCACAGCCTACAGCAAGTTTTATTTGACTGGCAAATTTCAAACATCAACATTTTTCTGTTTTGACTAAGTTGGGATTTACACAAAATAGAAAACAAATACGTACAATAGAATGGTTCCTTACAAGATGAAAAATATAGAGCATTAAACACTGGTCTGATCACAAAGCGGAGCTACTGAGATTATGTAGTGTTGCAAAAATATATTGAACCACTAGCTTCCAACTATTGCTTAAGACAAAAATATATTCAGTATTTCAGTGTTTTATCTCTGCTTAGCACATGCTGTAACTCATAACAGATAGCTATAAAATTGTGGAGCTACCAGTTCAAGTTTTCAAATTATAAATATGTTGAAATTGTTGAATATATTATGATAATACCTCATTTTAATTGCAATATAATGTACTGTGGCAAAGGCGCTATATAGGCATCGACCCGATGCAGACTGACAGCAGAGACACTCCTTCTGAGTCTCTCTGTTCTGGCCAGGATGCAACAAAACCTTCTGCCTGATTTTAACAGATGAAACAGGCTATTGCTGGGATGAGAGGAGTCTTGATAATCCTGAGAGCTCTGGTCCTGCATCTTCTGGTGTAAATGTCCTGCATAGATGGTAGAGCTGACCTGCAGCAGCGTTCCGCTGCACGGATCATTTCTTTTAGGGCTTTACGGTCCTGAACACAGCAGTTTCCAAACCAGGATGTAATGTTCTGTGTCAGGATACTTTCCACAGCACCAGAGTAGAAAGTCTTTAGAATCCCTGAAGAGACCCCAAACTTCCTAAGCTGCCTGAAATGGTAGAGTCTCTGCTTTGCCCTTTTTGGTCTGAACTTGGATGTGTTCAGACCATGTCAGGTTCTCAAAGATTTGAACCCCCAGGTATTTAAAACACTGGAGTACCGTTAATGATGAGGGGCTTATAATCTTGCTGCTGTCTCCTGCTGAAGTCCACCACCAGCTCCTTGGTTTTGCTGACGTTGAGCTGGAGGCAGTTTTCCTGACACCACAATGTCAGGTTTGCAACTTCATCCATATAGGCCATCTCATCGCTATTCGCGATGAAGCTCAGTACCACCATGTCATCCGCAAACTTCACGATAGTATTGGAGGAATATGTGGCTGTGCAGTCATGGGTGCAGAGGGAGTACTGCAGGAGGCTAAGTACACACCGTTGTGGAGCTCCTGTGTTGATGGTGATGCTGTTGGAAACACAGTTCCCAACCCTCACTGCCTGTGTTCTGCCTGTGAAGAAGTCCAGCACCCACATTCACAAGCGGTTGTTGAGTCCTAAGTGTTTGGCATCTTTCACTGCACGTTGAGCGCCATATGAAGCCGCTTTGTAGGCCCTCATATCACCAGTAGTGAGTCCAGCATTATAAGCAGGGTTTGAGCATTTACTGCCGTGCGGATTGATCTGTCAACCCACTGTTTCTGGTTGGGAAAAGATTTAACTCTCGCCGTGGAGAAAACTTCACCAGCAAGCATACTAACAAAGCTAACTACTGCTTCCACAAACACATTGATGTCATCTGCGCATGTTCGGAACATGTCCCAGTCTACGTCATCGAGTGCGTCCTGCAGCATGGCTTCTGATTGGGAAGACCAGCGCTTCACCTCCCTCGTGACTGGAGCTTCACGAATGAAACTTTGTTTATATTCAGGCATGATGGAAATGGCATTATGGTCAGACTTCCCAAACGCTGGATGTGAAACAGCTTTGTAGCCCTGCTTGTACGGGTTGTTGCAGTGATCCAGAATTCTGGCTCCCCTAGTTGGACACGTGACATGTTGGTGGAAGTTTGGCATTACTTTTCCGAGGTTTGCCTTATTAAAGTCCCCTGCCACAATGAATGCTGCATCTGGGTGTTTGTTTTGAGTCGTACACAGAGCATCGTGGAGTTTAGACAAAGCCGTGCCTGAGTCTGCGTGGGGTGGGATCTAGACCGCCATGGCAATGACTGAGGTAAACTCACGAGGCAGATAGTGAGGACGACATTCGACGATTAGATACTCCAGATGAGAAGAGCAGTAGCATGTAGAATAGAAGCATTCCTGGCATCGCACCATTTGTTATTAGTCATGAAGCAGACTCCCCCACCTTTAGCTTTGTTTGACTCCGCTGTTCTGTCCAGGCGAAACACAGAGAACGAGTCCGATGGTGTTATGGCTTGGTTAAATCTCTTGGCAAAAAGTCTCGTCTTGCGGGACTTGAAAGTATCTCTCTGAAAAAGTCACATCTTGTCCCAGGCTAAAATGTCTTGTCTTGTCCCAGGATTTTTTTATATAATAGAGAGATATGTTTCTTATCTTTAATTATGAATAGTGTTAGTGATTCTAATGTTTATAAAAAATCTTTTTTTCTAATGTAACCAATAGAGCTGGCAAACTTGTAGGAAACATGTAAGGATAGCTGCAGTGACCCGTTTTCATTTTTGTTTTTGTCATTTTCCCATACTCCTTTACTTTTTACTTTCTGTTTGTGATTTTGCTCAGTCCCTTACCTTTTGTGTTCTTTGTATATAGGGGTGGGTTTCAGAATTACATTAATGCTTTCAGGTGCTTTGGCTACAGTGGCCTTATGGTTATATAAAGCCAATTGTTGTGTCATTCATTGTGTTAACAGAGTTCTTTGCCTTCCTTTTGCACTTTACTCTCTAAAACTTTTTGTCCTGGCATTTGACTGGGCTCTGGCTACACATTAGGTCTTTGAATCTGGATAGTTAACTTTGACTTAGTTAACTTTATTGTCGTTGTAGTTTTTACAACTTATGTCTGTTTACATTCATTATTATTACTGATTTTGAATTTTCTTATTTTGAATTTGAAATTACTTAAGTAGTTCAGTGTTTGTTTGTTCCTTTTGTACTTTCCATATGGGATTATATATAATGTAACAACATCAAATGGCTGCCTCAATGATAATCTTCTCTCCGCAGTACTATAGTTTTGGGTTAGTTCACACTGCAAAATTGTTTCCTGCATTGGATGAGAAAGGGCTTCAGTTTACAATACACTAACTCACAGAAGACAGTAAAAGAGATGGAAATGACCAGAAGATGCGCGAGTCAATACTAAGCCAAGGTCAAAAGCAAATGTGAGAACGATCTGTTGTCAGAGCCAGAATGCAGTCAAAAATACAGAGCCAGGAACAAAAACAGAGATTAGTTAGCTGAGAAATACAAAATGAACATCTTTAGAATAGCAAAACAAAGGATATATCCAACAAATTCAGATACAGTACCCCCAAAATGATTGACCTTTATATCACCTTGATGTCATAACAAGGGAACACAATCAGTGGAATTCTGGGTAAGATTTCAATGGAAATGACTGATTGTTCAGAATGGCTTGTGCCTAAGAAAATAACAAAGTGGCATCATGGTATTATGTAAACAAATTCTCAACCTTGTCAAAAAGTGTTATATACCAAAATAAATTGGAAATACTAGAGTCTCAAAACCACAGAAAAGACCTACTGTATAGATGGCAGAAAATCCTGCAGCAATTTGCAGAAATATTTGTAAACCTTTCTAATCATAATGCACAATATTTGATGATTTGGTGCTCTTCACTGTGCCCAAAACTGAGATGTAGTGTGGAGACTTTACATACAAGGACTGGGCAATGCCATGCATATACAAGAAGCCCTATTGTTATTGTGCCTTTTTGTTTGGTTTCTGTTGTTTCCTCCTCCAGACTATCACCCACAAGCCCTTTTAATTTAAACCCGACCATCTTTACAATTAACCTGTGCCACATGTAGTCTGTTAATATTATTAGGGCAATAGGTGGCAGTGAAAAGCTGGGCACAGCATAATGGTATTGGGTGTTATTTATTATGGCTCAAAAATGTCTATCAAGTGTCTCTGTATTGCATATTAGCGTATTACTTTCTGTCTTTAGCTATGGTATTCACATCAGGAAATGAAACGCTTGTATTTGGCAATCCTCTAATGAAACATGACTTTAGCCATTTGCAGAATTGCATTTCCTAGCAATTCGAAATATCTCCTTAATATTTACAAAATGCTGCTCTTCAGTTATGTCATTCAAATTTCACCCTTCTTACTTTGGTGCTGACATGAAGAAAGATTTGTATGAGTGCTGCACTTCAACGCCAGCTCACACTTTCCTGTTTAAATGACCTTTCCTAATGGAGCTATGAGTGCAAATGTGTCTGCACTGCTTCAAGGGAATAATGAGGCAGACTTTTGTCTACTGTGTTTTACAAACCAAATGAGTTGGAGCAGATATTTCCACATTTGAAACTATAAACAGATACATGACATTTGTTTGTGCACTATTAGTTGCTCTTATTGTCTGATTTTAAGATACTTGAATAAGAGTTAGTGCAAGTACCACTTACAGTATAGTCAAGTTATCTTGTGCCATAATGCTAATACAGTGCTAATGAACTCTTGAAATCTCATTATTCATGATTACTCTGCCTCGGTTATACTGGACAGAAGCATGTTTATTTCTGACATTGTGTAACCAAGCTCAATGAGAACAACAAGGGCAATATAAAGACCAGATGTTTCTACTATGCACTTCACTTTTTCATTTTAAAAACAATGCACTGTCTAGTCTGACATCTTTACACTGTGAATATTATAATCATGACATAGTATCCCTTTCTAATCAACAGAGTGTTTAACCTGTACTTCAGTCTGATTTGATATTATGTTACAAAACTGTTAATATTGTAACAGTATTGACAAACTGTACAGAGTATGAGCTGGTATTTCACCAAGATTATTTTATTGCATGTAGTGCAGTGGCTAGCATTGTTGCCTTACAGCTCCAGAGCCCTGTTTTTGAATTTTGACCAGTCAGACTGTTTGTGGGATTTACATGGTCTCATCATGGTTGTGGTTTTTTTTCCTCTTGTTACTCTTCCTTGGAGTGGACTGATGCCCCTTCCAATGTTGCTTTCTGTTTTGTGCCCAGTACTGCAAAGGTGGGCACTGGTTTCTTGTGGCCATGAACTAGCTAAGTTACTTGAAAACTGGATAGAGGCATTTTTAAATGTCTGCTGATTTTGTAACCTTTAAATCAGTATTGTAATTTTAACTTATTTTTTCAAGCAACATAGCCTTCATTCAGAGTTTACAGAATATGTTGTTTTTTTAAACAGCTCAGATGCATCTTGGGGACAGTGCTATGGAGGGAGAGGGCTTAAGCAAATGAACTTGAGTCTAGAAAGTGCATGAACACCCCTAAGAAGTGTGTGAATATATATATTTCTTTACTTTACTTACATGGCCTCAAACAAAGTGCATTACACCAGCATCCAGCATAAGTTTACAAAAGTGGCCTACATACACAGCCCATTTCTGATAAGGCTGTCCCCCTGAGGGTCTGCTCTAAGGGTTTTTTAGACAAGCCATGTGAGCATCACATCTCAATTCATCTATTTTCTCAGACAGCAAGATTTCACTCATATTGATTACTGCTTGGTAATCTTTATTTAAGCTTTATTTGCTGTTCACATATTCATTAAAACCGTGTCTCTTTGAATGGCTGCAATACCAATTCTGAGTAAGCTCATTCTGACACATTTATTCCCATCAAATGGCAAACACATAGCTTTTTTTTCATTAAATCATAATGTGTGCTTAAATTTTAATCACACCCTCTATGATTAAAACAGGCATCATCAAGTATACATAGAATAGAGATTTATTGGCTTTCTAGTGGAATTTCAGTTTATGTTTTATCAAAAATATCATGAAATATCTAGTATTAAACTAAAAGCAGTATCAAAGCAAGTTCTCTTGTAAAGATCTGCACCTGTCCTGAAAATGGCAATGGTGTGAGCTTTTTGCAACGAGGACATGATTGAAATGAAATGTTTTCAAATGCACTATTAAAAGGTTATAGAAAGAAAGCCTCAAAGCTTTTGAATCTGGTTTTAGATCCTTAGCAATGAACAGATTCAAGCTTTTTAAACTAGAATTCACTTTGCCATAGACATAAATTCATTCATCTCTTCAACAAAATACATAAAAGAAAAATGAGAATGCTTCATTAATTGTTTCATAGATTTATATATCTTTTGTGGGAACCTCCGTGACCAAATGGATAAATAATGCCAAAATAAATCACAAAATATTAATTTATCACAAGTTGTGTGACAGAAAACCAGCTAGCAAGTGTAGAACTGGACGCAACTGGTAAAATGGGCTTTTATCAGAGGCTAAACTACTTAATTTCAAATAGAATGTGTAACAGGAAATATTTTTTATTTCAATTGGTTTGTAGGAGCTAAAGCTAAGTTCATATATCAAGAGCTCTGATAGTGCCAGAAATCTATCTTTACAAAACAACAACATCAAAAAAATAACAGCACTAATTGTAGAGAAATCTGAATCGGAATTACTATCAGTTTTTAAATATCTTACTTCTCCACATAATATGACAAACAAGCTCTCTCATGACTTCATATCAAATGAGCTTGAAAAAGGTAAACATAGACTAGGTTTCCATCCAAGGAGTTTTTGCGAAAAAATATTTAGCGCTTCAAATTTTAGCTGATGGAAATGCTAATTATCAATAAAATGTTGTACATGTCGACATAATATTTTTCCGTTTAACTTTAGCGCATAAATTCCATATCAATACTTCAGATGTCGCAAAAACTACATTGGAAACACTTTTTGTCGGAAAAAAAGGGCTTTAACGCAAATAAATGTGTCACATGATACATTTTCATCACGTGCAATCAAAACGAGAATAGCGGAGCGGTTCGCATGGTCTGATGAAGAGCCTCGTTATTTCTCGTGATGAGCCAATGCAGTAGCGGATAGGCTGGGTCTCCTGCTACTAAAAGGGGTACCTGAACTCAACGGAAGCAGGTTACAGTACTAATTCAGTTGTTATTGCAATGAGAAGGGATGTTGAAAGGTAGGCTCACCTGTACAGATCCGATGCTGCAAACACAGCTGCATCATGGGCACTTCCAGGAGTGCCAACGCAAATGTCTCGTTTCATGCACCTGTCATCAACAAGGGCCTGGAGAACAATAGATGGGCACCCTTTGCGATTAATGTAATCGCGGTAGCCTTCCGTCGGGGGAAGAATAGGCACATGCGTGCCATCCAGCGCACCGTAAATCTGTGGCACAAGATGCACCAAGGAATTGCGGTATGCAATTTCATTGGCCTCCGCTACAGTCGTAAGTCTGATATAACGCCGCATTAATTTTTCTTTAATAGCGGTGCACACAGCATATACACATCGATGGACGGTAGTTTTACTAACCCCAAAAGTTTCTCCAACTACTCTATTCTCGGCGCAGGTTGCCAGCTTGCAAAGGGCGATGGCAATCCGCTTTTGGGTTAGAACCGGTGGTCGATGGCAACCTGTGATTGGCGCAACATCAGGACTGATGAATCCACACAACATCTCAAACATCGGCCGTGTCATTCTAAAATGTTGTAGCCATAGATTTTCTGTGAAGTGTCTCCCCACAACCCCCTCCCAGAAGGTCTTATTCCATCGTCTCTCCCATACCCGTGGGTTTCGTCGCACTGGGGTACTTTCTTCGAGCTCTAGGGCTATCAGACAAGCAACTGCTTCATTCTGCTGTCGTCTTCGGATATTATGTACAATTCCAATTATTTGTGAAACTGAAATAACAGTAAGCTGGCAAATTTCAAAAAACTGTCTGAATAATCTCTCCATTTCTTTGTTTCTTTGTTTAGTGGAGGGGGTGTAATGTGGAAAACAAAAGGTAGATAATTTGCGACATACACAAAATTATGTATGGAAACAGCTCAAGGGCAGATTTTTTTTCGTTATACAACAAAACTTATGCCACAGTTTGTTTTGGAGGGGATGACGTCATCACGCACACCATTTTATCGATAAAAAGCCAGTTGGATGGAAACAGGCTGGAGACAGCAAATTTCGCACATTTTTTTTACGTATATTCTGCTTGTCGATAACAAAACGTCGCAAAAAACTGGATGGAAACTTGGCTATAGACGCAGCAATATGTCAAGAAATACAGTATAACAATTGACCACTTCCAGAATTTAAAAGTTTATATACATGTTTGTGATACAAAAGTATTGCTTTCTAAATATTACTAACAACAAAAATATTTATGTTCACATAAAAATTCTTATTTTATATGCAGTATATATTTATAGACTGTAAGAGGAGCCATGGAGTTTATGGTGACCCATCTGAGTGGGCTGCCTGATGCCAGGCATATTTTTTTCCAAACTCCACATATCCATATTATGCATGAGATGAAATACTTGACCCACATACAACACATACTGCGATACAGACTTTATAATACTGTATATATATATATATATATATATATACACACTGTATATATAAGTTAAATGTCAGTCAGTAGCAGGCTATGAGAAATGATAATGGGAAAAAATGGAATTAATTCCACCCTGCTGACAGTGACACCCTTTGCAATTAGGTTTAGAGGAGGGCATCATATACAAATTGGCAATATTTTGCCAATAAATGGCTGCTCAGTCCATCAGCATCCTGTATGGTAACTTGCTTTTTTTTATATGGGTTAATGGTGTAAAGAGAGAAAGGGTATGGAGGTAGAACATGCACACTCAGATCCAAGAACAAAGGCCAATGGGTGCCCCAAGCTGCCTATTGAAAAAAATCTCAGATCCATAGCTTTCTAGCCATTTTCAAGTTCATAACTACCAAGTTTAGTGTTGGAGGTATGGTATATTTGTGCTTACCATGAAGTTAAAATCTACAGAGAGAATTTTAGTGTAAGTACCAGAAGTAGTGAATAGCCGTGGTTTACTGGATTTTCAGCAGCATGCTGGCACGGTAAACAAACTGAAATGGGTTAAGAAGTGCTTTACTGGGCAATTTGTGATAACAGATAATCAGAAGCTCAGATTATTTTATTATCGCAGAGTTCAGTTTAATTGAGTGTAATCACAGAGTCAGGAGATGCTCTGATTTTTGGAGACTGGGACAATCATGTTAGAACTGGTGTGACCTGTACATTGAGCCAGATACTTACTACAATATTCATAAACATGGGTACTGCCTCATCAGCACAGTACCTTTGTGAGCAAAGATGCCTTATCTGGATCAGCTGTATTGTATGTCTTCTTTCTGCAGATGAAAACAACTCAAGCAGGTGACAGAATGACAACTGTGGGAGATGGTGATCACGAGGTGCAGGACCATAAATGTGTCTTGTGTACTGACAGAAATTCTCAAAAAACTCCTTCAATTTGGTTAGTTACATAGTGGCAAGGGAGACAAAAGGGCATCTGCATTTTTAGTTAGTAATAATGAATAATCTAAAACAACTGCAAACAGCCACATTTTTTGCAGTGTGCTTCATTTTTTTGTGGTTAACCCAGGCTGTTTTAGTGTTTCGATCCATCCATTTTCTAAACATTTTGTGTGATGAGAAACCAGAATCCCAGCAACATTGGACACAAAACATAAAGCAGAGCAATTAAATTCTTTATCAGCAACTCCACAAGAAGAATGGATCCTTTCTGCTCCCGATTAAATATTTTGCAAATATCATTCAATCATTTGACTTTATAAAGATGATGTGGAGAAGGATTAGCAACTCTGTTTTTTATTAAATCATTCAGCTCTGATTATTAGAGTAAAGAAGCATGTGTGTAATCAGTTCTCCATACTTGTGAATAAATTTAACAAATCCATTAATTTCTTCAGTGACAGGACATCAGAATTAAAACATCTGTTATGAGGTGGCAAATGTCATGTCTTCTGACCCACCAAAGAGCCCTGGCACTCCAAATGTCTTTGATCCTTCTTGTATTCACAGCTTTCTTAACTATTATATTATTGGGTCACCTGCTTAACAAGGTGATTTTGTGTGGGGGAACAAAATAGTGAGGAAGAATTTTACTGGCAATAAAGAGAGAAAAATTGTGACATTTTCCTTGGCATTTTGTGCTGAAAGTACAGCAGTTTCATCCAGGTACAAGTAAACCCATTAATGAAATGGTGAATAGTACTTACAAGCAGCACTATCCTGAGCAGAGTCAGTCAAAGCTTGTCATCTTTGTTTGGCACTACATAAAAAAGTTGATTTAGAGTAGACATAACTTCCAGGTTTCTGAATAAATTACCTGACTGTACTTCCGAAAAGAAAGTGTGCAACCATAGACAAAAGTGCTGATATGGGCCATTATTTCAGTTTAATTTTCTGCATGCAAGTTTGAAAGTAACTGCAGATTATTTAGTCTGTGTGACATGAGCAAGGGTCTTTAGTGCCTGCCAGTTAATATACAGAAAACATTCTATGGATAATTATCCTTGTCAACCGTGGACTACTGAAGCATGTGTACAGTAATTCCTAAGGTAATAATTCCAGTATAAAGTATATTAAGTATAAGAAGATGAGATACTGTACATAGTCAAGTAAAACATCACATGCTATTAGTTTTAAGGCACCTACTGTGAAATGTACATTTGTGTTATAAAATGTCAAACAATGTGCAGTATGGTGTGAAATGAAATGTGTGTCAAATGTGAACATAACACCTTATGTATCTCTTCATTATATTTTATCACCAGTGAGCAGAAGCTTGATCCTAGGTACTTGCAGATAAGCTTCTGGGCAGGAAATAATAAGGAAAAGAATTTAGATGTAATCCATGTTATGCTTCATGAAGAATGCTTGTAAAATGGTCTTTGACATTTAGTGGTGTATTTTTTGTCTCTATAGTTCAGCTTTTACTTTTTCTTATTTTGTTGTTTTTTTTTTGTTTTCAGTTATTATGAGAAGAAAGAGAGATTGAGAAAGATTCAGCATCAGTCAATCACAAAGAGAGCTACATTTATTAAAAATGTGATATGAACAGCCTCAACAGCAGCTTTGACAAGAGCTTAGAAAAGCGTACCCTAACAGCATCAGGCGCAAGAAACTAACTAACCTTGGACAGGCTGTTAATCCATCAAAGGCCACCGTACTCATATTTTTTAAGTGTTTCACAAATGGATTTGTACCTTCTTATTGCAATGGCTCTAATCACCCATGCATCCATTTTCTGAACCATAACATAATTCTTTTGTCAAAGTATTATATTATTTCACTGACACTACCACATTTAAATAGTTTTTATACACCAGACAACCACAATATTAAAGTCATTGACAGGTAAAGCGAGTAACACTGATTATCTTGTTACAGTGGCACTTGTCAAGGAGTCATATATATTAGGAAGAATGTGCCATGTGATAGTCCGCATTGTCTCCATGCTCCCTTGTGCTTTCATGAGCCTCTTCAACCCATAAACTTCAATAGTCGTAGACTGAGATAAGCCCGGCAAAAGAGGACGCACACATTCAGCAGGGAGTTAGTGCATATGTATCAGTGCTTGTATTAAAACCAGAAAAATACAGTGCAAGTAGTGCAGTCCTCCAACATTAAATACATAATCCATAAAATCAGTGAACGTGGAGGTTAAAAATATCCAGTAAATAATACATTAAAGTAAGGTTAAAAAACAAGGGCAAATGTTCTCTTTTATAACCACGAGCCTTGGTGCTTCATTCTAAAACCCAATATCTCCCCAGCTTACCCTTTCAGATTTCTCAGCACGAGGAGACATCCACCAGCAGGGGCAAATAACCCTTTAACCAGCTTGGGCACCTGTTGCCAGCACATCATTGTTCACAGGGCACTGCACAGAGCTCTGCTTCTTGCTCCCACCTCGCCACAGTCCGTTGGGCTTTCGTTAGAGCCTCCAAGAGCAGTAAGCTGCTCCTGCTCCATTAATGCTCAGCAGGAGTGCCCCTTAAGACCCTCTAGCTCTGGGCAAGCACTTCTCTCTGGCACACTTTCACATCCGTCTACGTCACCATTCAAATCTCACAGCCTCCATCCCATCCCTGCACTTTTCTTTACTCAGTTAAACTCCATCTTGCTCTTTTTGTTTTTTCTCTGTCTCTGTTCCCCTCCCTGCCATGCAGCCTGATTGGGTGCAGGTGTGATACGCTGCCTGAGGTGTGAATGAGGCATCTGGTAGTCCCAATCACATTTGCATGTGAATGCAGATCAGCCAAGCACTCCAATCAACCTCGGAGTGATGAATGCTCACACACCTGCATCCGATTGGAGCCTGTATGTCCCAGGACCCGATTATTTATTTAAAAACTGCCCATCGCCATGGTTCTTTTATCACAAGTCTTTGCTTGAAGGAGGTACTATGCTGGAAGCAGGAATAATGGGCAAGCATAATGATCTGAGTGACTTTGACAAGACCAAATTGTGGCGGCTTGATGACTGGATCATAGTGTCTTCAAAATAGCAGGTCTTGTAGCATTTGGTTAGTACCTACCAAAAGTGGTCCAAAGAAGGACAAGTGGGGAACCAGCGACAGGGTCGGGTGTGCACAAGGGTCATTGATGTGAATGAAATGCAAAGGGTAGCCCATCTGGTTCAATTCCCACAGAACAGTTACTCTAGTACATATTAATGAAAAACTTAATTCTGGCCGTGCAAAAAAAATGTCAGAATGCACAGTGCATCTCAGCTTGCTATGTTTAGGGCTACATAGCCTTCAAATGACTGTGCTGACCCCTGTCCAGTGCCGAAAGCACCTGTAATGGTCACATGAACTGGATTAATGGAGCAATAGAAGTAGAGGGGCTGGTCTGATAAATCACAGTTTCTTTTAGATGATGTGGACGGCCAGTTGCATGTGCGACATTTACCTGGGGAAGAGAATACAGGAGGATACAATATATGGGAAGAAGGCAGGCGTTAAAAACAGTGTAATACTCTGGGTAATGTTCTGCTGGGAAACCTTGAGTCCTGGCATTTATGTGGATGTTGCTTTGACATGTGCTAACTACCTAAAGATTGATTCATAGCACATATACCAAGGTATTCCCTGATGGCAGTGGCCTCTTTCATCAGAATAATGCATAAACAGTGCAAAAATTGTTTAGAAATGATTTGAGGAACATGTCAGAGTTCAAGATATTGACCTGGCCTCCAAATTCCCCAGATCTCAGTCTGGTCAAGCAAGTGTGGGATGTTCTGGAAAAACAAGTCTGATCCAAAAAGGCCCCACCTTGCAACTGAACAGGCCTTAAAAAATCTGCTCCTAATATCTCAGTGCCAGATACTAAAGGACACCTTCAGAGGCTTTGTGGAGTCCATGCCTTGATTGGTCAGAGCTGTTTTGGCATCACTTCATGGACCTACACGTCATTAGGCAGATGGTTTTACTGTTGTGGCTGATCAGTGTATATTGTCGTGATCTGTGCTCTGCGTTGCACAAATAAAAGTGATAAACAATCTGAAAAGCAAATTTTATTCTTAAATATTGGAGAATTTTGGTGTCTTAAGAGCACAATAGAAAACTGAGTAAATGTTCAACAAGTCAACTGTCTCTCTGTTAGATTCAATAAAATTCAAAGACATCTTCAGAGCTGCTCTCCTCCAGAGGGATGAGAACATCATCTTTCACACTGGTCTGAAAGGCACTCTGATAAGCACAGCATTATAAATTAAATGTGTACGTTAATAATTTCATGCATACCCAGTGTCTTTATATATCACCTTTAAAAACTATAAGAAAGATTTTCATTTTAATTTGTGAATGACACAGTTTGCACTGCATCACTGCACTGAGAACTTCTAAAAGTCAAAATGCTACTTGTGTTTTTTGAAGGTGCTGGTTGATGTATGAGACTGGTGTTGATTTTCCTGATTTTCACATGCTGCATTGTGTATATTTGGATTTGTTATTTTCTAACATTTTGGTAATTTGTGGAATGATATAAAGGTGTCAGTCAAATCTATAATGTTTAAATGTTTAGTTATAAATGGCAGGTGCCTTTTAGCTTGCGACACATAGTGTGAAACTGTCAAGGTATTTAGAGTAGGATGCTGGATGAGCAAAACTCCTGAGCTTTGTTCCACCATTAACTTTTGCATTTATAAAATTAAAAAAAAAAAATTATTGTGATGAAACATTAGCAATCAAGAATTTCCACATTTGCATTGTTTTTTGTGCTTATTTTGAGTGTTTATTGTCTTAAAGCTAATAGTTTTTCATTTTATCATTTTATACATACTTATTATTTTAGCTGTTGTTCCTGAGGATAAGCTGTAAGGTGGGAGTATTGTACTATATATATATATATATATATATATATATATATATATATATATATATATATATAAAGTGGAGTCCTTGGGTTACGACACAGTTCCAATCCTATAACGGAGATGTAACCCAAATTTTGGTGTAAGTCGAAACACACTCTACCCTAAGTCACTTACCTATCCTAACACATTTGCAAAATCATAATCTAGAACATAGAAACACAACTAAGCCACAGAAAAAGGAAAAGGACATAAATATACGGTACTGTACTGTACACTGTGCTGTAGTAACAGAAAAAAATCACAAAAAATGAGTGTAAAAAAATTCCTTACCTTTATTCCTTCTGATCTCTTTATAATGTTTAATTTCACTTCCATCGTGATGGCTTTCCTCTTCTTCAAAGCACTACCATCTGAAGACTCTGACTTTCATTTAGGAGCCATGATAAGGGCCACAAAGTCGGCAAACAAAGCCACACGAACGGAACACTTCCTCCGCGCGCAACACAACTAGTTTGCCAACTCCCTCACTCATAATGCTGCGTTACTGCGTATTCTTCCGCTGCATATATATATGCAAAGATTTTGTGCAATGATTTTATGTTACGTTTTTTGTCATGTTTAAATTGGACTTATTTTAAAACCTACATATATATGTTTGATATCATTCTTTTCAGAATTTATCAAACTTTGTGTGATATTGTTAGATTTTCAGATTCTTATTACATTTTTAAATTATAAACTTAAATATCAGGAACTCGTGCCCCACAAGACAAGACTTTGTGCCAACAGATTTAACCACGCCAGAAATAAAAGACAAAGAATAGATGACAAAGACAGCTGCTGTACAGGCTTTTAAGTGTCGTGTGAGATGCAGATCACATGGCAACACAGCAGCAGCAAGTCAGCAGCTGATTGAGCAAAGAAGAGGTAAAAAAAAAACCAAAAAAAAAAACACTATTTGTTTCCAATTGTATCACCATTTAAGAGGGGGTTTCGGAGGAGTGACCGTGTCTCATTGGGGTGCATTCAGCCCCTGTCTTCACAACACGAGCGGCAGAGACGTGAAGTGGCTGGCGTGTAGTGTAGGCAAGGGGGGCTGGTGAGCAAAGCAAGCAGGGGGTAAGCCCCCTTTTATATAAATAAACATTATATAATTTATGAATGCTTTTCTTTTGTTGACTAAAAAATATAAACCCTCGCAATCAGTACTAGCTCTGTTTTGTAGATTGATAATTGAAAGTTTAAATGCATCTTCTACTACAATTTGATTAAGCAGTGAACCTGTCCACTCAAAACAACAACAGAAGGTTAAAGAAGCTGCACTCCACAGAAAATCTTTACATAATTAGGGTCTGGCAATCAGAAGGCAATATAATGAAAGATCACACTTGTTTTACATTTATTATCACTCAAAAAAGACCTACTTATCATTATTTATCCTTTGTGTCCTGCAGAGTTCTCCACTTCACCCACTTAAAATTTGTTTAAATAGCTGGAGTGGTAATGTAAACTAAACAGGCCATGATGTTGGTTTATATGTTATGTACTGACTGTGTTGTGTATATGTAATGTGCTAATGGAGTTGAATATTGTGCATTTTCATAATACTATTTTTCTGTTTTATATTCATACTATCATTACATTATATACATAGAGTAGAAACCATCCAGAACAGAGTACTAAATCTTTTCTAGAATGAAGGGTAAAAGCAATCAGGAAAGACTACAATTTTACACACAAAGAAAAGAATCACTAAAAAGAGAACAAACGACCTTAATTCAAAGGCTGCAAGTTCAATCCATTGTCTAGTAATGTTACTTTGAATAAGCTATTTACCTTGTATGGGTTTCAGTTGTTTGAATAAGTAAATAAAAAAAAAAACGTTTTTTTTTTAAACTACCAGAAAGCTATCAAAAAGAGTAAAACCTGAACTCATGGTACAGTGCATTGTTAATTTTACAGTCTACACTATCCTATGACAATGCAAAAGGCCAAACTTTCACACTTTTCCAGGTGATATAACATGTAAAAGCCATGGGGCAATGTGCTAAATGTTAAATTAAGGGCATGCAAACTGAGTTCCAGGAACTCAAGAAACGAGGATACCTTCTTACCTACCCAAGTCCATCGCAAAATTCTCAGAGCTCAGGTCTCTTTATCTGGGAGTGAGGTGCCGGGAGTTGTATTGGGTAAATAATATATTGTTATTTGGAATACATACATTTCATGTGTTTCCGTATCTACAACAATCTGTGTAAATGTAGGATGACAGGAACTGCTGAACACATAGCTAAAACAGAAACTTATAATAATAATGATGTGAAGTGTGAATACTTTAGCCCAAATATCAAATAAACATGTGCACTTTTATTCAAGAATATAACCAAAGGAAAAAACAATCATTCAATTTACATGTTGCTGTCAATGAGTTAAAAATCCAAGCTCAAATGTCAATTGACAGGAAGTCGATGTGTATTCTGGAATGGTGTAGTGGTAAGAACTGCTGCCTTATAACCCAAAGTTTCCAGGTTTGAAGCCAGCTTTAGAACAATGTTTAGATAGGTGGTACATGTCAAATTAACAATCACATGAATACTCGGACCTGGGGATTCCTAACTGAACATTGCCCAAAGCATCACAGTTTGTTTACCGACATGTTTTCTTCTCACAGTACAGCTTGGTGCCCTCTCTCCCTCAAGTGAACAACAAACACCTAGCCATTGACAAGATGCAACAAAAAAAAAAAGTATTCATTGGACCAGAAGACCTTTCAACAGTGGACAGGGGTTATCACTCTGACTGGCCTTCGGCTATGCTGTCCAATACACACAGCAGGGTTTGATGTACTGTGGGTCATGACACATTACTCATATAACCATCATCTGTCTTTCATGCCAAAGAATCCCTTCTGTAGCCTTATCTGATCTCTTACCTCAAGTAGTCTTGGCTGCCAAACTCTGTTGGCAGCTAGTAGCTTTTAAATCTTCAGATCACTGTCGGTAGGTATTCACCACGAGCATCCCACAGGCCTTGCCTTTTCTGAAATACACCGACCCAGTCTTCTGGCTGTAACAATCTAGTCCACAACAAAGTCACTTAGGTCTTTACACCTGGCCATATCTCCTAAATTTTAGCGGATCAACTATGAGTACCTAATATGTGCTTACTGTCTAATGTAGTCCTGACCTTGAAATGCATGAAGAATAGTCAACATCATTCACTTTATATGAAAGTGGTCAGAATGTTTTGGCTTGTCAGTGTATACAGTATAAGTAACATTTTAGATAGTTTCAATGAATTCAGCATAATGCTTTTCAACGAGTACAGAATAAGACCACTTACACAAACTACAATATGACAATAGTTAAGTCCTAAACCTTATTTGCTTATGCAAGAATAGCTATCAATGAGTAAAGGTAACAAAATCATGGCAATATAAAGCCCTGTGGAAAAAAAAGAAATTAAGTATGGCCAACTGAGTAAGAAGGAGGAGGAGGAAATAAAAACTTGAAAAAATAAACACTTGAAAGGTGGTTCGCAGCCAATTTTAAAAAACAAAGTGAAAGTCAAAATCTGACAGAGTCATAATTCTGATGACCTGGGCCAACTGGCCACCCACCCTCTCCTGAGAATTCTGCAACATCAAAAGTCAAAACTATAAAAACTGAAGTAAAAGAATTCCCTGACAACTCTGACTTGAAGGACATCAACAAATTGACCCTCTCAATATAACAATTTCTTGTATCAGAATAGAAATATATTTGTATTTCATTAATGATTCTGAAATACCCAGCCTAACAGTACCTTTCAGGAGGGAATAAAGGTGTCTTTCATGCTTTTTAGCTCATGAAGATCAATGGACTAGCAACGTCCTTTAAGTCAGAAAATATAACTTTGTGCCAATGCTAATGTTTTCCCAGGATGACAAACCATAAAAACTTACAGTGAAATCCCAAATTAACCAGTTTGCTGATTTGAAAGCCCAAATGCTTTAAAAGCCTGATGGATTTGTAAAACTTCAATGAAATATAAAATGTGATAAGTTTTTTTTTAACTGTGACTTTCAACTGGATAAGCAGCTTAGAAGAATGATGTATCAATGACATACAGGTCTAATTAAAACCTGTGAAATGATTCCTTTAGTTGAATGTAGCATGTTTCGATTTAAAAACTTAAGGTTTGATTATGATCCCTGTCAACTGTGATTCAACACAGAATTCAGAAAAAACAATGATTTATGCCTTAACATTCAAGTGATCTCATGTTTATGATATGTGATCCTACACACTGAAGAAATTATCAAAAATGACCATGATCAAAGAGACTGACCTGCTGTTTACACAAGCAGGAAATCAGAGAAAACTGTCAAGTATTACGTAATCCAGTGGTCCAAAGGCCTGGAAAAATCACTAAAGCATTATTTAGTGTGACAAGGGGTTCTAGTATCACAAAAGTGCCAGTAAAAGTGCAAAAAGTGTGTGTTCAAACCACTTATAAATGGACATCCTGGATAAAGTCACACTTCGTTGCTAACATGTTTCAGTTTGGGAGCTGCCCTATTGGTATTTAATTTTAGCATGGGGTGAGCTGTAGTACTACATAAACTGATTTATTTTCACTTAAGATGGACAACATGTACAAAAACATCTTGGGCTATTCTATTTTGAGGGGACAAACTGTAAAGCTGGCAAATATCAAAGTAGACTCCTATACATCAATTACTAAAAGCTGTTATGACTTATTCTACAATTATGGTCAGAATCACTTTTTCATTATTCATACTCATAATGTCCTAGTTCACCAAACACAGATACATTTTTTACAAAAAAATTATAAAGATGATTCATTGTATACTTGTACAATTTATACAAAATAACTATGCTTATGTGACTCTACTATTAATCAGATCTGCTGCAAGCCCTGTGGAAACACCATTTTATTCCTTATAAAACAGAAAGCTTTTCAATAAGATATTTTTCCTCTGCACATGAATCATTGCAGAAGACACCCCAGGTTGCCTTTTTCAGTTTTCCAGATGAATAGAATAAGACACTCACATTCATAAAGTGAAACATGGCTTACTTTTAAGTGGTAATCTGAAAAGGGACAAAACTGTCATAGTATGTATGGCAAGCATACTAATAGCAACTAACAAAGGATAACAGAAACATTCACTTTTACTGGACTAATAAAAATGGCACTCACACGATTACAAATGAATAATCAGACTGGCAATATAAAAGGCTTAAAATGAAGAAAAGCACAGATTCTAAATAATACTTGAGTGCGGTGATCCTTCACATTTCTGCATGAAAGATTCCTTGGTCAACTTTGTTCCCAGTCATGTACATGAACTGAGGCTGTTGCCCTAACTTGAAGGTGATTTGAAAATCTAAGAGTAGGACTTTCATGTTTAGCTTACTAGTAATATCTGGTGACAAGAATTACAATTACACTACACCAATATACACATGCTTTGAATTGGGCACACTATTCTAAGATACTCTGTCACTATTTATTTATGCTGTCATTGCACATATTGATTTTCATTGTTTTTTATCATTTCATATTTTTTATTCAGTCTTGGATGGAGTTTACCTACTAAGCTTTTTACTACATATTGTACTGTGTATAATTGTATGCGACAAATAAAATTTGATTTGATAGTTTAATTTTCCTGAAAAGTATTTTTGTTTTCAGCTTTGATTAACCTTGTATCGATTCTTCTTCCTACTGGTGCGGGCTGGCAGGATTGAAGAGTTTAAGTTCTTGGGATTCTTCTCGTCATGTAATGCTCTATGCTTACTACTAAATGATTTGAGGATGAAAATGGCAGCTTTTTGTATTGGTGCAATGGGAGGTACTTGGATCTGTACCATAAGAGGCAAACAACTTAAAGGACCTGACATATTTAAGTTTTTGTGTGTGTAGACCTGGAGAATATTTCAACAGGGCAACATACAAGTACAGATAAATGAGATCACATAATATGAAACATGAAAAAACAGTACTGAATGCAGACAGGAATCCCGAAGGTGAAAGCTTACATTATCTCTGAAGACACCTGTTACAGACGGCCAAAATGTACAAAACACTTTCATAATTTAAATTCATTAATGCAAAAATGATATTCATCATATTGTAAAGAATAATCAAGCTAAGCATGTGCTGATTTAGTTATTTAGTTTATACATTATTTTTCTACTATAATATCTCTAATCTTCTAAACCCACTACCTTTGTTTCCCTCACTTTGGCATGTCTGCTACTACACAACACAATGTGCAAGTAACAAATGTAAGCACAGCATGAAATCTGAGCATCAGCTATGCAGACATCCCATTTTAGGTGAGACAGGATTCTGTAGTATCTACTGCCTCTTTACTGAGTGAGGCCTGCTGGATGCTGCTGTTTCTTGTCCCAGTTCAAAGCATCAAGCTGTGGTTCTGTGAGAATGAGAATATGCTAGAGTTCTTTTCAAGTTGTCCCTACATGTGTGCAGCCTCTTCCTGTGCCTCCACTTTTTTTGCTGAAGATGTGTCACAGGTGCCAGTGACACTTTTTTCTGTGCTTGTGAGGTTCACAGACAAAACTGCTGTTTAAAATACTGAGTGTTGCTGTTACAGCACATCATCTATCAAAAGGGCTCCCCTTTTTTTGAGCAAACACCACACAAGTCTGATTACCCTGTTTCTTATCATTTCTGAACTTTTGTCGATATGCCTTTGGAACCAGCTCATAAGCCCACAACACAGCATTTTACCACCTCATAATTTAGACTCTGTTCTGCCAAAAGAGCAGAAAATACTTTTTCGCTTTTTCAGTTAATTTGCATTGCAACAATAATGTCCAGACATCTTCTGGCCAATGTTATACAGTTGTAACACATCCAAATACCATAAAATATTATCGACTTCAGTTTCTCTAAAAGGAGGAACAAATATGTTTGCTAATATCAAAATCATTAGAAGGATTAGGATGAGAGGGGCCAGTATTTAAAGCCTCAACTTCAAGGTCACAAAGTCAAGTGGTTTGTCAAGTTTCAAATTCCGTCTTTCTCAGCTCCATTTTCATAGCCACTTTTCACATCTCTGACTTTCAATTCTTCTAATCTAAGCTCCTGTAATTTAAATTACTGACATTTTAATTCAAGACCGAGTTCCCTCAAACAAACTACAGCAGCTTTTCCACAGGAGCATCACAGCAATTCTCTGCTGCCTCACCTCGATGTGTACTTCCTACATCAACATGAGTTACAACAGCAGCCTCCAAAGAGGAATGTGGTTTCTGCCTCAGTGCTAGTATCTGGCAATGAAACATTAACTTCCTGTTAAGCAATACCCTCAAAGTTACTGAATTACACTCAAGTTCAGACTTCATTTCACTCTTTACTAAGCATGATAAGATAATGGATTATCAAAAAAGTCCGTAATAAGATCTGCCTTTCTACGATTATCCAGCTTATCAACTGTGGGACCACTAAGAAACTTAAATCAAAATCCATACTAAAACATTAAAAGCAGAAAAACAATCTGCCACAGTATACAAAAATGGACCCTTCAAAATTTAAGGAAACACTTCCAATTACCCAGCCTAATTAAGTCCACAATTCTTACTACCATACAATTACTGTTGTACCAAATATACTACCACTTAAAAGGCCCAAAAAAGAATTAAGTCTTGGGGAGACCACTCCCGTTTTTTATAACTTACACCCTGCCCACAAACCCAGGTGATTTAATAACAGTGAGCAACTCAACAGGTAGGTAATTAGGGCATGACTCAATTAAGTCATCTGAAGTAAATTAAAGAAAACAAGCTTAGTTTACCAAATAATAGATCTAGAGTAGGCTGCAACAGTTGCATTTTAGAGTAAATTATATACTATCACAGCATCAAGTTTAACTTTAACTGTACTAAACACTTCATTGTCTTTGTATTCTGAGTAAAAAGAACTTCCTGATTCCTTTTGCTGAGACAAAACTTACATATATGTCCACGTGAGTGAGAGCCCCATAACACTGAGCTCAACATGGAATGAGTTCTAGACAAGGTCCACTCATACATATACTAAGAGTCACAAATATGTATGAATGAACCTAAACTTTGGGCTGCCAGCTCTCTTTCTCTGGAAATGAGGACATTTCGGTTGAGAAATGAGGAATTTTGAGGATGCCTTTCCCTATGATGCCATAATAAGCCTTTATACTGTCTTATAAGTTTTCAAAATCATATAAACCTTTAGCAGCAGTTTATCACTATAATTGTGATATGATGACCATTATCACAGTCACAGTCAAACTAATAGCCCATTAAATATTTTGAATATGCCAAACCTTCATTGCTTCCATTCTTACTTGGATTGCTTAACTGTCGTAAACCTGTACAAAATGATACACGGTAAATTCACTTCTAGTGAAATAAAAATAGTTGTACTCTTTTCAATTTGCATTTATCTACATTCTTTGATATTGTTCCACTGAAGCTATTTCTCTCAGTTAATCTGGGTTCTTGGATAAATATGAATAGAAATCTGTACATATCATGCTACTGAAATTGAATCTTGTTAGCATTAGCCCCTTAACTGAATCTGTTGTGCCCTTTCAAAAAACAAGGATATTTGTTGTTCAAGTAGTCTGTGAACTTGCACATTCTTTTTGGCTTAATGGGTGTTCCTGAATTTTTGTAAATGAAAGAATTATGAAAATATGAATAAATTAATTGAAGAAGTGACTTATTATTTGATCAACTGATAACTAAACAAATATTGCATTTATATGACAGAACAAATGTATGATTTTTTTTAAATTAACTGAACCTTTAATAGTTGACTCATTCATTTACAATTATAAATAAATTTTGGAACAACGGTTGGAAATAATGTTTTCCATTAAAATATTACAAAGCAGTACTTAATCACACTTAAACACAACAGACTGTACCTGGATGTATGAAATTTCTTGCTAAGCCAAGCTGCTGAAAGAAGAACTGAAAACAAGATCTCACATAGAAAACGTGAACTTGTAATTTCGATTTTTAATAAATTCACTTATTTACAGTGAATTAGGATTACAAATAATTAAGGAAAGGAACAACATTTATAATGAACTGTCTTCTCACCAAGAAGATAAAGCTGAATTCAAAAGATGAAGTGAAAAAGCCAAGTTGGACAGATATTGACTATTCTTGTCAATATCTGCATTGTTTATGACTGGAATGGAAGTGAAGATTCTGGAAAAAAAGTGTGCGCACTACTTCCGCAAATGCTGATTGGTATATGGCTTTCAATTTTTACCAATGATAAGGATATGGAGATTTTCAAATTTTAGGAGCCAAAACTCCTCAAACTGTTATAAATTCCTCCCGGACAGTCCATGGCGTGTTAAAAATGAGGCCTTGCTTGGGAAAACGAGGATGGTTGGCATCCCTACCTAACTACATGTCTCTGGGACCTTGGGAGAAAACTGGAGTAGCCAGAGAAAAACACACACAGACAAGGGGATAAAAATTGTAAACTCCATGCAGACAATAGTCATGCCATATGTACTGATCTTAGGAGGGTTCTAAAACTGCCTTCAGTCACAGAAATGAAGAAGCTTAAAGACAGAAATGGAGGCCATGTTTAAGAAAAACAGAGCGAAAGGAAAGAAAAAGAGAATGGTGGTTTGGTATCAAGAGCTCGGCACAGTGTATTATCATGTAAAGACAGGCTCAGATGCTTATTTGATGAAATATCTTCTGTTCTCTCATGTGTTCTTGAATACATATATTTACATATATTCAGTGTCTTTGGTATTATGTCAAGTATGGAATGATGCACTCCTTCTACTGTATACACTGTATGCATTCATGCGACGTACACATTTCCTCATGCATTCATTTAGTGAATGTGCCAACTTATTCAAATAAAGCCGCAAGAAGACTGGATATACTGTGTGGGATTTTTTTTTTTTAAATTTAACAATTTCAACAAAGTATTAGTCGGTAACTACCATATGAACAAGTTACCTAAGACAATTTTTTTCAGTTTTACAAATGTACAATATGTGCTCCTTCTGTCACATGGCACAAGTCAATCCTCTACTGCAATTCATTTCAGACTTTTGTAGTATATCACTGCCAATGGTTGACACAACAATGTGTGTGACACCCTTTTCTTTCATGCTGCAGCATGCAGTATTTCAGTGCCCAAATTTTTGAAAGTTTTCAGTTGTTTTTAAATCACTCATTATACTGCATCAGCACTTGTGCTCCCCAAGAGTAGATACTCATGCATACATCAAACAATAAAACGGCCAAATAAAGATGAAACATTTTATCTGCTCTTTTACTGATTCTGACTGGTTAGAACTTCAAAGACAAACAGAAAAGCTCTAATCAGGTTCTGTACTGTTTTTCAGGGAATATAGTTTAAATAACATGCACTTGTTAATTTACAACCCAATGGTCCCTATGAATATTTAAAAAATAGCATGCTTCGCTGTTGCGTATACAGTAGAAACTGTGAACTCTAATACTTTAATATTTGTAAAATCCGAATACATTTACTCACAAGAACATAAGAAATAATGATAAATGAGAGATGACCTTGCAGTCAATCCAACTTGTTTGTTTAGGTAATAGCTAAGCTGTCCTAAAATCTCAAACAGATACCTCTTAAAGGTTAACAGGATTTCTACAACAACTACATGTTTCAGTAGTTTGTTCCAGATTCCTACAACACTATGAGTACATAAGTGCTTCCTGGCTTCAGTTAGTCTAATGCACTTCCCCTTAATCTCCACTGATGTCCTCGACTCCTTAAATATGTGATTCACACATGTTGAAAGAATTCGACTGGACCAACTTTATCAATGCCTTTGAGGATTTTGAAAATCTGGATTAGGTCCCCATACAGTCTCCTCTGCTTGAAATTAAACAGGTTTAACTCTCTGAGTCTGTCAGAGCAGAAAATATCCTTAAGTCATGCAATGCACTTGGTTACTCTCCTCTGAGCACCTTCAAGTGCCAGTGTAGTGACTCTGGACAGTGTTACAGTTTCCTCAGGCTAGGAGTAGAGAACTCTTGATGCCCCAGAACCTGTTCTGCAAACTGTTCACAAGTCTGCACCTTAGTTTACTGACTGCCCCTAAAAGGTAGTGACAACATGAACAAATAATATTCAACTACTGTATGTGCAGAAAAGCAGTGTAAATCATGATATAAATTTACAATGAAACTAGAAGTGTGAAAGTGTAAGCAGCTTGTATGACACTGTAAGATGATAAACAAATATAACAATTATGAAGTACCCAAAATGTGATGTAGATTCTATATAGTCTACACATTTATACTTTAAATTATCTCTGTTTCTTATATTCAGTTTATACAGAATTGCTGGCTCTAGAAAGGGGCAGCAAGACTGAAAGAGAGAGAGAGAGAGAGAGAGAGAGATATTATGGAAACTTTGCTACTTTTTGATCGGGAGGTCCCAAGTTTGTAGCCAGTCTCTCCGTATTTAGATGTGAAATTAAGAGGGGATTTAATTTACTATTTGGACCTAATCACACATATTTTCTGCCATTTACTGTTATTTTTGATATATTGCAACAAGGTACTCCTCCTTGAACCGTCACCTTATCGTGGTGGAGGGGTTTGCGTGTCCCAATGATCCTAGGAGCTATGTTGTCCGGGGCTTTATGCCCCTGGTAGGGCCACCCAAGGCAAACTGGTCCTAGGTGAGGGATGAGACAAAGAGCGGTTCAATAAACCTCTAATGAAGAATAAAAACCTTGGACGACGTTTTCCCTTGCCCGGACACGGGTCACCGGGGCCCCCCTCTGGAGCCAGGCCTGGAGGTGGGGCTCGATGGCGAGTGCCTGGTGGCCAGGCCTGCACCCATGGGGCTCGGCCGGGCACAGCCCGAAGACATAACGTGGGTCCTCCTCCCCATGGGCTCACCAACTATGGGAGGGGCCAAGGAGGTTGGGTGCATTGTGAGTTGGGTGGTGGCCGAAGGCAGGGACCTTGGCGGTCTGATCCTCGGCTACAGAAACTGGCTCTTGGGACGTGGAATGTCACCTCTCTGAAGGGGAAGGAGCCTGAGCTAGTGCGCAAGGTCGAGAGGTTCCGGCTAGATATAGTCAGACTCACCTCGACGCACAGCTTGGACTCTGGAACCAATCTTCTTGAGAGGGGCTGGACTCTCTACCACTCTGGAGTTGCCCCCGGTGAGAGGCGCCGAGCAGGTGTGGGCATACTTATTGCCCCCCGACTCGGAGCCTGTGCATTGGAGTTTACCCCGGTGGACGAGAGGGTGGGGGGAAGGGTCCTGACTGTTGTTTGTGCGTATGCGCCGAACAGCAGTTTGGAGTATCCACCCTTTTTGGAGTCTCTGGAGGGGTTGCTAGAGGGCATACCTTCTGGGGATTCCCTCGTTTTGCTGGGAGACTTCAATGCTCATGTGGGCAATGACAGTGAGACCTGGAAGGGCGTGATTGGGAGGAATGGCCCCCCCGATCTGAACCCGAGCGGTGTTTTGTTATTGGACTTCTGTGCTCGTCATGGATTGTCCATAACGAACACCATGTTCAAGCATAAGGGTGTTCATATGTGCACTTGGCACCAGGACACCCTAGGCCTCAGGTCGATGATCGAGGTGGCGGAGCTGTCAACTGATCACCACCTGGTGGTGAGTTGGCTTCAATGGTGGGGGAAGATGCCGGTCAGACCTGGTAGGCCCAAACGTGTTGTCCCCTGTCAGAAGTAGCTTCAACTCCCACCTCCGGCAGAACTTCAACCACGTCCCAAGGGAGGTGGGGACATTGAGTCCAATGGGCCATGTTCCGTGCCTCTATTGTTGAGGCGGCTGACCGGAGCTGTGGCCGCAAGGTGGTCGGTGCCTGTCGTGGCGGCAATCCCCAACCCGTTGGTGGACACCGCGTGAGGGATGCCGTCAAGCTGAAGAAGGAGTCCTATAGGACTTTTTTGTCCTGTGGGTCTCTGGAGGCAGCTGATAGGTACTGGCAGGCCAAGCGGAATGCGGCTTCGGTTGTTGCTGAGGCAAAACTCGGGCATGGGAGGAGTTTGGAGAGGCCATGGAGAACGACTTTGGACGGCTTCGAGGAGATTCGGGTCCACCGTCCGGCGTCTCAGGAGGGGGAAGCAGTGCAGTGTCAACACCGTATATGGTGGGGATGGTGCGCTGCTGACCTTGACTCAGGACGTTGTGGGTCGGTGGGAGGAGTACTTCGAAGACCTCCTCAATCCCACTAACATGCCTTCCAATGAGGAAGCAGAGCCTGGGGACTCTGAGGTGGGCTCTCCCATCTCTGGGACTGAAGTCACCGAGGTGGTCAAAAAACTCCTTGGTGGCAGGGCCCCGGGGTGGATGAGATACCGAGTTCCTTAAGGCTCTGGATGTTGTAGGACTGTCTTGGTTGACATGTCTCTGCAACATTGCATGGACATCGGGGACAGTGCCTCTGGATTGGCAGACCGGGGTGGTGGTCCCCTCTTTAAAAGGGGACCGGAGGGTGTGTTCCAACTATAGAGGGATCACACTCCTCAGCCTCCCTGGAAAAGTCTATTCGGAGGTTCTGGAGAGGAGGGTCCGTCGGATAAGTCGAACCTCGGATTCAGGAGGAACAGTGTGGTTTTCGCCCTGGTCGCGAACAGTGGACCAGCTCTTCACCCTTAGCAGAGTCCTGAAAGGGTGCATGGGAGTTTGCCCAACCAGTCTACATGTGTTTTGTGGACTTGGAAAAGGCATTCGACCGTGTCCCTCGGGGAATCCTGTGGGGGGTGCTCCGGGAGCATGGGGTACCGGACCCCCTGATAAGAGATGTTCGGTCTCTGTACAACCGTGTCAGAGCTTGGTCCGCATTGCCGCAGTAAGTCGAGCCCGCTTCCAGTGAGAGTTGGACTCCGCCAGGGCTGCCCTTTGTCACCGATTCTGTTCATAACTTTTATGGACAGAATTTCTAGGCGCAGCCAGGGTGTTGAAGGGGTCCGGTTTGGTGGACTCAGGATTGGGTCACTGCTTTTTGCAGATGATGTTGTCCTGTTTGCTTCATCAGGCCGTGATCTTCAGCTCTCTGGATCGGTTCGCAGCTGAGTGTGAAGCGGCTGGGATGAGAATCAGCACCTCCAAATCCGAGAGCATGGTCCTCAGCCGGAACAGGGTGGAGTGCCCTCTCAGGGTTGGGGGAGAGATCCTGCCCCAAGTGGAGGAGTTCAAGTATCTCGGGGTCTTGTTCACGAGTGAGGGAAGAATGGAGCGTGAGATCGACAGGCGGATCGGTGCGGCATCTGCAGTGATGCGGCTCTGCATCGGTCTGTCGTGGTGAAAAAGGAGCTGAGCCGTAAGGCAAAGCTCTCAATTTACCAGTCGATCTACGCTCCTACCCTCACCTATGGTCATGAGCTATGGGTAGTGACCGAAAGAACAAGATTGCGAATACAAGCGGCTGAAATGAGTTTCCTCCGCAGGGTGTCTGGGCTTTCCCTTAAAGATAGGGTGAGAAGCTCAGTCATCCGGGAGGGGCTCAGAGTAGAGCCGCTGCTCCTCCGCATCGAGAGGAGTCAGATGAGGTGGCTCGGGCATCTGATCAGGATGCCTCCTGGACGCCTCCCTGGTGAGGTGTTCTGGGCACGTCCAACCGGGAGGAGGCCCCTGGGAAGACCCAGGACACGCTGGAGGGACTATGTCTCCCAGCTGGCCTGGGAACGCCTTGGGATTCTCCCGGAAGAGCTGGAAGAAGTGGCTGGGGAGAGGGAAGTCTGGGCTTCTCTGCTTAAGCTGCTGCCCCCGTGACCCGACCTCGGATAAGCGGAAGAAGATGGTTTGGATGGATGGATGCAACAAGGTACATGAATCATAATGTAAAAAATAAACTTTTTTATGTTAGTTAAACATGCACTGATGGTTTTAATATCAACAATTTTAGGAAAAGCATGCCCTTTTGAATAAAGGAGAGATTACCGAGCCCAACAGTAAGCACCAGTTGTGAGTTTTAGTTGGAGACAGAAAAGCAAATAATAGAATAAAGGAAACTACAAGAAGAATGGGATGTAAAAGGTGAATATTCTTTGGTTCATGTATTCATTTAAAGTACCCTTGAATTACAATTACAAGGAAAAATAAAGTAGAATTACATTTTTGAGATTTTTTTAAATTTAGTGAACGTGTTTTTTTTCTTTAATTAAGAAATTTTATCAATCAGCTTTAAAAACGTGAAAGCAGTTTACCTTGCCACATGGTTTATTACAGGAGAAAAGTTGGTAGGCCCGTAAAGATGGACAGATTTCAGACTCTGGTAATAAGCCTCCATTACGCCATCAATTCCATTGCAATATGGATTCTGAGGGTTCCCATTCTGAAAACATAAAATCACACATGCATTGCTATTCATTTCTGTTATTTCTCAAAAATGGACCTTGCAACTTTAAAGCAGATTGTATGTAAAACTGTACTATAAATGAAAGAAAATGTTACTACCATAACAAATTATCAAATGGCAGGAAACCTGGAGTGCCATTTGTGCAAAATTAGAAAAATAAAAAGCACCTATAAAAATTAATAAATACATAAATTAATAAATAAATAAACAAACAAATAAATAAATGAGCCAATAAGGTGTGAACAAAATCAATAATTAAATAAGTTATCTGATTATTATCAAATTCAATTTTATTATTTAATTTTTTTCACTGATGTAGTTATTTCAGGGTTTAATTTGAAAATGTTTTTTATTCTTATTTTTGCAAATCACACATTTCTGAATTGCTCTTTTAATGTCAGGGCTATTTATTTCAGAATGTCTTTTTTTGTGATAATTTTGTCTCCTCTAAATCA
Source organism: Polypterus senegalus (assembly GCF_016835505.1). NCBI lineage: Eukaryota > Metazoa > Chordata > Cladistia > Polypteriformes > Polypteridae > Polypterus > Polypterus senegalus. The sequence goes on from NC_053161.1 coordinate 55,384,785, forward strand.
AGACCAACCTGTTGGTCCTATTCTTAAAATAAGTAATAATGTTTGTCGTCAAATATGTATTAAATATATACCCGAATACAGATTAGTGCAAACCAAACATTGAACAATAAAAACAATATAAAAAAGGGAACACCCACCCCATAGCCCCCTGTAGCAGGAGTTAAACCCAGAGGAGGTAAGGTACTAAACATAAGCAATAAATAAATTTTATAATAATTGCATAACTTTCACTTAATTTTGCATTCATGTAACAATTTAAATACTCATTTATACTGTATATAATTGCTTTTACTTGTTTAATTTGACACAAATGGTATTGTATAAAATCTGAGATGCTAATATTCTCAGTGCACACTCCTTTCTTCGGTTTCTTGAAGAATTTATCTAATGCATCAGAGCTGAGCTTTGTTTTCAGTGTGTTTGATGCATTACAACCTTGTTTACCCAGATATGCACACTTGATACTCTTTTTAATTTATTTTTAATGGTCAAGGTGGACTAGGCTAAGAGCAGAGGTGTTAAAGTATTGCTTATATTATTCAGGTTTAAAACCCTACACAGAAGACCAAGGCTGAATCGGGCAGTAGATGTAATTCGGTCCTAATTCTGTGTTTTTCAAACACAACCCAGAAAGCAGAGAATGACCTGTAAATGTTACATTATATGCTTTCTTGAAATGGAAATTCAAGCATTCAATCCTTATATAAACGGAAACACATGACTTTTTTTGTTTAATATGTGTGCAGATGTGCCCTGTGTGCAAACCCCATAAGAATCACAAGAAAAACTATCCAAAAACAGTAAACTGAAAGAGACAGTACAGGCAAACTTCACCCTTGATTAAAGTTCATGCTTGGCTACAAATCTATGGCTTGTTCATGTCAGTTTACTTCAGCCTGTTAATTTTACTCTTTGTTTGTAGGTGCTCTACGTTAACTAAGCAACACATCCAAGGTATTTCAGCTTTTATGTTTTTTTTTAACTGAAACTGAAGTTCTAAATAGCACCCGATTACTGGTTCCAGATTGATTTAGTTTTCAGGTTAGACCACAAACCACTGCCAAACTTTGGTTTGATTTAATAAGCATCAAAAACAATTCAATCTCATACATGTCTCCCACATTTAACACTAACCAAAGTATTTCAATCAAGTATTAAATCGTTTGTTATTATAGAAAACTGGAAAACTCTGACTATATTCCATAATTATATAGTTATAAGTCATTAGGAAGGTACAATAATAATATAATTAAAAATGAAAAATAATAAAAAGTTCTTAATCACAGAACGTCTGAAAGTAACAGCAGTCCCAAAGCAAATAATACGATAAATCTGATCGCAGTTCACAGTTGTCCACACATATCTGGTGGTGAGACATTTTAGCAAAAAAATGCATTCTGAAGCAGAATTATAATACTTACTGTATGTTATTAAGCTGGTCAAACCACAAGGGGGAGGAAGACTAGGTTTATAAATTGGGCAGTTTCACCAGGTGGTGTTAGTGAACTCTGTGACCTGAGCTGCTTCTTTAAAAGACAGTATCAACACCGCTGAGATTTACTGTAAACTCACTAGGGGAATAGTTTAGGGTTCTTTGGATTCTCTTCAACATCTTGTTGTCTCTCCTTAAACCGCTTCTTATACATAATATGAGGTGAGTTACTGGCTGGTGGGATTTCCTGCTCATCCATTCGTGCTTTGTAACGAATATTTATATCCTTATTTATATGTATGTAACTGGTTATGATGTTTTCTGTCCTGACCTCTACAATACATTATTATTATTATTATTATTATTATTATTATTATTATTATTAGATTTAGTAGTAGTAGTAGTAAGCCTTTTACACTTACACACGGTTCACAGATAAAGTATATGTCCAACAGGATTGTGAAGACTTTTTGTGAAGTCTTGAAGTTATGACAGCATGCCATACTTTAATAGCGGAGCAGATCAACCATACATTTTGTTTTGGAAAACCAGAATTGTACACTTACATTGCGGCCAGAATGAGATGCTCTTGAGCCATCCCTAAACCAAAATATGGACAAAAAGGGAGGCCAAATGTACTAAGAGAAGGGTGGATGTGATATGAAAATAAAGCACACAAGGGGGGAGCAAACACAAGGAGAATATAAATTACAAATAAATAGGAGCAGGACAAGAAACCTACTGCCCTACTGGGTCAGTTGAACAGATTATTACCCCTGTCTATCAAGGTGGTGCGTAATGCACTTGCAAGCATTTTCTCTCTGGCTGTCACAGTCTTTTAAAACTGCAGCCCATTAGTACTTCTGTAGTCACTTGCGGTCTCCTCAGTATTACTTCAAATCACAGGCTGGCCTCCATTTAGACCATCGGCATTAGACTAGGGCCACACTTACTGGCTCCAGGTGCAACTCATATCCCAATATTGACCTTAAAGTCAAGACACCATGACAGCCCATTTTTTACATCCCCTTGAGGGACACTCCTTGTTCTCTATCTAATCAGAATTCAGTAGCAAAAAAGTAAAACATTATTTTATTTGTTTATTTTATTTGTGTCATATCATTAGAGGCAGAATGGTGCACTAGATAGCCATTTTTTCTAGTTCCCATTCGTATCCCAAAGACATACCGTACATATTGGGTCAACTGACAGTTTAAAATGTTATTAATACATGTGGGTGAGCACGTTTGTCCAATCTGAAGTTACATCCTGTCTTTTACTGGAGGGTGCCAATATGCTACTCCAGCTCCAGGTAATCCTAATTGGGATTTAGCAAATTTGATAACGAAGGAATGGTTAAGTAAGAGCAGTTATGTGTGTGCCCGTAAATCATGCAGGGCTGGATTTGTCCTGTACCTTATGCAGTAGTGCCTTCTCATTCATGTAATACTGTATGAAGAAATCAATGTATCATTAATAATCCCCCTTAATACAAAGAAAAGAGTCTCTGTGTCTGTCCAATTGTGATGTCTCTGTCATTCCAACAGATGGCACATCACAAACATTTGTAGTAATAAAAAACACTGCATTTGGGATTCCAACAAATGGTGTATCACAAACATTAGCACTGCTTTTACAAATCCCATATTAAATGGCATATAACAGACATACTGCATGCATTTTAATACTACAAATGATGCGCCAACTGTTGGAATGGCAATTGCAATGCACTTAATTACTACATGTATTACAATATACATTCTAATAGATGGTGCTCTGAAAATGTGAACACTGAGGTCTACGTAGATTTCTTGGATTTCCACATGTTAGTACTGCTACTACTGTAAATTTGCCTAAAGTCTTCATCCAACATCAGCATCTTTATAACTGTTTACCTTTTATTTTAACAAATACAGTAAAGAGAGGATGAGACACTTGATTGCAGTCTCACAGTGAGTTAGGACAGGATTTTAACAGGCAACTCTGTAGTTTAAACTTTAGCACCTTAATGTATAATACATTAATCACTATAACACACAACACTTACTAAAGAAAATAGATGGAAGAAGTTACACTGCTTTCTTAGTAAAGTTGAGCATCACAGCTGGTAATAAAATGTTTTAGAGAGTAAGCAACAATTGGATTCTCAAATGCACCATGAAACAGAAACCTTTTTCAAGAAAACACAACACATAATAACTGGTGAAGCAGACAGACTTAATCTTATTTTGAAACCTTATTTTATTCAGAGATATTAAACTAAGCTGCCCTACAATTTTACAATGTATGCATACATTATACTGTAAATGTGCTCCTCCTAATCAGAAATACTAGATTTGTCAATGTATACCTTATTGAGATTACAATAAGTGGCTGAATCTTAAAATGTATTGAAATACAGATAGAAAAACTGGATAAGACTCTTAGAGATACAGTATAAATAGACTTCCTTTCCTGTGATCAGCTGCTGTCAGGTAGAATACATAAAACTTTCATGGACCTGACAAATTAATTGAGAAAGCCAACAGAATAAGTAAAATGTGAAACTATAGCCATTGCCCTTTGCTTATGCTTTGGAAATGCTGGCTAATTGTAAATACAGATATTAAAGAATTAGAAGAATATTTGTCGGTTGACAGTATGGTATTATAGCCAAACTGTAAATTTCATTTGTTTACATTTTTATTACTAATTATGCTTAAAACAAAATGGGAGCAATCTCGGAGACATGCAGGAACAAGCTGACTAGTGTGTAATGCTGGAGTCACCAGATGATTGTGTCCTATGGTGGATACTCCTCAAATCTTTATTTTTTGAAGTGCAAAGGTCATTATTGAATTGTCTCAATTGTGCAATTTAGGTGCTTTATGCTTAGTTCAAATGGGGTGGCACAAAGGTCACCGAGTGATTGGGTTCAAAAACTCACTCAATCAACATCTTTGTGAAGTCTACAGGTTCTCCCCATGGATAGGTGGGTTCTCCTCTTGTTTCCTGACACATCTCAAAGATATTTGTTTAGTTTGAAATTCAGCTAGACTAGAATATGTCACTGTGCCCTGCAATGGACAGACACTGTGCCCATGGTTGATTCTTGTACTGTGCCTAATTTGTTTACAATAGGTTATGGTGTCTTTTACACCTAAATTGAAGTGATACTAATAAATGTATGGACATATATTATAAGATCTCCCATGAAGTCAAAAACTTAAATGTTATTTACATCCTTAGTATTCAAATACTCAATTGCCTCCAATCAACCACAGTCTACAAATTTTCACCATACCTCTGACTAGACATCAGGGCTTTTTCTCAGCCTTAAAATTAACATCCGAAGATTCTTTTGGCAAGGATACTGACCACTAGGGTAATGTTAGGAGTGAGGAGGAGAGTTGCTAGGGGAGTGATTTACGGTGACTGACTTTAAGTAAGACTGAAACTAGACTGACTTAAGATGACTTAGAGCAAATTCCTAACTTTGGCCCAAGACTGGAAACACTACCTAGGTAGGAAATCCATGAAAAGACATTTCTTCAGTGAAACATATTGCAAGTTAATATGGGCATCTGGGTCTTGTCTATAGGAGTAAAAATGGTTAACTATATGAAAGCCACTATTTGACATTTTAACTCTAGTAACTTTCTGGTTTCTTTCATATAACGTATTTACTTGTGTACCATGCGCCCTCGTGTAAGACGCGCACCCTAATTTTTACAAAGAAAATCGTGAAAATCATATTGCCCCGTGTACGACGTGCATTGTGATTGTATAGGAAGCGTTTAGAAAGAGAGAGAGCGCAAGTGCGTGAGCAAGCGAGCGAGAGAGAGAGAGAGAGAGAGAGAGAGAGAGTGAACGACCGAGCCCAAGCAGCAGAAGTAAACATTACAGAATTACATTTCCTCGTCTATGATGCGCACCTGATTTTCTAATGCTAATTTTCGGGAAAAAATGTGCGCATGGTACACACGTAAATACGGTATATTCAGTCAGAAAGAAATGTAACTTTTATAATTTTACTTTTTGTATGTAACAATATCATGTTAAAATACCATAAGAGTAAAAACACCAAATTAAAATTATCAGTCTGCTCAATCAATGGATATTTAAAAATATGGTAATTAAGACAAATGAATCTGCTTGAAGTGGTGTCTTCTGCTCATTCAATTATTTTAAAATTGGTTATCCAAACTCAATCATAAGGAACTGGAACCTGATAGCACTAGGTATAAGGCAGGAGTCAACTCTCAACAGGACACCATGTCAGAGTTGTGTGATCCTTGTAACTTGAAAATCACAAGGAAAACAACAGACTTATCAGAAACATTTGCAAAAAGTGTCTCTAAAAATAAAGGAAACTATCCATAAGTCAGTGCACATATGCAGTTAGTTGTTTCTAATTATGCATCTGCTTCAAAAACCTTAACTGTACCTTTACTAAAGCATAATCCAACAGAATATGGAAAATATAGGAATATGGGCTATCTGTAATAACAGTTTCATAAATGCTGTGATAAAACTTTTACGTTACTAGTAATATCCAAGCGTCTAATTATTGGCACCCAAGAATTTACTTGGGTTATACATATTTATATTTTAGCATATCAACAGATTATTTTCTTTTAAAAGAACTGTTACACAAACAGATAAAATGAACACAGAAGTATAACTTGCATGTAAATATATTTTACTTGTTCTCTGTATTTATGTAATTTTAGATACAACAAGAGTGTGGTTTTAAACTCGCAACTTTTTCAGTTTAAGAGGATGATTGATGGATGGCAATTACAAAAATGCTACTAAAATCACTGAATTGATAAAATACAGTATGTACACTTCAGTTATTGCGTTGTGGTGGAGCATGTTTGGGGGTTATGGCGTGGCTAGTGTTGCATGATTTTGAAGGTAAATAGTGCAGCTGAGGCTTACTGAGTGCATAAGAGTGATAAGCAGTCGCACAGCACTTAATAGAGTAATAGTCTGATTAAGCATAAATGTGCATGAGACTGATCAGCTCAGCCATCTTTTATTAGTGCTCTACGGAGCAGTTAGTGCATTTAATCTTAAAAGAGTACAAATAAGGGGAAGGAAGGATTCAATTGATAAGGGAGTAAAAGCTGAGATGTGCCAGCGGGAGAGAAAGCAGGCAAAGAGGTTGAGGATGTCCAACGGGGAGAACAAAGAAAGGAACAGGAGCAAATTGTTCCAGGGATGCTGCAGACACCAACAGAGGTAGCAGGCCAAGGGAACTGGACTCAAAGCATCCCAGTGGGTTCCAATGGAAGGGGCTGGGATGGGAGCTGAAAGGTTGACCATATTCGTCATTGTCAGAGCCCTGCTCAGCCTGTGTGATGGGTAAGCAGTGTGAGATGAGAGACACAGAGAACCACTAAAGACAAGATGAAAGAATGGAGATTCTGACTCTGATTTTATTCCTGTTAAAGCTATTGTGAACTGATTACACAGCAATGTAAACAGACCTGGATTTTTGAACGTCATTCCAACAGACGTCATGCACCAGAAGACGTGAGCTTATTCAGTGCATCAGAATCAACACACATGTACTGTGCAAGGCATGTGCAGGGGCCACTGTGAAAAGAATAGTGTTCATTGCTCATATTGCAGAGGACCTTTGTCATCGCATCTTACTAGAAAAGTTGATGGAAAAAGAAAAGGAGGATGCAACATCGACATCATAAACCGTAAGGTGCATACTAATTCTGTGTAAGTAGGAACACTCAATAAAACTGAATAAAAAAAATAAAGTGACTTGAGATACGAAGAAGGCAGATTCACCAGCATTTGTGTGTCAGCTTTTATCCCTCCAGATCAGAGAATGTCCAGTTCCATTGCCTCAAAACACCACTCACATCTACAGTTATTCCCAATTTCAAATAAAAACTAACAGCGTCAGATCCCTGGGTGGAGGGGTGGTAATATGTATCATGATCGTGAGTGAGAGAATAAAAGTGGAAAAAAAAAAAAAACGGTAACTTTTACAAGTACAGTACTATAAATGTACACGGTCTGTTACAGACGCAAACAAATATATGTGTGTACTGTATAATATTAACAATAAGAGCAGCTCACTACTGAAAACGGTAAATATAGGAGGCAGTGGGGATCAAACCAGTGGCCTCTTGATTACAAGTCAGCAAATCTTACCGCTACGCCACGGAAACTGTTTTGTGAAAGTGTTTATTTCATCTGTGGACTTCAGTCTTCATACATTCTATAGTTTATGCCTACATTTTGTAACATTTATTACTAAAATATGAAAATGTTTCTGTTTTAACAATGTGTTTACACAGATTACTGTAGAAACGGAACACACATGAAATACATGTGTTCCAAATAACAATCTATTATTTCCACTCTAAAACTCCAGCAGTTCACTCCCAGATAATCAAACAAGGCATGAGCTGGGAGATGTTTGTACACGTTCTAAGTCAGTGGGGGGATAGGATAGCAGGCTGCTTACTGCTTGTCTTAATCGGCACATTTACAGGACAAAAGACACTGACAGAGAGGTGCAAACGGATTTAAGGTGGGCCGATTTACAAGTTTTCTCGTAGGCTCTGGTAATTCTAGTGTTAAATGTATAAAATATGCTTCACTTTAGAACACAATGTTTTGTTGAAAATTACTACGTAGCAAGATTTTGAAGAAATAAGTTTGACTTGAAAAATAATAACATATTTATCAAAGATTATTTGAAATGTAGTTTGACTATAAGCCCTGCTTTGCAGAACATCTTCTTGTATGTGGCAGCATCATATTAAGTTTAGGGTGTACAATTGGCAGGGCATGAAAAGGTTATGACCAAATAAAAAATAAGGAAGTAAAATGCCATTTTTTCTTGATATTGCCAAAAAAATTTAATTTGCTTCAGTCGTATTAATATGTAAAAAATTGAAACTGAGCACAGTATGCCCCCTACATTATGTTCCAGTAGAACTCAGTTTATACTATTAAGCCAGTTCATTTAGTTTTACTACATAAACACCTGTATATTTCCTATTGTGGAATAACAAAGTTTGAATTACAGTGGAACCTCGGTTTGCGAGCATAATTCGTTCCGGAAACGTGCTCGCAATCCAAAGCACTCGTATATCAAAGCGAATTTCCCCATAAGAAATAATGGAAACTCAGATGATTCGTTCCACAACCCAAAACTATTCATATAAAAATGATTAATACAAAATATAAAGTAAAATACATAATACAAATTAACCTGCACTTTACCTTTAAAAAGAATCATGGCTGGGGTGAGTTTCTAAACTCATGTGGGATTCCACCCAACGGGACGACATGCGGAAGAGTGTCCCAAAGCAATCGCAGTCTCCCAGCGCTGTAGCAGTTCGCCGTATAAACGCATCCAAAAAGATCGCAGACATGCTATAAGCGCCTGTCGTCAATGGGTCATACAAGGAACATTATAAAGATCCCGCTACAATAAATAGCAGCGCTGTTGCTGTTTCAAGCTGAATAAAGCTGGTGTTAAAGTACTGAGACAGCTTCATGTTTTGGGGAGCAAGATTGGGACTCGCACTTCACAGCGCACACACACACAGTCACAATGCTATAGTAAACAGTATACGCTCATACGGATGTTGACTATATGAGTGAGGCACACAGACTCAGACAGAGAATAGGAGACGATTGCCAGAGAGAGAGAGAGAGACGGACGAGCAAGATAAGGAGAGAGAGAGAGAGAGAGAGCGGGCGAGCGAGCGTGCGAGAGAGAGAGAGAGAGAGAGACGCGCTGGGCGAGGGAGAGAGAGACGTGCTGGAGCGAGATAAGAGAGAGAGAGAAAGAGAGAGAGAGAGAGAGAGACGCGCTGGGCGAGCGAGATAAGGAGAGACAGAGAGAGAGAGAGAGAGACGCGCTGGGCGAGCGAGCGAGATAAGGAGAGAGAGAGAGAGACGCACTGGGCAAGCGAGCGAGATAAGGAGAGAGAGAGAAGAACCATCAGCTCAGTTGTGATCACATGACGCTCAGCAGACAAAGTGTATCCATACTACTCGTATTGCAAGACATCGCTCGTTTATCAAGTCAAAATTTATTAAAAATTTTTGCTCGTCTTGCAAAACACTCTTAAACCAAGTTAGTCGTAAACCAAGGTTCCACTGTACTACATTTTTAACCTTATTTTATTATTTCAATTGAAAAAACTTAAAAAACTATATAAACTTTTTTTGTCAACAATTAGATCATATACTATTCTTTGTATATTCTTATAATATTCTTATAATATTATAATATTCTTTGTCTGCATTCATTTGTTATAAAACTGTTATCTGTTCACTTGAAGGCCAAAGTAAACTTTATTACCAGACAGTAGGAAATGTACTTGATTGTGGGCACTAAAAGTAAATGAACTAAAACTAAAACGTCACATAATTAAATAAGAAAGACAAAAACATATACACTCTTCCATGTATATCTTTTAAATACACAGACAAACCCCTTCAATGTAAACTGCAAATTGTATCTACAGCCAGGTATGGGTTCATGAACAGGCCTGTTGGGCACAAAGGCCAAGGGAGGCTTCATAAAAATGAAACCAATTGACTTTTAGAAGCTGAACACTGAGGCTATGATAAAGACTTTGGACCCCCCTGGGTAATATTCCAATTCCATGGGCCATTTAAGGGCCATTCTGAAATGTGAGCCCCCTGAACCACACAGTGCTTTCCCTCTGTACAATGGGATTATAGAGGCCTCTTGATCCACCCCTTCTCAATTGTATATACCACCTAATTGCTGGTTGTATCTCCTGGTCATGGTGTATAAGGACAGAGCTCAAAATTCAGTGATCACATGGTATGTAATATTGTAATACTGCAGCATAAGAAAACTTGCAGTTTTCAGCATTGATTTGTGCTGAGGTGGTCAAGTATGTCTTTAATTTGGGCTCAAAGTGACTTGATCAGATATGTCACCGAGTGGGCATAACAACAATCTTTCAGAGACCAAGTTCCATCTGCTGACTTTGCGAGGATTACCTCTAAGCCAATAAGGTTTCACAGTGCGTCTGTTCACATACCAGTGCCCAGTGCATACTTTTAAGCAAAACCCACCTAACTATATACTGCCATTTAAGTGTGAGAAGTGAACAGAGTCTAGAAAGCAGACATTGCCACTGCAACGATCCGTCTAACCAGGGAAGACGAGACCTCAGATATTAATTTCTTCTACTGCTGCTATTTGGGTATAAACACCTCAGGAGACAAAACTCAAGAGAAATGCAATACCTTGGCTGCCAGTCAATCTAAAACTGCATCAACAGTAGCCTTTCTACTCCTTATAATTTAGTGGATATGTAATTTGTTCATATACATGTATGACAAATATCTTCTGAGATTATTCAAATAAATAAGACATTTTGAGTTAAGAAAGATGCAGAGTAGCAAAATGTGGATTAACACATGCACATAAAAATGTTACTGTATTCTGTATATATGACAATAATGATGGTATAAACCTGTACCCCTGCAAGTGAATTCTTTGACAGTGCCACTGAACTATGACAGGTACCTGCCTTTACACATAATAAGGCATTAATCATAAACTTATGAAGGAACGACCAATGGAAATAATTTGTGGTTCTCTGTCAGCAACATCCAGCATCTGCTTAAACATTGAACAGTGGCCCTTTTTGAAGGCATCAGTGATTAAGGGGAAGAAATCAACAAGCTAAAAAAAAATTAAGAAGCAGTCATGAGCAACACGTGTAAATGTACTGGCTACAGGTATGAGCAACAAAAAGACTTATCACTGAGCAAAATCTAAGTAAAGAAAGAAAAACTTCTAAAAGTCTAAGTGGTCCTTTAGAATGGACAATCAGTCTCTTCATCTTTTAAAATGGGTCAACTAAGCTAATATTAGCATCAAAGCAGAATGTTTACAGGCAAATGCTGATGGGGAGCAACAGGACCAAAGTCAACCTCAAACATCTTCACCACCTGCTGCAGTGTTAAAAGGAGACAGGAGATGACAGTTCTTGGTGCGAGAGTGCAACCAACCGAGTATTATGGAGAGATACTAAAAGTGACTAGGTGAGATGCAGTCTTACTGAGAGAGGTGTGTGAGCATTTCACTATGGCAGGTTTGAAAGTACAGCATTAGTGAGAGCTTGGCAGAAGCACCGAGTCTTAAGAGAACTGCATTTATTGCATTGAATTTACTGCTGTAAATAAAGGCTTGAACTGGGAGAACTTCTTGCCCATTCTGCGCCGCTGGGGTTTGGAGGGGCGGGGCATAGCAGGCTGCTTGCTGCATGGGCTTATCGACACATTTACAAGACAAAAGACGCTGACGGAGAGATGCGAAGGGATTTAAGGTGGGCCAGGTTTATCAGTTTTTTCATAGGCTTTGGTAATTCTAGTGTTAATTATCATTTTCATTTTTTTCTAGCTCAGGCAGCAGCATGATGACTGTGTTATTTCCCTTTTTGTGTAAATACAGGATGTGTTATTGCAGGGTTTTACTGTACTTGTTTAATACTGAAAGCAAAGTGTATATATTTCACTTTTCACCAATTGCCAGCTGTTCGTGTAATCCTAATGCAAATTAATGGTGTGTAGATGATATAGAATGTGCTGTCTTTTGGCTCCTGTAATGAATTTATTACAATGTTTTTGATGTCCTTGATGTTTGTATTGGATATGCCTATAGTTTGATTTTGTCTGGATGCAGAGGTTGAAGGAGATGGTTCATGGCCCTGGGTTCCATCCCTGACTACAGCAATCCATTACTGTTTTGTTTACAATACTTTGAACCATTATATAGCCTGATTGCTAAAGGCACAAATGATTTGTCATGTAGTATTTTTTTATTGCGCATTAGAGTATTTTATTTCTTAAAAAATTTTAAATAAAAATTTCAAAAGAGATGGTGGTGGCGCTAGGGTTACCATGGCTAGTCTTATCCAAATTTAGAGGTCAAATTAAATACATTTGTAATGTATACATTATTTTACTTACAAAACTGCACAATTAAGAAAGAACAGCTTTACTTTGTGGCCACAGTTGTGATTCTGCCCATATATAATTCATGACTGTGTCCTGAACATCAGAAAAAATCACAGACATATACTGATACATTACAAAATACATTTGTTTATTTTTCAGAAAACGCAATGTTAAATCCTCAAGCCCCTTTAACCAAATGCATGGTGGCAGCATTTTAGAAGTAATCAAATCAGTACAACATTAAATTAACTAACTAAATCGTTTAATTGTGTAATGGTGATGCAATGCATTATGTAAAAAAAAAAAAAAAAAAAAAACTGAAATACAGAAAGATAAGGCAAGCAGGTTTCTGAGGCTCATGACTTCATGTTAAAAAGTGAGTGAAAATTCCACCTTACCAATGCAAACTCATGAGACACTCTTCCATCTGGGGGCAGCTTTGCTCCAAAGCCCAACGCTGGGAACATCTTGTCACTGTCATAATCCTGAATGATTTCCCCCACTGCTCTGAGGGCCATAGCATAAGCATTCAGCTGATATGGATTCATGTAATGCAATGATGTTGGTTGGGATGGATTACCTATGGAAAAACCATATTTGCACCTTTTACTTAATTATGCCAAAAGCCAAAATGAAAAATAAAACCTTAATACTGTCACTATACTTTTATAATTTATAATCTAAAGCTTATAAAAAGTATGTCTCTGCATACTTTATGTAATTTCCCATATTAATTTAGTAAGTGCACGAAAGCATTACTTTAATTCTGTTGAAAAGATGAAAAAGGTAGAGACTGTAGAACTTCATAATTCAGGCTACCTAAAGAGTCCAAGCCAAATAGAGTTTATATTTTTTCTATTAATCATTGTACATTTTTGCATTTTAGTAACATTTTTTTGCAGTTTATTTTTGTGTAAAAACTTCTGAAACTAGATGTTTTTTTACATCAACGTCTGGGTTTCAAGGTGTTAGTGTCTATCCCAGGAACACTGGGCTCAAGGCAGGCAGCAATCACGGATGGGTTAACAGTCCATTACATTATATAATTGTTCACTTATATCTTTCATAACTGGAGCACAATCAATTTAAGTGAACAGGGAAACCTGTGGTTAAAAGTCCAGTCACTTAGTCACTAGGCCACACTGAATGACAAAAGCAACTTGCAGCATCAACATACATCTTTGAAAAGATAATAAAAAAAAACGGAATATATTACACATTGTCAGGCCTCAAACTTTCTGCATAGAGCTGCCAATGATAAAAGGATCTAACTCTAAAGAAACACATCTTATATCAGGTGTTAAATGAGATACTGTGTTTACTATAGGAAAATAGAGCAAGGAAAAAAGAATAGTAAGATGGATGGGGATCTTGGGTATAAGAGATTACTGAGATTAAGAAGTAAACATTTCAAAATAGAAAAGAAAGATGTGTAAGTTATCTTTCATAATGGCGGAAATGATAAAATCAGGAAAGCTATGTACTCAACAGACAGGATAAGAACAGATATTCAAAGTTTGCATAAAGTCTGTTTCACAGTGCAATACACAGTATTTGATTCTTTACTTAGAATATCAATGTTATTATCAAAGTCGCTTAAAGGACAGTTGCAGTGAGTCAGAGTAGCAAATACGGTACAAGAACTAAGGATATTTTACAGTGCTTCATGCTCTACTTGTTAGCTAGAGATAATTTATTTCAACATTTTATCCAAGTTTTTAATGTTATTGGTATATTCATTTTAGTTACTGGACTTGGATATTGTTTTCTAATATCCCTTTTGTGTGAAGAATCACTTCTTGGTTTTCTCTTTGATGACTCCCCCCTAATTTTCTGCTGGAGTCATTGAGAATGTATTTCAAATTATTTATGTGAACATTTTCTGCTAAATTTACTTTGTCAGTGTAAGGGCCCTGGGAGGGGCTAAAGGGCGGTGGCCTGTGACGGAAAGGTCCCCATGGAGACATGATTTCCACATCAACATCCATCCATCCATTATCCAACCCACTATATCCTAACCACAGGGTCATGGGGGTCTGCTGGTGCGAATCCCTGCCAACATAGGGCGCAAGGCAGGAAACAAACCTTGGGCAGGTCGCCAGCCCACCACAGGGTGGCCACATTAGCATGAATTCTTAAAAAGTATATTTTAGAATATGTGTGTACATTTTTAGTGCACGTGCTTGACATAATATATATTTACATGACAAAAATTAACTAAACAAAAATCTCTGTTCAGAAAAAAATGTAAAATGTTGCATTTTTGGGTAGCTTGACTAAGAAATACAGGACAACTAACAAATGCTCGTAGTGAAAAAGTCACATTTAAGATGTTGCCTTGCCCTTTCTGTTAGGTATTCACCATTCACGTTTGCCAGAATGCATGAAACACTATCTTCCCAGCAGCATAACTAGAGGGTTGTTTCTTTAATCTTGGACAGTCATTGTGGGAAAAAAGATGAGGGATTTACTTTAGTGGCTACCCATACACATTCAAATATTATTGGCTTAAAGTTTTGTGCCTTCTGATGATGCAACCCTGTGTCCAAACCAAGATATGTCTACCTGCAACTCATAATACCGACATATGGACTGGGGCCACCTTTAGACTTTTATTACAAATTACACATAAGGTGAATTGTTAAATTGCACAGTCAAATTGCTCATTTATTTCCATAGTTTGTGCATCTTCTCCCTTTATGTATATATATCTTGTTGTGCCTTGTGCTCTATTTTAATTTTTATCATTTAAAAAAAATATATGAATCTATCCACCCATCTTGTTAACCCACCTATCCAGAGCAGGGCCGCAGGAGCTGGAGTATATCCCAGCAATCACTGGGTAAAAACCACTGGTAAAATCACTATTTATAAAAAGCTTAAATATCATAATTGAAAAAGTTTGAATTAGCATAAACCACTCTAATTCAGATGTTCATAAGAAATATAATGATTTATTTCATTTACATAATAAACTAGAATAGTTGGTTCAAGCATTTGAAATTTTAAAATGTGTACTTCAGTTAAAAGTCCAGATATTCTCAAGTCTAATAGAAAGAAGTGCTCACTCTCTAATAAAGTATGAAAAATGCCACGATATTCATAATCACAATAATCCACATGCTTATGTTTGAAATTTGTTATTTTTAACCTTCTGGGAGTTGCTCTTATAGGGCAAGGGCCACCTGACCAGTAAAGAATCAAATATTATAAATATTATCATATTTGTGATCAGCTACCTTGAAATACAAAGAAACGAAAATCCACATACCTGTATTACCAATCACAATTTCTTTGAAAATTTTGTGAAAAAGAGAAACTTTGACTTTGGCCTCTTGTGGGGTCATTAGGGGGTTAACCTTTGTACTCGGTTAATGTGGCATGCATGACTTCAAGTCCTTTTGATCATTTCTGCTAAAGACACTTATTGGTTTGCTCTTTATTATCCTTCTATATAAAAGCGGTCGGGATTGTCCTTCTGTCCCGTGAGTGCTACGCAGGCGCGGAGTTTCACACGCCCGCCCATTTTGCAATGCACAATGGGATTTGTAGTTTCGTTTTTCCAGGTAAAAGATGATTTTCTACTCCAGACTGTGCGATATCTTCTTCTTCTTTCTTACTATATAAAAGTGGTCGGGATTGTCCTTCCGTCTCGTGAGTGCAAAGTGTAGCGGTATTCCACTTATCACAGACTTACTACTTGCAGCTTGCGGTACGAAGCGACATGATGTGAGCAGAGTTCTGGTGCTCCCATCGTTCCCTTGCTTTTGTGCGCGATGCGCTGGAAAAATAGACAAAATTATGTCTCTGGAAATAATTAATGTTGATGGAGTACAAATGCCTCACCGCGTAGTAAATATCAGGAGGGTTCAAAAGGGCACCCTCAATATAGAAAAAAAGTTTAAATTTCATCACAAAAATAGCAAGTAATACCGCTCAAATGCAATATAACCAAATTATTGAGTTTGTATAAAATATCAAATTGATCTACATATTGAATTGCCTTAAGAAGTGGTCAACTTAAAAGTCGGGTCAGCCTAGTAAGAATATAATTTCCTGCACAAAATATGGTCCAAAACTATCCTTAAAATGTTAGTTTTCAGGTTTAGAGGAACAAAAATAGGAGAGGAGGCTCAAAAGGCGTGATGCCTTATATAACTAGACATCAAGACAAGTTAACTAGTATAATATATGTGGGGGTTTTATTGTACCGGTGAGTAAACTGGTGGCAGAAAAAAAAAGTTCAAAGCAAAGTGATTTCGAAGTATTCATTCTGCAATATGTATATTGTATATAAAAACAGAAATTATCATCCAAGGCTGGGTTATACTACATTAAATATTTAAACATTATTGAGCACATTTGTTGCCATGTGTATTTATCTGACATGCTTTTGTTGGTTTACTACAATTTTGATTACATAACTTTGTCCAGTAGTTCAACCTTTAACCTTTATATATGTGTGTTTTAACCTAGGCAATGTCACGCATTAGCCTTTGTGCAGTTTTATTTTATCAACAATGAAGTATTTACATAACTGAATAGCCAACAGTACATTAAGGTGTTATTCTAGCGTTGCAGTGGTAGACTGAGATAGGGAAGTGATATGCCTTAATTTTTATGCCTATGATTATCCATCCATCCATTATCCAGCCTGCTATATCCTAACCATAGGGTCACGGGGGTCTGCTGGAGCCAATCCCAGCCAACACAGGGCACAAGGCAGGAAACAAGCCCCGGGCAGGGAGCCAGCCCACCGCATGCCTGTGATTATTTTTATTTTTTTACATTATATTTTCTGAACTATTACTGCATTGAGCTATGCGTTTAGTTTTCCTGATGCGTGGGCCCACATGTTCACGGGTGCCAGTTTACACATGTTTGATCCATACAGCTTCTGCAGAATTTACTCGCTTGTTAACCTACACATAGTATAGTGATGTTCTGTTGGCTCCAGTCTGTTCTGCATGTGCTGACCCTGGTCTGGGCTCAGTCCTCACACAGCCTTTTCTACTCACATTTAACTGTTTTTTGGTAGAACTTCTTCTAATGCTACAGGGTCTGTTTCACATTTTTTGTAGTAACTGGCATCAAAAAACTGAGAATTTTAACAAGAAGTGATTTAGATAGGATGATACTGGCACGTGTAATGAAAACTGAAGTAATCAAGCTGAATAGTAATGGATACATGGCAAATTACTTTAGCAATTAAAAAAAAAACCATCTAATTATGTAAAGTGATACAGAATGAGAGAGGTGAACTGTAGGAAAGGTGTGGAATTAAATATACATCAGAGGGCACACTAGGTACCTCTGCTGTGCACTTCTTATGCAGAGATATACACATTCTCCCCCAGCTTACTTGGATGTTCTCTGGCTTCTACATTTTCTTCCCACATCCCAAAACTGTACATGTTAGATTAAAATGTCAATTCAAAACCAGTTTAGAATAAGTATATGTGTGAGTGTGTGCTGTGCAACTGACAAGTCCATCCTGGGTTGCCGAAAATGAGTGAAAGTTTATACTAATGTTTAGTCAAAGGCAATAATATATGCACTAATTTGCATTTATGAAGAAACTCATTGAATAATCTCATTGTTCTATGAAATTGGAGTATGGGGTGAATCCTAAGCTTTCTATTTTATCACATTTCCAATTAAACAAAGAAACAAACTGCAACTTTCACAGTTCCATTTAAAATGAATGATTTCTGTAATTGTTTTTTGGCATAAACATAATAAACAGTTTTAGTATTATACACTGAACCTTTTTACTCACCATTGGAGGCAGTGAAGTCAATGGCCACAGTAAAATTGATCTGAGTGCTGAAAAAAGAGTTAAAGAAAGATTCAAGAGGATTTAAAATTATAATTACATACTTATATTACTGAACGTCTATAAATCTTTATATGTAGCCACTACTGCATAAATTACTAATTAAATTATTGCAATAATGTACACGACATTAAAATAAGTATTGTCCACATTTAATTCAAAATTAGACAAAGAAGCATCAACTTTTTTCCACAGTGAACAAAATTTTACTTCAAATAGCACGTCAATTTTGCCAAAGATCTTTAATTTTCTTGTCATTGCTTTCTACTTGAAAGGGTAAAAATGGTTCACATATTAAGATTAAACTTTAACCACCCACACTCAAGTTAGTCTGAGTAAATCAGTGAGGCATATTACTGTGTACGCTGACAGTGAGTCAGTTTTGTGTTAATAATTTTGCCTCTATAAATATCTAATGGATAATCATTCCTTTCTGTTTCACAGATGGTTAAGCCTCTGCTCCTGAGAGAAGAAAACACCTTATGATTAGCTAGTATATATGAACAATTCTGATAAGTCCACCATGTCTAAACAAGCCTGTTCTGATTCACTGAAACCCCTACATTTTAAAGTACATTGAACATTTATTATAGCAAGTTAGTTATACTAGCTAGCTGTGTTAACTGGCTTTATCTGAGACATTACTTAAGACACTTGCCTTGGTTATAGTTTTCAGGGTTAACCAAATGTATTAGAAGTATTATGTTAGAAAATGAATAGATTTCTGGATAGAATATTTGTTTTTATTTCACCCAGGGGCTAATATTATTAGTTCACTGGAGCACCATACTCTCGAACATACCATATTATTTTCTAAGCCCACTTACATCTGAACAGGGTTGCAGAGGAGCTGGAACTTCAACCAGTTACTATAGGGAACAAGGCAGAAACAATGACTAGGCAGAGTGTCATTCCATCCCAGGTTGAACACACACACCATGGCCAATTTAGCAGTAGCAATCCACCTAACCAGCACATCCCTCCTATTGCAAGAGGATACCAGAGGTCCTGTATTAAACGCCCGCACACACAAAAAAACAATGCAAACTCCACACAGAGATGACCTAGGATACAAGCCCTGGTCTCCCTACTGAGAAGCAGCAGCGCTACCACAGCACAATTGTGTCGCACATTATTAAACATGCTGTGTAAAATTGCACATGAGTAAGTATTCCAGCCATAGATTAATTCTTACGTTTCCTAGACACTTGGATTTATTGATGGTTATTGCAAAACACAAGTTTGGAGGAAACTGTATTCTTTTGAAATCAAATAGGTCATTCGGAGGAATAATAGGAATTTAAGTATAAATATAATTTAACCCTGTAGCAGATCCTGTAAACATGGTAGCTTCAGTCAGATTTGAATGCAATATTTTGATCTATAATCTTGTAGTGTTAGGTAAGTTTTGAAGGGATTAGATCAGAAGCACTGTGGTGGGTTGGCGCCCTGCCCAGGATTTGTTCCTGCCTTGCGCCCTGTGTTGGCTGGGATTGGTTCCAGCAGACCCCCGTGACCCTGTGTTTGGATTCAGCGGGTTGGAAAATGGATGGATCAGAAGTAATACACACTAAATCGTGTTTGCTTTAACTTATTACTTACAATATAAATGTTTAAAACCTGCACATTTATGTGTTTCATGGAATTAACTCAACATTAACAACACTGCATTGAAAAAGAAATATGAAAAGAAACAGTACTGATAACTATGCATATTGTCTGCCTCTTTTATGTTCCCATCTTAAGTTGTATATAGATCTTAAGGTGGGTTGGCACACTGTACTGACAAATCTCTCATTGTGAACCTGAGCATAGAGGCACATTGCAGTCTGACCATGAAAGCGACACCCAAGCCGCCAACATCCCCGAATGTACTGCTCTTTGAAGTTTATGTATCCAACAGTGTTTGATAATCCAATCAAGGCAAAATGTGTATATGTGAGTATTAATACTGCATCGCGAGGAGTAAGTAAAAGACACAATAAGTAGTATGAGAGTCACTTGCTAAACATGTCTTCTTTGAGGTCTGCTTAACTTTT
The DNA here is from genome assembly GCF_016835505.1 of Polypterus senegalus. Classification (NCBI taxonomy): domain Eukaryota; kingdom Metazoa; phylum Chordata; class Cladistia; order Polypteriformes; family Polypteridae; genus Polypterus; species Polypterus senegalus. Next base: position 55,405,063 of record NC_053161.1, read on the forward strand.
CTTTTTCTACTTCATATTACACTTTCAATATTCGAGTCCTTCCATGAGAACCCTAAATACAAAGAGGACTGTTTGATTTATGTTAGGTAGATTGCCCAGAGGGGACTGGGCAGTCTCTTGGTCTGGAATCCCTACAGATTTTATTTTTTTTCTCCAGCCTCTGGAGTTTTTGTATTTGTTTTTTCTGTCCACCCTGGCCATCGGACCTTACTTATTCTATGTTAATTAATGTTGACTTATTTTTATTTTTTATTGTGTCTTCTATTGTTCTATTCTTCATTTTGTAAAGCACTTTGAGCTACATTTTTTTTTGTATGAAAATGTGCCATACAAATAAATGTTGTTGTTGTTGTTGTTGCTGTCTCTTTTTCCTGTGCAGGGCAGCTGCCACTTTTCACTCACCACAAGCCCCAATACTCTGCACAATCATAGTGTCAGCTTGTACAGTGGCACTGTTCTGCTTGCCACATTCATTTATAGGAACTGCATGCCCCATTTCTCACCTCAAAAATAGCTGAAACAAAAAAAGGACACAAGGCCTAAGAACACCTTACTAGTTACAGCTTTATTACCAACAAATATGGAGAAATAAAAAAAAAAACGTCAGTTATCTTTCATTTTTCTATAACGTCATCAAATTTGTCAAGTCATTTTCGACATTTTGGGATATTTAAGCTTTTCTATTGGGAAGGGTTAATCCCTAAATATTGATATCAAAATGTCCTTTCTTAGCAGATACGACTGACTGAGATGTACCATTCTGCCTAATTTCAGCTTTTTAGCTAAATGACGAAAAGTGTTTTTGTTAATGAGTGAGTGAATAAGTCAAATAAATATGCATTATATGCTGACTCTACAAGGTTTACTACTAATTTAATGTCGCCCGGGATTACAAGTTTTTTTGTAGGCTTTTAGGGATTCTAGTGTTAAATTTCAAATATATCATTTTGCTTGACTTCTCACTAAAAGTATACATTGTGGCAGATGGCTGGGGTCTGTGCCCAGTCGGGACACCTAGAAAGGCCAGGAGAGGGACTATACCTCCCCCCGGACCACGAGAGGACAGCCGTCCTGGCTTGTATGAGGGCCACGGGAATTGAGCATGGAAGCTCAACCCTATAGGGGCCCGTGGCCACCGCCAGGAGGATTGTGAAGCCCTGGACGTCAGCACTTCCGCCACACCTGGAAGGACAGAGTGCTTCAGGGAGCTCATGCAGCTCCAGAATGCAGATGTTATCTCTCTATTATATAAAAAAATCCTGGGAGGAGACGAGACTTTTTATACTGGAACGAGACAAGACTTTTTCAGAGAGATAATTTCAAGTCCCATGAGATGAGACTTTGTGCCAAGAGATTTAACCGGGACCGAAAATAAAAAACAAAGAGGAGAAGACAAGGTAGAATATCGTAAAGAGGTTCAAAAATGTTGGTGTGATACACGTGCAGAGCAGGTTGTAGATAATGAAAGTATTAAAATTCAAAAGTCACAAAAAACTGACAGTAAAGATTACATTAGCGCAAACAAACGGAAATTATTCCTTAGTGAAATAACAAAAACAACGAAAAGAGATTGAATATATGGACATAAATGATATGACAGAAGTATGTAGATATTGTTCGGCTTTAAACATTAAGTTGGAGACTTGTAGAATGTCTGATTCGTGTTGCCATTAGGGAAAAATAGTGTTTCTTCCCAAAAAAGAGGCATATTCACAAGAAATTTAAGATTTGTTATTTGGTGAAAGTGAAATCCACAAACACTACAGGCAAAATATCCGAATCTACAATAATCTGCTCGTGTTCGCATCAAACAATGAGAAATGACTAGTGCGTAGGGCCTGCACGTGGGTTGGCAAGCAAAGTGAGCAGGGGGCAGACCCCACTAGTCTAAAATATGTTTAAAATTTTTTAAAAAATTTCTTAATATACCTTTAAATATTTAAAGATGCATTTTCTCATCAATGAGTAATAAAAGTGTGATTCACTGCATTTACCATCTATATATATAATTGACTAAGTCGCCCGACCATGGGGTACACACGACAGTGACCATGGGATATGCATGACAGAGCCACGCCTGCCAACTCACACAGCCCCGCCCACCAACTCTAAGACCATGGGATAGGCACAACAGAGCCCTGCCTGCCAACTCTAACCCTCCTCCCTTGTCATGGGATACGCACGACAGAGCCCCACCCGCCAACTCTAACCTTCCTCCCGCGTCCACCCTCGCACTCGAGGCATGCACAGTGCCCTCACGCAACACCTCACTAAAACATAGCCTCAGTTGCTTTCGTCTCTGCTACAGTCCACATGCACCTCTGAGCCACGTTGACTTTTAATTGTTCTTTACGGTTCCGTACGCTTTTCTATATATATATAATCGACCAAGTTGCCCGACCATGGGGAACGCACGACAGAGCCCCGTCCGCCAACTCTAACCCTCCTCCCGCGTCCACCCTCACTCTCGAGGACTTATCCCTACCGACAAAGTAACTTTCACCAGCGTTGACTCCAATGTCACAGACGATCCTGCAGACCAACTTTCATTCCTTGAAGAATTTCTTAACAGTCTTACTCCCACTGGCATGCCTCCGCATAAACTCAAAATTAAAACTGGTTCAGTCATCATGCTTCTCAGAAACCTTATGCCAGCAAAAGTTTTCAGTAATGGCACTAGACTTTCTGTTACTAGCATTCACCGCAATGTACTGGAGTGTAAAACTATCGCAGCTGCTACCTCACAAACTGTCCTTATTCCACGGATTTCCCTGACCCCATCAGATTCAAATTTGCCTTTTACTTTTACACGCAGGCAATTTCCTGTTAGATTGGCCTTTGCAATGACAATTAATAAGGCACAGGGCCAAACTTTCAAAAAGATATGCCTATATCTGCCAAAATCAGTTTTCAGTCACGGACAATTGTATGTTGCTCTCTACAGAGTTCCATCTTTTCATTCACTCACAGTCGTATCCTCAAACCCACCCCATTTGGACAACTGTGTCTTTCAGAAAGTGTTTACCCATCAATAAATATGCAGTGTATACTACGCCGCAAGTTGGCTAGTTTCAGATATTTCTAGAAAACATTTTTATAAAATGTACTGATGTTTTGAGGTATAATTTTCTTCTTATGTAATCTGTACAACTTCTTCAATATATGTTATAAACAACACAAGAAAATAGCTGTCCCTGGAAACACTAAGAGGAACTGGTTGCTTTTAAAAGAAAACAGGCAAGCAAGCAAAACATATGAAGCAAAGTTGGATATGTTGGGGTTCAATCTGGGCCAAACCTGACATAGAAAGGATGAGACAACTTCAAAGGAAAGAAGAGGTCAGGTCATAGCCCCAATTA